>NW_006399874.1:10391018-10402333 GCF_000299155.1 Elephantulus edwardii
GAAGCTGTGAACAATCTCAATCTCTTCACCATCCATCCTGATGCTACCAATTGGTCCAGTGGTGAGAATTTTTGTCTTCTGGACATTGAGCCTCAGTCCCTATTGAAGGCTGCAGTCCTTGACCCTCTGCAGTAAGTGCATGAGGTTCTCCTCAGTTTCAGTAAGCAGGGTTGTGTCATCTGAATAAGGCAGAGTGTTAAAAGATCTTCCACCAATCCTGATGCCACAATTCTCCTCATAGAGCCCAGCCTCCCGGATAATCTGCTCTGCGTACAGGTTGAAAAGGTACTTGGCACTAGCAGGGAGGAAATCAAAAGACAGATTGCATTAGCAAAGTCCATTGTCAGGGACATCTCCAGCATACTGAAGAGCAACTGTGTCAGTCTGGAGACTGGTCTTCATAATTATGTGCTATGCATCAGAAATACCTGGACAATGACTATGGATGATAGAAGGAGAATTGATGCATTTGAGCTCTGGTGCTGGAGAAAAGTGTTGGATATACCATAAACCGCTAGGAGAATGAACAGCTTCATCTTGGAGAGAGAGAAACTGGGATGCTCTTTGGAGGCAAGGATTCTGAAGCTTCATCTGATATACATTGGGCAGGTTGCAAGGAGGGACCAGGCCTTGGAAAGGTACATTATGCTTGGGAGTGTGAAGGGACAGAGAAAGAGAGGAAGACCCTTGATGAGATGGGTTGACTGAGTGACAGGGATATTTGGGGTAGGTATGTCAGAGACGATAAGATTGGCTATGGATAGACAAGGGATCAGAGCTGTTGTAGATAGGGTCTCTATGAGTTGCAAGCAACTTGACACCACATAACAACAACACATAACATTTAAATTATTTCAATTCTTTCTCATTACTCTCAGATATGTTTAAAATCTGTAACAATTTTGTAAATAGGATCTACAATACATAGTAAACATAGTAATGATATCCTTACTATTATATATTACTGGTATGTAAGAGTGTTAGAATCATTATTCATGGATTACTTTTATCAGGAACACATATCTATCTATCTATGTATCGTATCTATTGTTAGGTACCATTGAGTTGATGACTAGTTATGACTTATAGTGACCCTATGAAAAGCAAATCTGAACTTTGCCCTATCCTGCACCATTCTCTCAATCTGCATCATACCCAAGCCCATTATTATAGTCACTGTGCCTCTTCTTGTTAAGGATCTTCTTATCATCCACTGACAATCCCACTATAGTCTTTGATCTCCTTCATTAAGTGCTTTAAGTTTTATTCACTTTCTGCGAGCAAGATTGTATAATCTGCATAACACAGGTTGTCAATAAGACTTCCTCCAATCTTGATGTCACATACTTCTTCATGTAGTTCAGCTTCCCAAAATATTTGCTCAGTATCTATATTGAATATCTATGGAGAAAGGATATAACCTCGACATGAACATGTCCTTATTTTAAATCATGCAGTACTTCCTTATTTGAACAATATCATCATTATTGCTTGCAAATGAAATGTTGCTGAATACTATTAAAAAAAAAAAGCTAGACCAGTATATGGAAATGAAACTGCCAGAAATTCAAACTTGATTCATAAGCGACCACAGCACAGGTGATATCACTGCTCATGTCAGGTGGATCTTGGCTGGAAGTAGAATATACCAGAAATAAATTTACTTGTATTTTATCCAACTTGTGTTTTACTGGTGTAAAAATATTTGGCTGTGTGGTTCATGACGAATTATAATTAACATTGAGAAGAATGGTAATCACAGAACATGTAAATATACTCATATGAAACTATATAAAGACCCAGAAGCAGTTAGTTGTTCAAATAACTTTTTTAACCTAAAGGAATACTGTTTGGTTTTAAAAAACCCATATGTAGAGTTTAGTTTAGTTTATCCAATGAGGAGATTTTATTTGCTTAGAAATTCTGAAAATTTTAAGAAACACATGCTCTTTATCTAAAGTCCAATGATTGCCTTCCCTTATTCCACAACATTTTTATATAAAACAAGTATACAAAATCCCCCAAACTCAACAAAACAAATCAAAACTAAAGTTAAAACAAAACAGAATAATAACAAAACCCCTTGCACTCTGGATTTATGTGGCATGTTCCATGATAAATGTTACGTCAGCTATTTAATATTGGACTATACAATGGAGAAAACAAAATAAAAGTAACTTCTTTTTGTGTAAAGGCACTTATGCGTCTATAAATATCATCCCAAGAGCTGATTTTCTATATATTGGTTTATATACATAAGTCATATACATTGTTTCATTTATGTACATTGCATTTCCAAAAGTTGATTTTAAACCAACAAGAATATGTGGAGAGGAATTACTAATCCCAAATTTTTCCTTATTATGCCATGATATTAAAAGAACTTGGATCTTTAACATTATTAGCTTTGTCAGATTTTTCATTCTTGAATCAGATTTGATAATATGATCCTTAGTGTTAACATAGTGGATTTTTATCCAGTTGGTTCATTTTAAACTTTTAATCCTATTAGATGCATTTACTATATCGTAAAATTTGTATTTCGATCTTCCTTGATTTCCTAGGCTTATTTGGTTGCTTGTATGTGCTCTTTGTTTACGTGTTTCTATCTCTTTTTTTCTCACAGTTTTTTTTTTGTTTCCTTTCCTTGAATATTTTTCTTAAAATCATCTTTCTTTTTACTTTTCTTTAAAAACCACTAAATAACTTTGTCTCTCATTGTCCCTTTGTCTGTTAACTGCTAGTTATCTTTTGACTTTAATACAGTTAGCTTATTGTGAAGTCTTAGACCCATTTATATATATTATTATAACACTCTTTGAGTAGCACGGACTACACCATTATTACCTGTTAAGATTTTGCACTCAGTGAAGGGGAAAAAAAAATTCTTTCCAAGAATCCTTCTATCCTATAGTTTAACACTATGCAACCATATTTTTTACATAGTAATAAATTTATATTGAACAAAGGCAATTATTTTGTAATATAACATAATTGTTGGCCAAAAAAGGCCATATAAGCTAAATGGAATTTAGAAAACTCTCTATATTTCCAGCAGTTTAAAAGTATAATGTGAAGACCAGCAGGCATAGAGCAAAAATTTGAAAATACATCATTCTGTTTCTATTTCTTTTCTTGTTTCACATTATCTAAGAACAAATCTTTATGCTATGCAGCATGTAACCACAGTAAAATAAAATAATCATTTACATTCCTTATCTGAAAGACTGGTAATAATGTTCTTTTAAAATAATAGCTTTACAATTTTTTCCATTCCTAAAAAGATTATGACATAAATACACCATGATATTAATTTAAAATATGGCTATAATTTCAGATTGAGCACATAAAATTTTCCTAAAACATTCTTCCTCTGTGTTATTCTTTTATTAAGGCCACATACAGAATGCTTCACATACACTGATTCCTAATAGGAACCATGCCTGATTTTGACAAGCTTCCATTTGCCTTATCTTTATTACTTTTCTTATTTTGACAGTCTTCTGGAAGTGGAACACTAAGTTCAAGAATTTTGATGTGTTTCTTTCTGTTAACTAATTCTAAAAAATCCCCAAATGCACCCATACTAACACATCCAAAAATCTAGGATGTATAGTAGAAATGCAAAATGTGACAACCAAACAATAACAATTTTTCTAGTCTCCAGAAAGCACATTAAAGCCATTGTAGGGGGGACGGGAAGCACCGTCATGTATTATGAATACCTTCCTGCATTACCAAAGTTACTCCATCATCATCATCTATACTCTTATCTGATTGCCTAAATGTATAGGATGTGCATCAGTCAATACTCCTGGAAAAATACAATGCCTAGTGATCTTTATGATTTTAGAAACAAGATAAAAGCGTTATGACTCAAAGAAAGCAATCAAATGCATTTTTGTAGCCACAAGCATTGTATTTACTAAAAGGATTGTGACTATAAAAGCAAATCTCTCTTACTGGAAGCCAGGACAAAAGCTGTCAGAGAACAGGGTAGTAAATAGCTTTGAAATTATTTTCTCTGCTTCATTTCAAAAGCTTAGGGCTCCCAATGTTTGACCTTTTACAAATGGCATGGTTTCCTGCAGGTCTTGGTGCTGCACTGAATGCTGATGGTGGTGTGGGCTTGATGCAGTCATCAAGAATGGTAAATACAGTCATCACTGATGCATTCTTCTGCATCAAGAACATTTCTCACTCAGTGGATTTGCTGGTTCCCCCTAAGAAAAGGTAGGGTGATTCAATTTTTTCTCCTTCTAAACACTTGCCCTCTAATGTCTCTTGACCACGTAGGGTAAAGAAATTTATGTAATGTCCAAAATGACTCCATCTGGCTAAGTATTCAAGGAAAATAATGACAGGTTGAACAAAAAGCCATTTTACTGATAATGTCAGGAGTCAACCTATTATCACCTTTGCTATTTGGTAATAGAGAATAGAATATGAATTTGAGGACTGTTAGATTGACTACATTTCTTTATCTTTTTGGTAGCTTGCTTATTAACATTAGGCTTTTGTGTTAAGGTATTTGCCCTACAGTTTCAAACACACAGACATTGTACAGAGCAATCTATGAGTTGTATAGTCAGCATTATGATATCATTTTTTATTTTAAAAATATGAATACTTCTGAGTGACAAAAAATTATATACCTTGCAATCAATTGTCTTTTATGACACATCATAACATGATTAATTTCTATATTAATTTTAAAGCATAACCTGACTAACATCTGTGTCTTATGTGTTACATGTTCACTGTTTTGTCTGTGATATATCTCTTTAGGCACTATTATTATCCTTTTATAAAATTTTTATATTGTTTTGTATACAAAATTAGTATACATTGTGTTTCACACTTTACTTCATTCACATTCTGTTTCATACACTCTCATACATTATCCTTTTCTTACATGTATAGAGAATGAAATTGTCATTTATGTGAGATGCATAATTGTTAATCCATATTAAATAGTTGATAAAGAAACTTGAGAGCAGATTGCAGACTCCATCACTCTGAATTCAAATCTCATGTCCTTTTTAACATGACAGGAATGTTTACAACTGTATAAACTGTACCTGGAGGTATATCTTAAACATGAATGAGTCCTTCTGTATTCTGTTACATTTGAAAAAAAAAGAATAAAAAACAAAAACAACAAAACAAAACTTGATCAGGAAAGAATTTCTTATACAAAGTAGGATATCTATAATCAGAATCTCAGGAAAACGTTCAGAATATATAATAATTAACAATGACTGAGGGGTAGTTTTATGCTAAATGCTTTGTATCCAATATTAATTATGTTATTTAAACTTCAAAAATATTTTATGGGAAAAATATAATTAACATCTTAAATTTATACAAAAGGAGACAAATAATTAGGGAATGATTTTATTCTCTAATCTCATTATGTGCAGTTTTCTGTCACGTTCTTTATACCCTGCTGACCTCTGGAAACTTCTTTTCATAGACTATTGTCCTCAGCTTTCTGTTTGAGTTTGGTCAATGAAAGTGCATGTGTTGTAGGAAGAGAGATCACAGCATTTATTCACCTGGTTATGTTTCTGGCAGGGATTTCATGCCTCTTAGAATAGCTCATCTTGCTTGGATAAACAATCAACACTCTTGGTACCAGAAGTCAGGAAACTGGAAGATGTATTGCATTGGACAAGTTTACTCTTAGGAACCTCTCCAAAGTACTTAAAAGCAATAATGACTATTTGAAGACTAATGTGTACCTTATTTACGCCACAGTCTTGTCAGTCACTTGCTATAAATCAGATTGATGGATAATGAATAAGGATAACAGAAGAATTGATACTTAGATTTGTTGTGCTAGATAAGTAGACTGAATGTTTTTGAATCATCCAAGGACCAGATGGGTCTTGGAGGAAGTGTTGCAAGAGTATTTCCTGGAGGCAAAGATAGTGAAACTTCACTTTTCATACTTTGGACCTGTAGCTAGCTGCAGTTATTTCTTAGAGAGATGAATCATGCTTGGAAAGAAAGATAGAGGGTCAACAAAGGAGAAGAAGACCCTCTTAATGAGATGGATTGACACAGTGACTGCAGAAATGGCCTCAAGAATGTCAGAGTTGATGAGGATGGTACAGAATAGGGAAGGGTTCAGGTTTACCAATCAGAAGGTTGCTATGTGTCATACTTGACTCGACAACATGTAGCAACAAGTACAGCTCACAGCAGTATTCCCACTTCTATATCTCCAGCTGTCGTCATGATATGGTAACATTTCTCCTTCCCATTCTCTTTTCAGGCCTAACGTGGAATCACCTTCCTGCTGCTTCTAGTTCCAGTTCTTCACTACCTCTTGCTTGCTGATATTCTTAACTTGTAGATCCTTACTATACTCTCTTAAATTGTTAATTCTGCCACCTTGACTGTATGAAAATGTTAGTAAATTGCCCACAGATTTTTCAAAACTTGAAAGATCAGAGTTCAGTTCAAATTTCTCTGATACCAATGTCTTTAAACACTGCAAAAGTCTACTCACAACCCCAAAAGAGAAAGAATAAATTGTGTTCAAATTCCTAGGTACATTTACATTTCACTACCAATCCCCAGCTTTATCTTCTACCTAAAGAGAGGAAGACCCTCAACAAGATGAAGTAGCACAGTGACTATAATGACAGGCTCAAGAATATCAGAGATGGCAGACAGATTTGCTGTTCAAAAAGTTCATGGATTGCTGTTCATGGGTTATGGTCAGCTCAGGGCACCTAACAACAACATCCTACATCAGGAGAATATGTCTCTAGTACTGAGGATATCACCTTTAAAGGAAGTTGAAATCAGTTTAAATCCTGAAACTCGAGCCAAACAATAAACTGATGAGTACAGAATTTTTTTTTTTACAAAATGTCTCAAAGTTAAGCAAATTGACTCACTGCTGCTGAGTCAATAACAACTCATAATAAGGTTCTATCTCTCTTTCAAGGCTGTACATCTTTAATGTGAGATTATCCATCTTTTCTTTTTTTGGTGCAACTAGTGGGACACTGATGTGCCAAACGTGGTAATGGTAACAAGCCTGGAAGCAGGAGTGGCATGCACTACAGAAATCGCTTGCCTCTGGAAACTCTATGTACGAACAGTGCTCCGGTCTTTTGTTCATAGGGTCACTATGAGTCGTTGACTCGATGGCACCTAACAACGACAACTACAACAACAACAACAATGTTTTCAATCTACTACCATCTTGGTTACTGCTCTAAATTAAAAGTGTAATAAGGGAAAGAAGAAAGCATCTTTTCACACGACCTTCTCTGACATGGTTTCTACCTTCTTAGTATTAGTCATCATCACTGCACTAACTTAATGGTTATAATAGTAAAATCACTACGGGTCTTATCAAGAAACTCCATCTCTAAAGCTTCCTTAGACAATAAGGCCAATCTTGCAGACAACAAATCAACTTCCTTATGACATCTGTGAGTAATGTTATACTCCTATCTTCATTTGCACACAAACTGATTCCTAGTATAGTTTAATGACACCAATTTAATTTTTCTATGGACTCAAATATAAGACCCTTTGAACTGCTCTAGAACTGGGTAACCAAAGGATACTCTTTTCCTTTTCTCTTCCCGACCATACAAAAAAGAATCTGGTTCTCTTATTCTTCTTCGTCTTGCTTATGTTAATAAACTCTCTCCTTGCCACCAAGTTGGAATAAGTCATAGCTGATCTTCCAGGAGGTTTTATGAGGCTGCAAACATGCAGGCAGAGACTGTCCCTCTTTCTCCTGCAGAGCTTCTGGTGGATTCAAACAGATAGAGAGGTGAAACCCTTGAGTTAGCAGTGCAACTTCCTATGGACTATGCCACTGATCTTCTTTTACGGCCAATAAATTGAGTGACTAAACAGTGGCCTGCCTAGGAACAACATAATAGTATATACTTTCTTTTAACACTCTTTCATGTCCTAAATGAGAGAAGACAAATAGCTGAGCCTTTCTACTGCTGCTGAGAGCATGCTAATTTCATATCAAGAACTGTGCTTTAACCTTGCCTCTAGAGACTCTATTAATTTTTTCTGGGGTCCATTTTTATAACAATTCCTTCTCCAGTTAGTAATTTTTCAAGCAGAAAATAACCCCAACCATTATTTCTACCATGTTGATACATAAGGTGACAGTGGTAGCATTCAATGTGTAATATAGCAGGCTTCGAAGTAAAAGGTCAATAGTTTGAATCCATCAGTTTCTCCAAAGGAAAATGACCAGTATATTCTAGTAAAGATTGATGTCCTCAGAAACCCTATCAGAGACATTATGAGCCCAGACTGATTCCTTCACTGCAGTGAGTCTCAAATGCCACTGAAGAGTAGAGAAATGCTAGAGTTTTTATAGGATACTATAGAATACTAATACTAGCTGAGATTATCTAACACATCATGCTGTGTTTATGAGACCTGCCATTTGAGGAGAGTAACCATAAGCAGAATGTCTAAAAATTAGTAGACATTATAAAGAATAGAGAGGAATTATTAAGAAGATGGGGGCAGAAAGTGTCTTAGGAAAAAAGGTCAAAAAAGCAAATAAGGGGACTGAGAAGCAACATGGGGTATGCAAAGAACTGTAGGAATTCCAGCATTTCCACAAAGAAGATAATTGTTTTCTAGGTTGTGGGGTCTAATCCATGTTTGAAAGTCCTTGCACATACTGTAATGCAAGAAGTAGGGTTATGTGTACATGGACAGGTTGTTGTTTTTGCTGTTGTTGTTGTTGTTGTTAGGTGCCGTCGAGTCATAGGCGACTCATAGTGACCCTATAAGTAAAAGACCTGGACACTTGTATAACTTTTGTGCTTTCTCCAGGTTCATAGGGTTTCCAGAGGCAAGCTATATTCGGAAGTGGATGCCACTCCTGCCTCCAAGCTTGTTATAATTGGGGAGCTCCACCAAACACTGTCCACCATGGGTTACCATCCTCACATTTGACAAGTAAGAGAAGTCCATATAAGAGACGCCCATTCAGAGGAACTACTAATTTTAAAAGTCTTCTTTTTAAGTCCAGGATGCAAACCTGTATTGTTTACCTTAAAAATGGATTTTATTTATCAAATTTAATTCATTGTTTTTAACTTCACAGAGTTAGTATATGTTAATCATAACCTCTAAATGGAACTTGCTTGCTGAAAACAAGGAGGCCTTAAAAAGCTTGCTGTAGTATATCAGACTACAGCCTTCAATATGGATTTACTGCCCACTGGAGGTTCAACTATGGACCAATTCAAAACCAATGTTAAACATCCACCCACTTTCCTTTGGTGTCTCTGTGTAAAGGACTTCCCTTAAAAGTTCTGGTAAATTTGGTTGTGTTTCCAAAAATCCCTTAAGTTACTTCTTTTCTGCAAAGGATGTGATTTCTATTTCATATTTGATGGAGAGCTTTGCCTCATACAGGAACTCGATTAGCAATTGTTTTCTTTCAACTTTCTGTATTTGCCATCCCATCTTGCTTGCATGGTTTCTACTGAAAAATCAAAACTTAATCTAATTGCTTTTCCATTGTATGTGTCTTTGTTTTTCTCATGTTGCTTTCAGTATGTTATCCTTATCTTTTATTTTGGATAATTTGACTCTGATATGTCTTTTTGTTTGTTTGTTTGTTTTTTGGTTTTTTTATTTTTTTTAATTGGTAAAACCTTTTGGGGGTACAAGGAGGTGAGGTTGGGGGCAGAAGGGTGAGGATGGGCCAGGATGCAGCTGCAGAGCTGCACAGTTTGGTCAGTGGGTGGAGCAGGTGAAGGAAATGATGAGGGTCCAGTGGGACCAGATGCTACAGAGGAATGACAAGCATTTTCCAATGGTAATTAAACCAACTGTCTTATTGATTTGGGAATTGGATGCCAACTCCCTGGCTTCTTCATGCTGAACAGGGGTGTAGATATAAAGGGGGGGAAGGGAGGACGCTTTATCACCTTACTGGTGGTCTTGGGTTAAAGCTGCTTGCCTTCTTGCTCTGTTAGAAGATATTTTCCTGTCATTTGCTCCCTTCTGGACTGTAAAGTGTTTTCCCAGGTGGGTCCAGTGGGGATGGCTGGTTGAATCCAGAGGTTCCATCCTCCTTTGCTTCCTTAGCTGTCAGTTGTATTTCCTTTTTGTCGCTGGCATTGCGTTCAGGGTCAATTCTGGAGTAAAACTCAGTGTTAAGGGTACCTATATGAAAGGGAGCAAACTTAGAACAAACTTGTGAGTTACAAATAGAAGTGCTTTGAGGGTGTTGCTTCCAGGTTTACTGGGGGGGGAAGGTGGCAGAAGGTGGCCTAGGTAACATTCTCTGGATACCCTAGGCATTCTTTTTTTTCCCTTCCCCACCCAGGGATCAGACGGCACAATCTGGGGACTGAGGAGATCACCCTGAGGGTCGCGACGGCTTGCCCCGAGCCGGGGGCCGAGGGCAGCCAGCCCCGGGCAGAGGGCTGCGACGGCTCGACCCAAGCCGGGGGCCGAGGGCAGCCCATCCCGAGCAGGGCTACACCCTCCAGGAGCTGGCTGGTATACTCCCCCTCCAATTGTCCCTACTCCAGTCTGGTCCCCTCACCTGACTGAGGACTCTGTGGTCAGGGATAGTGTTTCCAATTCCAGCACTGCCACTTTTACCCCCCTATAAGTGGTCATACTATATTTTCAAGTAGGTGTCACTGCCCTCCCCCTTTATATATGATAAAGGGAACCTGAGAATTGTGAACAGACTCCCCCCAGATCTAGGAGATGGCCAGAGTGTCCTGAAATGTTAGAAGAGGAAGTCCCATCAAGTGTACAGTTGGGAAAACTGAGCCCAGAGAAGGCAGAGAACTTGATAATCAGCTTGTCAATTGGAGACAGAATAGGCCCTGAGCCTTGGTTTCTTGGGTCCCAGCAATAAGGCTGCAGGTACAGGGGAAACCTCCCCACTGGGTTCAGCTAAGCTTGTATGCCCCATGACAGTGGTCTCAGTCAACCATCCCTACCTGCCAGTGAGGAGTTGGCTCCGTGAAGGCATGCAGATGGGCTGGATATAATAATTCTCCAACTTGACACCCTCTGCGGTCAGCCGGTCCTGTGCAGGGATCTTGATATCTGAGCCATGGTAGCCCATGTCGTGATAGCCCTGGTCATCAGTGAGGTGAAGATGCTATGGGGAGGCTGGAGTGGAGTGGGCAAAGACAACTCTGTGAAGGCCTCTACTGGCGTGGTGAGCTGCAGGAGCAGCAAACCACTTAAAGCAGGGCCATTATGGCCTTCCACAGACTTCGGCTTACTGATAATTGAACACTTAAACAGTTGATGACTGGCCCTCAGTGAAG
>NW_006399874.1:10402831-10410546 GCF_000299155.1 Elephantulus edwardii
CCCGCTGGTCGCCTGCGTAGGAGGTGGGGGATGGGATGCATGCTTGCCATCTGCAGGTTTGGGTTTCCTTGGACAGGCCGAAGAGGATGATTACCTATGCAATGGATTGCTGAAAGTCACTGTGAGTCTGATGACCTTAACAGTGGCAGCATGCACAAGAGGACCGACATCCTAAATGCACCACATATTTTGTTCTGCTGAATGCTTCTGATATGTCTTGATGTTTTCTTTTGGGGTCTAATCTATTTGGTGTTCACTGAGCTTCCTGAATGTGGATTTCCTCTTTCTTCATAATACCTCAGAAGTTTTCTTCTAGTATTTCTTCCACAATTTTCTCAGTGATTTCCCTTTCCCTCTCACATTCTGGAATTCCAATCATATGTATATTATTATTTTTTATGTCATCCCACAGGATTCTAATATTTTCTTCATTTTCTTTAATTCTTATCTCTGATATTTCTCCTAGTATGAATCCATTGAGGTTCTGGTCTTTCAGCTCATTAACTCTCTGCTCCACCTCCTCTGTTCTGCTTTTTTGTCCTTCAAGAATGTTGACTACTTCGGCCATTTCAGTATTAATAGTTTGGATTACATTTTCATGCATTTCTGTTATTTCTCCTGCTGTGCTGGCAGTACCCTCTCTATATTGTCATGTTTTTTTATTTTTTAAGTTTGTATACATTTTTATCTATAGTTTCAATTATTTTTTCCAATTTTGCATTTTCTACCATAGTTGTGCAAGTTCCCCTTCATCAGTATATTTATTCTGGCTGCTTTCTTAGTAGTTTCATTGCACTGTTCTCAGTAGCTGTTCAAGTAACTCTTTATCAACATTTTTCCCCTGGTTCTCTTCTTCTAGATTATTCGCTTTATTTGTGGCTTTCATTGTTTCTGCTAACATTTGTACTTTAGTTTGTACAACGAAATGCTACACTGTCTACATATCAACATATATCATCTGCCCTCTTGACTCTGGGGTATTCATGAGACTGTAATATTCTGTTTTTTGTTTTGTTTTTGTTTTGGTTTGGGGTTTTTGTCTGGAGAAGATTTCATTTACTTTGCACTGTATTTGAGGCTGCCTGCTGCTTTCTTGACACTATATGTCTGTTTGTTTTTTTTATAAATGATAGGCTGTTTCTATGTGTCTGTAAAATTTTTTGGTGATTCTTATCTTTAGGATGTTACTGTTTAGTTGCTAAGTTAAAATGTTCAGTCTATGGGGTGGGTCACTCTACTGTAAGTCCTTTTTGGGAAAAAATTCCTTTCTTAAAGTCCTTAATGTTTTCTCTGTTCTGTACTGCAGCCCTGTAGAAAACTTGCCTTGATGTAATCCCCTGTCACCAAATCAATAGTCTTCTTTAATGTATGAAATAGCTGAGTGGTGTAAGACCATGTGGCTGAGTGATCTGAGACTAGGTGCTCTACTCAAGCAGTTTCTCATGCCCCTTTTCTCCCAAAGGTTAATGTCTTCCTTTGTCTCTGGAGTTGCATGAGATTAGCGATCCAGGCTACCAGTTCAAGCAACTTGTGAACAGGGTGTCTTAAATCAGCCCTCCCTCACACAAAGAGCTGAGAAAGTCTTTCTTTGTATCTCTGTATTCTAATGTCTCTTGTCTTGTTTGGCCCATGAGATGGACCCACATCTGAAGAGGCAAGGATCTTCAGATGGAGGGACCTATAACCCCAGGGACAATATATTTTTAAAGTCAGTTTGCTATCTTTGTAACTTTTGTGTGAAGATCTTCTTCAACATTTTTATTTCATGCATTATTTGTTCATTTTAACATAGATCAGGATCACAAGCCTATTCTAAATTACAAAAATTACTAAATTTCATTACTGCTGTTGGATCCACAATCAATACTATGGAAATCATCAATCAAAAAACCAAAAGATGTATCCCACTTGAAACTCAGCTGTCAGGGACCTCTCTAAAGTACAAAGCAGTAATATCTTCTTAAAGACTAGGGTGTGCCTGATACAAGCCATGGACTTTTCAGTAATCTGCTATGTATCTGTGAATAAGGATGACATAAGATAGATGAACGCTTTTGAGTTCTGGTTTTGGAGAAGAGTGCTCAATATCACATCAACTGACAGAAGAATAGACAAGTTTTTGAGAAAGTCCAGCCTGAATGCTCCTTGAGAATCATGCAAGGATAGGGAAGCTTTACATCATATTCTTTTGACATATTGTTATGAGACTATATCTTGGAAAAAGACATTTTCTTTATAAGTTGGAGGGTCAGCAAAAAGGAAGACTCTCAATGAAATGGAACAACACACTGACTGCAGCAATGGGATCAAGCATCAGAAATTATAAGAATGGCACAGGACAGGACAAAGTTCAGACCTTTTATTTATAGGGTTGCTGTGAGTTGTACTTGACCCAGCAGCACTTAAAAACAATAACATGAATAACTAGAAATATCAGATATTTTATGAAGAAAAAGCAGTTAAATCAGGTCTTTTCTACAATATCACTAAAAGCAAGGGTTTGTTTACTATCAACTTTATGAAAGTTGTCTTTTTTTTGTTACTGTCATTGAGACAACTCTGACTCATGATGATCCTATATACAACATAACTAATTATTTTCTATTCATTGCAAATACATTTATAAGAAACATAAATGTGGACTATACACATGGATTTCACCTGATGGTATGCATAACAATCAAATAGATTACATTTGTGAAAAGACTCACTGCAGAAGCTCAATATCAGCTGTGAAAACCAGGCCAAGTGCTGATAGTGGGACAGAACACCATCTACTCATATACAAGTTCAAGCTGAAATTGAGGAAAAATAAATCAAGTCCACGGGAACCAAAGTTTGACCTAAGTCTGTCCCACTCCAGTTTCAAAACTGTCTCAGGAACAGGTTTGAGGACCTGAGCACCTATGAGCGTAGACAAAGTTAGCTCTGGGAGGATATCAAGAAAATCATCCATGAAGAATGCAAAAGATCATTACAAAGGCTGAAGAAGAAGAAGAAAAGACCAAGATGGATGTCAGATAAGACTCTGAGTGCTGCATGAGAGCACTGAGAAGCCAAAGCTAAAGGAAGAAATCAAAGAGCTGAACAGAAAATTTCAAAAAGCAGCTCAGGACGACAAAGCAAGATACTATAATTAAATGTGCAGAGAGCTGGAGTCAGAAAATCAAAAGGGCCAGACTCACTCAGAATGCTCCTTGGAATCAAGGATTCTGAAGCTTCGTCTGACATACTTTGGGCATGCTGCAAGGAAGGACTGGTCCTTGGAGAGGGACATCATTTTTGGAAGAGTGGAGGGACAGTGCAGGAGAGGAAGACCCTTGATGAGATGGACTGATTTTGTTTTTGGGATGGTGGGAATGAGCATGTTTGAGACAGTAGGGTTGGCACAGGATAGAACAGCTTTTAGGGCTCTTGTACATAGGGTTGCTATGAGTCGCAAGCAACTCGATGGCACATGATAACAACAACAACAACATCCTCTTATTGCCATTATTGGCATATTTGTGTCTATACTTTAGACCATTGTGTAGGACCTTCAACTTAGAGGGCTCATCTACTAGAACTGTATTGGACAACATTGAGCTGTACTCTGTACTGTTTTTGTTAACTAGCTTTGGGAAGCAGGTTGATAGACTTTTATTCTTAGTCTGTGTTAGTTTGGAACATGCATTAAATTTTATGTACCATAGGCAACTCTCCTGGTTTGTAAAATACAAATTATATCATTTCCTACCACCACAGGAACACATAAGACACCATAGTACATCAAATTTATAGCTATTTGTAGCTTTGAAACCTAAAAATGTAAAATAAAACATAATTTTGGAGTTCTTATAGTTACAACTAGTTTATGTACCTCCATGAATTTTTCTTTTATTGTTGTTGTTGTTGTATGTAGTCAAGTCCTTTGTGACTCATAGCAACCATACAACAGCTCTGGACTGTGCTCTATGCTAAGCCAACCTTATCATCTCTGACACACCTCTCCCCACTATTCCAATCACTAAGTCATTCCATTTCATCAAGAACTGTTTGTTGTCTTAGCAATCCATTGTATGTTTAATATTTTCCATAGAATCATAACTAAAAACAAAACATTGATTCTTCCTCTGTCATTGTTATTCATTGTCCAGTACTCAAAGGCATAGCAAGAAATTGAGAAAATCATGACCTGCATCAGGCACACCTTAGTTTCTATACTAACAGAGTTGCTCCTTATCCGTCTGGAGAGTCCTTGACAGTAGATATTCTCAATGTAACTTGTCTTACGCCCCCCCCCCTTAACTACTGGTGCCAAGGTTGTAGATTGTGGATCCAAGCAAGATAAAATAGTTAACAACTTCAATCTTTTATCTATCTGCCATGATGCTGCCTATTGGTCTAGAGGTGAGAACTTTTGTTTCCTTAATGTTGAGATTCAATACATAATGAAGGCTCCAGTTCTAGATCTACTGCAGCAAGTGCTTTAAGTGCTCCACAGTTTTGGTGGCGTTGTGTCATCTGCTTAATGTAGGTTGTTGTTTAGTCTTCCTCCATCCCTGATGCTACATTCTTCCATAAATTTCAGCATCTCAAATGATCTGTTCAGCATATAGATGGAAAAGGTATGGAGAAAGAATACATCCATGATTCACTCCTTTTTGATTATAAACCACACAGTGTTCTCTTGCTCTGTTTGGACAACAGTTTCTTTTTGTTTGTGCTGGTTCCACATGAGTACAATCAAATGTTCTGATATTCTCATTCTTCTCAGCGTTAGCCACAATTTTTTAATCCACATAGTAAGAGGATTTTAATTTATCTAAATAATAAATTCCTTGGGATAGTTTGGTGTTAAACATTGAAATGAGATAGTAAATGTCTATCCAAATCTTTTCTGACATGATTTTCTTTCAGCTCTACTTACAAAGTCTTTCTCATGATAATTTTTTTTCTTTCTACTAGTACCATGGGAAACATTAATCTCAGAATAATTGAGAAACATTCTTAAGCTGTTAATTTAATTGGCACATTAATAACTGTCATTTAAATTGATAGAGATATAATTGAAAAGAATAGACTAAAGGTAAGTTCTTTCCCATAGAATTTTTAGTGATTATTAAATTATTAATCTAATGTAACCTTGATTCTTGGTTATAGTAATGAAATATCAGACTATTATATAAATGTAGGTATATGACATATTAAAATAGTGCCTCAAATTTGTTTAGGAGTCTATTTCACATTTCTTTTTGCATACAAATTCAGAAATTGAGTATCTTTCTTGGAAAATTTTTCAGACCCTTTCAATTATTAAGTAATCTATAGCTAGTGCATCTTAATGTTTAGGGAAAGAAATTGTAATTAACAAGAATGCTAAGGGTCTGTATTTTGCTAGAAAGCAATTGTGTAATTGAATTTATAAGTACGGGATAGTAATTCTTTTATTTCCTTGTGGTTATTGTTGTTAGGTGCTGTCAAGTATGACTCATAGAAACTCTAATGAACAGTAGATCTGAACCTCATCTTATTCTGTGCCATCTTCACACTTCCTGGTACACTAAAGCCCCATGCAGCAGTAACTGTTTCAATACACCTGGCAAAGGGTCTTCCTCCCCTTTGCAAACCCTCCACTTTTCCTAACATGATGTCTCTCTCCAAGGAATAACCCCTCCTAGCATATGCCCTAAGTATGTGAGGTGAAGCCTCATCATTGTTGTCTCTGAAGAGGACTCGGGCTATACCCTCTCCATAACATATCTGTTTGTTCTTTTCGCCGTCCATGGGATGTTCAGTGCCCTTCCCCAACACTACACCTCCAAGACATCAATTCTTCTTCTGTCATCCTTATTCATTGTCTAGCTCTCAGATATACAGCAAGTTATCAGAAAGACCATGGCTTGAATCAGATGCACCTTAGTGCTCAACCTTGCATCATTGTTCCTCAAGAACTTGAAGAGGTCCCTAACTGCAGACTTTCCCAGTATAATAGGTCTTCTGATTTCCTGACTGCTGGTACCAAGGGTGTTAATTGTGGATCTAAGTAAAACAAAGTTGTTTATAGTTTAAATACCATCTCCATGCACCATGATGTTGCTTATTGGGCCAGTGGTAATAATCTCTGTTTTCTCAACATTGAGATGAAACTCATAATGCATCCATATTGATAGTATTTGCCAAATCTCACAGTCCAAAATTGACTGTACATGCAATCTTGATGCATTAATGATCATTTTTACTGGAATTCTGACTTACATTTTATTTCCTTGTTATTTGCCATCGAGTCACTTGTACCTTATGCACAACAGCTCTGAACCCTATAATCCTCTATAACCTGTGCCAACCATATTGTCTCCAACACACCTACCTCCATTACTCCAGTCACTGAATTAATCCATCCTACCCAGAGTGTTCCTCTCTTGTGCTCTCCTTTCACCCTCCCAAGCATGATGTCCCTCCCCAAGAACGTATCCCTCCTTGCAACATGCCCTAAGTATGTCAGACAAATTATGACATAGGAAGCTTGACATAGGAAGTATGAAAGAATCCTCACCTGCAAGAGGAGAAGCCTGATTTCACCTACTCTAGGCTGAACTTGTTTGTTCGCCTTGTAGTCCATGGTATACTCAATACTCTTTTCTAGCACTACAGCTCAAAGACTTCAATTCTAATTCTGCCATTCCTATTCATTGTCCAGCTTTCTGATGCATAGAAAGTAATTGTGAAGACTATGTCCTGAATTAGGTGCACCTTAGCCTCCAGACTGACATTGTTGCTCTTAAAATTCCCTGGCTGCTGGTACTGAGAATGTTGATTGTGGAGCCAAGCAAACCAAAGCTGTTAGCAATCTCAATCTCTTCACCATCTAGCATGATGCTTCCAATTGGTCCCGTGGTGAAAATCTTTGTTTTACTGATGTTGAACTTTAAGCCATATTAAAGGCTGCAGTCATTGACCTTCTGCAGCAAATGCTTCAGACCCTCCTCAGTTTCAGCAAGCAATATTGTGTCATCTGTATTTCCTTAGTCATTATATAACGGAATTATTTCACATTACTGGTGAAGTAAATGCAACTGAAAGTCTATTTATTATGTGCATATTTTTCTGTGTATGTTGATCAAAAATATGCGATAGATAATTTTAAAATAGCTGGGGTTGGAGCAAAGTGGTGATTCGGGTTTTCTTTTAATAAATTATTTTATTTTGTTATTTTTTGTGTGTACTGTCAAATCAGATCAGACAGGTACAGGAGGAGATTGCCCCTCCTTCTCCAGCAGAACATCTGCATTCAGGCTTTCATATATGTAGAACAACAGAATTTTGTTGTGGTGGTTGTTGTTGTTGTTGCTGTTATGTGCCATCGAATAGCTTGCGACTCATAGCTATCCTATGTACAACAATCCTAAACCCTGCTCTATCCTGTGCCAATCGCACTGCCCCTGACATACCCATCCCGATTACCCCAGTCACTGAATCAATCCACCTCATAGAGGGTCTTCCCCTCCTGCATTGTCCCTCCACCCTACCAAGCATGATGTCCCTCTCCAAGGACCTGTCTCTCCTTACAATATGTCCAAAGTATGTCAGAGGAAACCCTAGAATCCTTGCCTCTAAGGAGTAGCCTGCTTTAACCCTCTCCAGTACGAATCTGTTTGTTTTCTTGGTAGTCCATGGTACATTCAATACTCTTCTCCAGCACCACAGATCAAAGGCATCAATTCTCCTTCTATCCT
>NW_006399874.1:10412546-10421510 GCF_000299155.1 Elephantulus edwardii
ATTTCACTCAGCATGATGTTCTCCAGAGTCAACCATTTTGAATAATATTGCATGAGTTCCTTGTTTTTTAATGCAGCATAGTATTCCATTGTGCAAATATACCACAGCTTCTCTAGCCATTCGTTTGTTGAGGGGTGGGTCCTTATTTTTTGCTATTTCCTCCAAAGCAGCATGAACTTCTTCCTTCGTCACCATAGGCTCTTGCTCAAATGTTATTTCATTAAATTCGTCTGTATCTGCTTGTTGTTAGGTAGCCTTAAGTAGACCATGACTCATACCCTATAAACAATAGATCTGAACCTTGCCTTATCCTTAACCATCATTATGATCTCTACCATGCTCAAATTAATTGTTGAAGTCACTGGGTCAATTTTGTTTTCATTCTTTCTCTTTTTTTGTTGATCCTATGTTATTCCCAGCATGGTTGTTTTTCCTTTTCTCTCTAGGACTTTCTTCTTCTTATAGTATGTCCAAAATATATGAGATTAAGTGTCACCATCTTTGACACTAAGGAACACTCTGGCTGCAGTGAATAATAATCTTCACCAACAGCACAGTTCAAAGGTATTGATGCTTTTTTTTCTGTTTTATTTTGGTAATTAATTCATTGATGTGCATTTTCTCCCTCACTCTTCCTTCCCCTCTCCCAGTCCACTTCACAATATACTTCTTGTTCCAGATTATTGTCACACATAGACAGTTCTTATCTGTTCTTATGCAGTATTCTTTATCTATTCCTATTATCCTTGAGACCTTAAACACTAATGAAGGAAGACCAGATAAGCTATGGAAAGATATCAAGAATAAAATTCATGAAGAATGCCCAAAGTCATTACTAAGAAGGAAGAAGAAGAAAAAAAACAAAGTGGATGTCAGAAGAGACTCTGAAAGTTGAACTAGAGCACAGAAAACCCAAAGCAAAGGGGAGAAATCAAGAAGATAAGGAGCTGAAAGGAAGATTTCAAAGAGCTGCTTGGGAAGACAAAGCAAATGATAATGAAATGTTCAAGGAGCTGGAGTCAGAAAATAAAAAGAGTCAAACTTTTAAAAAGAGTCAGTATTTCTTAGGCTGAAAGAAGTAAAGAAAATTCAAGCTATGAGTTACAATGCTTAAGGGTTCTATGGGCAGGATATTGAATGATTCAGGAAGCATTAAAAACAGATGAAAGGAGTATACTATGTCATTGCACAAAAAAGAATTGGTTGACACAGAAGAATTTAAAGAAACAATATATGAGCACGAGACAATGGTGAGGAAGGAGGTTGCTCTGAAGGAGTTGGGGGAAAACATAAAAATCCCCTGGAATTGATGGAATAACAATTAACAGACTTCAGTAAACAGATGTTGCCCTGGACGTGCTCACCAAGTTGTGCCAAGAAATCAGGAGGACAACTACTTGGCCGTCTGACTGGAAGAGATTCATATTTATTCCCATTCCAAAAAGATGTGACCCGACAGAGTGTGGAAATTATCAAACAATACAACTAATATCACATGCTAGCAAAATCCTGCTGAACATTATACAGGAAAGACTTGAACAGTACATTGACAGAGAACTACCAGAAATACAGGCTGGGTTTAGTAGAGGTCATGGCACTAGGGACATTATTGCCAATCTCAGATGGATCTTGGCAGAAAGCAGAGAGTATCAGAAGAATGTCTATTTGTGTTTCCTTGACTAGTAAAGGCATTTGACTAGGTGGATCACAATAAATTGTGGCTAACCTTGAGGAAAATTTGAATCGCAGAGCACTTGATCATGTTCATAGAAAACCTATACTTGGTCCAAGAAGCCGTCCTCAGAACAGAGAAAGGAAACACCACATGTTTTAAAATCAGGAAAGGAGTGTGTCAGGGATGCATCCTCTCCCCATACCTTTTCAATCTGTATGTAGAACAGATAATTCAGGAAGCAGGACTTTATGAGGAGGAGTGTGACATTAGGATTGGAGGAAGACTCATCAACAACATATGATATGTAAATGAAGAAACTGAGGAGGACCCGAAGCACTTGCTGCAAAAAGTCAAGGACTGTAGTCTGCAATATGGATTGAAACTCAGCATCAAGAAGACAAAGATTCTCACCGCTGGGCCAATTGAAAGCCCCATATTAGATGGAGGAGAGATTGAGGTTGTTAACAATTACAGCTTGGATCCACAATCAAGACTTAACACCAACAGTCAGGAAATCAAAAGACGAATTCCACTGGAAAATTCTGCTGTCAGTGACCTTTCCAAAGTGCTGAAGAGCAGCGATGTCAGTTTAAATACAAAGGTGCACCTAATCCAGGCCATAATATTTTCAATTACTTGTTATGCTTTGGAGAGTTGGACAATTACTAAGGATGATAGAAGAATAGATAGATGCCTTCGAGTGGTGGTGCTAGGGAAGGGTCTTGAACGTAACATGGACTGCCAAGAAAACAAATAGGTCTGTCTTGGAAAGGGTGAAAACAAAACTCTCCTTGGAGGCTAGAATTTTGAAGCTCGACCTCACTTCCTTTGGGCATGTGGCCAAGGGAGATTGGTACTTGGTAAAGCACATCATGCATGGAAAGGTGGACGGACAGCACAGTAGAGGAAGACCCCAGATGAGATGGATTGATATAGTGACTGGGATGATCTGGGTTGGTGTGTTGGAGTTAGTGAGACTGGAACAGGAAAGGGAAGGGTTCAGTGCTGCTGTACATAGGGTCAATAAACATCACAGGCAACTGAACAGCACATAACAACAATAACATACTATGACAGGTTTGGAAGCAGGAGTGGCATCCACTTCCTAAAAAACATACCTCCGGAAATTCTATGAACTTAGATAATTGTTGATAGTTGTAGAGGTACTTTAGGACTTTTGTTTATAGGGTTGCTATGAGTGATGCTCGACTTGAAAGATATCAACAAGAACAACAACATTCTCCTCCAACCCCCTATGTCAGTCCTATTTTATAATAGTGATGTTATACAGTATTTATCCTTTTGTGACTGAGATATTTCACTCACAATGTAAAATGTAAAATGTCACAGCTTCATTCATGTTTTTTCAGTGCTGTGTAATATTCCATTGTGTGAATGTATCATAGTTTGTATCCATCCATTTGTTGATGGGCAGTTGGGTTGCTTCCATCTCTTTTCTATTGTGAATAATGCATCAGTAAACATGGGTGTGCATACATCAGTTTGAGTCACAGTTCTGGTTTTTTAGGGTATATTATGAGTAGTAGAACTGCTGGGTCAAATGGAATTTCTATTTCCAACTTTTTCAGAGAGTACCTTACAGTACTCTGTAGTGGTTGTAACATTTTGCATTTCTACCAGCAGTGAATAAGTGTCCCATTCTTTCCACAACCTCTCCAGAATTTGTTGTTTGCTGCCCTGTTGAAATTTGCTGTTGTTGCTTGGGTAAGATGATGTTTTTTTTAATTTTCCTTACTCACTGTCCAACTTTCAGATACATAAAAACAATAATTAATTCCTAAATTCTTGTAAAGAAAATACTAAAGATTTCCATTACTTAGTTTTCTTAAATGTTTAAATATCTTTTTATAATATTTATAAATTTTGAAGGTTATAAACAAGCCAAAAATTAGTAATGATTTGAGCTGTATACATTTTAATTGGTACATTCTACTTTACAAAGGAAAGCTGACTTCCAAGATATATGTAAGAAGAAATACATATATATTTCAATAATAGAGACCAAATATTAATTCAAACCTTCCATTAATTTTTGCTAACTAGGAGAAACATTCTGCATAAAAGCCTAGCTTTCCCCCCCCACCAAGGTGTAGAACTAATTTCTGAATATTTCTTGTCGACACAGGGACTATCATTATCAGATACAATTTTTTTTTGTACAGGTGAATCTATGCCAGTGACTTTCACCAATGGAATAAATAAGAAATGATGAAACATTATCTTTTCCATGTCAATATAAGCAGGCAACAGATTAAATTTTCTCTACTTTTTCTACCCTTGTTTGCTGCACGAGTGAAACTGACAATATTCTCCTGGCTTAGACCCTGAATAACAGCTTAGTACTGAAAATCTTCCCAAAGCATAATGAAGAAAACTTTCACTAGACAGTTGTATAAAAAGAAATACACCTTTATTGTGAATATACACTGAAAATTTAATATTAGATGAGCAATCTCCTCCTGAGTAATTTACAACCTCTGAAAACCAGCTAGAGGGTGAGCTATGAGTTGGTTCTGACTCAAGGACACATAAAAACAATTATAAATATTTCCATCGACTTATCTAATAAAAGTTACATGCCTCTAGTGACTTGGTGTTTAGAACTGAAGTAAGTTAAACTGGAAATTATTCCACATAGGAAAAACATAAATTACTAAACACAATCAGAAAAGTAAAATAAATTATAGAAAAGAAAGTTAGACATTTTATAGAGTATTCTCAATGAGTCAGTGGAAAATATACAGAGAAAAAGAGATCAAAGACTTCCAAAAGACAGATCTGCTTGGCACTGATAGACTTAACACTATCAAAAGGAAAATTCACAAAAGTACAGTCAAGCAAGAAAAAAAAAAGTCTATACAGAAGAAGAGCTGTTGAAACGCAGGTAGACACCCCCCCTTACATACAAAAGTAAGGTTAAAATACAAAAATGGAAAACAAATATAGAAATACAGGACATAGATGTGAGTAGAATGTTTCCAAAAACGTACAGACTATTTGGAAAATTCTACACCTGAACCAACACATTAAGATTCAGAAGATGTTTTTGGAAGTCTAGAAGTAAGAATTTGACTTTATAATATGAAGCAAAGCTGCTGAAAATGGCAAGAAGTTCTGTTGATCTCCAGTGAATAGCAATGAACGACTTCCAAAGACCCCTTTCTGCAAGGAGAGATAACGCAATAAAAATGAATGATCCAGTATCCCTTAAATAGACCATAGAATTTTCAGTAGAGCATTGTTCCCACATGAGAACACTTCAGTCAGTTTGTGTCACTATAGAACTCTGCACTGAAAGGCCTCTTTCAAAACAGTGAAACTGTCACCGTGGACCACATGATTATGTAAGTAACAGTTTGAGTGCTTAGTACCCAAGTGATTTTTTTTTCAATTTTGTTGTTGTTGATTTCTTCTAGTTGATTCTCATTCATAGCAACCTCATGTGTGCAGAGTAGAACTATTCCATGGAGATATCAAAGCTATGACCTCGCCAAAGCAGATCACTCAGGCCTGCTTTTGAGGCACTTGTCTTCCAAAGCTCTGTTGGGTGGGTTAAAACAGCTAAATATTTCACTGTCAGTTGGACACTTACAGTTTTGTGTCACCCAAAGACTGTGTATTTAATATTTTCAGCACGTTAATCTATGGTAATTCCACAGAGCATCACTTTGTGATGTAAGACAGAATCACAAGCACTGAGATGATATAGTGATGGAAGATATGTGAGATTTTTTTGCATTTAAATATTAGTATACTTTAAAAATATTCTTTTTAAAATACATAAGTGAATTGAATTTAATTTTGTTATTTTATTATTGTTTATGCAGCAACATATACCAATTAAAACAATGTTGTTTCTATTTTAGATGCCATTGAATCAACTCTGATTCAGAGCTACCTTGTACACAACAGAACAAAATCTTGCCTTATCCTCCACCATCATCGCCATCAACCCTGTGTTTAAGACCATATTTTTGCAGTCAATATGTCAATCCTTCTCTTCAGATTCTTCTTTATCACTGACATTCTACTTTTCCAAACATGGTCTTTATTTTCATAGAAAGGGCCCCTCATAACGTGCCTTAATTTTTTGAAGGCTTGGCATTTCAGAAGTTGATGGCCAGTCCTACGACGTCAATCATGAAGAAACTCATTACCAGAGTTAACTCTGTCTCCATATCTATTCAATCTGTGTGCTTAACAAATTATATGGGAAACTAGACTGTATGTGGCATTTGGGATTGTAGGAAGATTCATCAAGAATCTGGATTATGCAGATGACATAACCTTGTTTGTAGAAAGACTATAGCCTTCAATACGGGTTACCTGCAAACATCAAGGAAACAAAAATCTTTGCTATTGGACCAATAGGCAAAATCATGATAGATGGATAAACCTTGAAATTGCCAAGGATTTCGTTTTACTTGGATCTATATCCATGGTTGTTATTGTCGTTAGATGCTGTCGAGTACAACTCATAGCAACCCTATGAATGACAGATCTGAACCTCAGCATCGTCTGTGCCATCTTCGTACTTCCAGACATACTAGGGTTCACTGTGAAAGTCAGCATGTCACTCTCCAAGGAAGATCCCCTTCTAGTAACATGTCCAAATTATGTCAGGTGAAGCTTCATCATCTTTACCTCCAAAGAGCACTCTGGCTGCATCCTCTCCAGGACATATTTGTTTGTTATTTTGGCAATCCATTGGAAATTCTACTGTCATTTTTCTTCTGTCCTCCCTATTCATCATCCAGTTCTCATAAGACTAGCAAGTGATCAGAAAGACCATGTCCTGAATCAGACACACCTTAGTCCTCAAACTGACATCATTGCTCCTCAATAATTTGGAGAGGTCCCTAACTGCAGACTTTTCCAGTGCAATGCATTTCCTTATTTCCTATTGTTACCAAGGGGTTTTTTTTTCCTATAATTATATTTTATTAATTTTCATAAACATTTACAGAGATTTTGGGCTTCCACTCATTCATTGTTGCACTATTCTCTCTACCCTCCTCCCAGGGTGTTCTTGTCCAAATGCCACAGTGCTTGTCAAAGCCAGTTCTGATTAATCTCCTTTGTCAGTGTATCCTTTGCCATTCCCTATCACTCCTCCCTGAGAGAGACTTCACCCTGAGTCATAAGGAAAAGGGGACGGCGTATTCTCTTAGCTACTTCCTGCTGAAAAGGGACGCTGTGGGTTTCAGGGTGAAGATCTTCTCTCACTACTCTAAAGGGCCCCTTTAGCAGTAGGAAACACATAGACTATTATGGAGATTGATTCTGGAATTCAGATGCACTCTTATTGATTGTGCTTGGCTGTACATGTACATATCCTTCAAGATGTATCATGGGGGTGTTGCAACCTAGAAGACACAAATTTGACTAACAAGTTATAAGTACATGAGTCCAAAAATTATGGAAAAGTAAAAGAAAAGATTCTTTCATTGTTTTACAAACCCTCCCCCAGGTCCCCTCCACCATGCAGCCCTCTCTCTAGTCTCCTGTGATGACAGATATACCTAGTTACATCTCTCTTTTAGATGGTTCTCTCCCTCCTCTGTTTCAGTGCAGTATACATTATTGAACCCATCTTACTCAGTCTCTCCCCAACCCCAAGGACAGTCTCATTCTACAACAGTGGCATCATGTAATATTTGTCCTTTTGTGACTGGGATACCAAGGGTTTTAATTGTGGATCTAAGTAAGATAAAATTGTTGACAGTTTCAACCTCTACTCCATCCATATTGATGTTGCCTATTAGTCCAATGGTAAGACTCTTTGTTTTCTTGACATTGAGAGGCAATCCATATTGAAGGCTGCATTTTTTTATCTTCTGTAACAAGTGTTTCAAGTCCTCCTCACCCTCAGCAAACAAGGTTGTGTCATCTGCATAGCACATGCTGTTGATGAGTTTTTCTTCAATCCTGATGTCACCTTTTTCCTTTTAAAGCCTAGCCTCCCAGATGATCTGTTCCACACATAGATTTAAAAAGTATCGGATGGTATGCATTCCTGGCTTCCATCTTTATTGATGTTGAACCATGCAGTGTTTCCTTGCTCTGTTCTGGTGCCTGACTGCTGGTCCAAGTATAGGTTTTGCATAAGCACAATCACGTGTTGAGATTCCCGTTCTTCTCAGAGTTAGCCACAGTTTGTTGTGATACACACAGTCTAATGCCTTTGCACAGTCAATGAAACACAGACAGACTTCCTCTGGTACTCTCTGCTTTCAGTCAAGATCCATCTAATATTGGCTATAATATCCCTAATGTAATGGTCTCTTTTAAATTCAGACTTCACATCTTACAGGTCACTTTTTTATTTTAATGGGAACAAATATGGATCTCTTCTAGTCAGTCAACCAGGTGGTTGTCCTCCAGATTTCTTGGTACAACTTGATGAGCATATCCAGGGTACCATCTGTTTGCTGAAATATATCAGTTGGTATGCTGTCAATTCCTTGGGCCTTGTTTTTTGCCAATTTCCTCAAAGACGAACTTCCTTTTTCTTCACCTCAGGCTCTTGATCACATATTGTTTCATTAAATTCTTCTGTGTAAGCCAATTCTTTTTGGTACAGTGACTCAGCATACTCCTTCCATCATTTTTAATGCTTCTTTGATCATTTAATATTCTGCCAAAAGCATCCTTAAGTATTGCAACTCAAAGCTTGATTTTGTTCTTCAGTTCCTTCAGCTTAAGAAATGCTGAACAAGAATGCCCCTTTTGATTTTCCAATTCCACCTTTTTACACATTTCATTATAATACATTGTTTTGTCTTCCCAAACTGCCCTTTAAAATATTCTGTTTAGCTCCTTAGCTTCGTTTCTTTCCCATATAATTTTTTATTTTAATTATGATTTTTAGCAAATGTTTACTAAAAGTTGGATTTTCATTCATTCACTGTTGCTCATTTTTCCTCCTCTCCCTCACTTTTTATTTCTTTTTCAATATTCACATTCATTGTTGCAATTACCTTCCTATCCCTCTCCTTCCAGGCCTCCTAGCAATGTACCTCTTATTCTGAGCTGTTGCCATATGCATAATGCCAAATCACATATTTCTTTTAAGCAGTTCTTTCGTTCATATGTTCCAGTGCAGTGCTCATTATCTATCCACTCTTACCCTATTCTCTTCCCAACCTTTCATGCCAGTCCTGCTTTATAACAGTGGTGCTACGTGATATTTGTCCTTTTGTGATTGAAATATTTCATTGATTATGCAAAGGCATTTGACTGTGTGGATCATAACAAACTGTGGCTGA
>NW_006399874.1:10422356-10434095 GCF_000299155.1 Elephantulus edwardii
CTATGAGATGGATTGATTCGGCGACTGGGGTAATCGGGATGGGTGTGTCAGAGGCGGTGCGGTTGGCGCAGGATAGAGCAGGGCTTAGGGCTGTTGTGCATAGGGTCACTATGAGTCGGAAATGACTCGACGGCACGTAACAACAACAACAATAATATCCTTTAAGGTCACTCATGTTGTCTAATGTTAAGTTCATTTTTTCAGTGCTATGTAGTATTCCATTGTATGAATATACCATAATTGTTCTATCCATTCATTTGTTGATAGGTACTTTAATTGCTTCCATATCTTTGATGGAAGCAGCTCCTTACTTTCTTGATTTCTTCCCTTTGCTTTGGCTTGTCAGTGCTCTAGTGCACTATTCAAAGTCTCTTCTGATGAATATTTTGATCTTTTCTTTCTCCACTCTTTGTAATGACCTTTTGCTTATTCATGGATAATATTCTTGATATCCTCTCACAGCTCTTCTTGTTACTCATTAATGTTTAAGTCCTCAGTATTGGTCTTGAGATGATTTTTAAATTCAGTTGGGATTCATTTGAAAGGGTGAAAATGGTGTTGGCAAGGAATATTAATGCCTTTGAGTTATTATATTGGAGAAGAATGGTTAATATCCCATGGATTGCCAAAAGGATAAATAGATATGTCTTAGAGAAAGTTCAATCAGAAAGCTCATGGGAGACAAAAATAGCTAAGTTTTTTCTTACATATTTTGGAAATGTAGTTTGGAGAGTCTTATTCCTTGAACGCCTACAACTGAATACTGTAATTTTTGTATTTTCTGCATGCTTAAAACTGTCTCAAAAATATTTTATCTAGTTTTGCACCAGAAATACTTTGGGATTTGGTTTGTAAAACTGAATCAAGTCGTTATAATTACTTAAAGTAATTAATTTTATATGTACATATAAAAACAGAAATGATAATAACGTCCACGCAATATAAGGGAGCTCCAGTGACCTGGTTTTAGTAATCTGCACTGTAATTTCATAGGCTTGTGGTTTGAATCCACTAGCCACTTTGTGGAAGAAAAGGAGGAGTAATCTTTTTCTATGTGACTTTACTGCCTTTGAAAATCTACTTGAGGATCAACCTAGTTCCAACTCAATGACACACAGTGACAATAAGCATTATAAAAATTATGAGTTAGTGCTTTCTCGAGATTAAATAAGAAAAGATTATTGCCGATTGGCATCATCATGATAGATGGCGAATAAATTGAGATTGTTAACAGCTTTAGTTTGCTTGACTCCACAATCAACACTCTTGACGCCAGCAGGAAAGAACTCAAAAGACAAATTGCATTGGGAAAGTTTGCTCTCAGAGACCTCTCCTAAGTACTAAGGAGCAACGATGTCAGTCTGGAGACTAAGGTGTGCCTGATCCAAGCCATGATCTTTGCAATTACTTGCTATGCATCAAAAAGCTAGCTGGACAATGACTAGGGATGCTAGAAGGAGAATTGATGCCTTTGAGCTGTGGTGCTACAGAAGATTATTGAATATACCATAGACTGCTAGGAGAACAAAGAGGTTTGTCTTAGAGAAGATGAAAGCAGGATGCTCCTTGGAGGCAACAATTCTGAAGCCTCATCTGACAAACTTTGGACATGTTGCAAGGAAGAACCAGTCCTTGGACAGGGACACCATGCTTGGGAGTGTGTAGGGACAGTACAAGAGAGAAAGACCCTCAATGAGATGGATTGATTCAGTGACTGGAGTAGTGGGGGTAAATGTGTCAGAGACAATGAGATTGTCACAGGATAGAGCAGGGTAGGGCTGTTGTACATAGGATCTCTATGAGTTGCAGGTAACTGGGCAGCACATAACAACAACGACACAAGCAATCCATATTAATATAGAAGATATTTTTATACTATAAGTCTGTAAAAATTATTTTGTATGCATGAATCTAATTTTACACACTGACTAAACCAATAAAATGGAAACTATTATAATCTTTTCTTTTTCGGGTTAAGGTATTTAAGCCTCAAGATTACCTACATTTGCCAAGGTTACCCTCTCAGTAGAAAATATGGGTTACTCATAATTCTCCTAGTCTTCAGAATTCATATTTCTATCCCTATTTTTCATTATTCTCTATAAATAAATAAATAAAATAATTGAAGTATGTAGCATAATCCCACCATTCTATCTGGAAATATCCATAGTTCCACATTTAAGGAATGAGAGTGGCATCAGGGTGAAAGTTGATTCAAGTTGGGTCTGGGAGGAAAAGTTTCTTTAGAGCTAGAACAATCTGGGTTAGAGTAATCCAGGCCAAGGGATATGCATGAATTATGCATTAGAAGCCTAACAGCATTATCACCAATGGTTAAATGTTAGGCTGCTATATCAAAGACAAGTGGTTTAAACCTTCAAGTCATTCCAAGAAAGAAAAGACCTGGAGACCAAGTGATCTCCTTCAGTAAAGCTTCTAGTCTAAGAAATCCAGTGGAGTACTTCTACTCTGTCATTCAAGGTGACTATGGGGAAGAATCTACTCAACAGCACACCATTACAACAGCAAGGATGTCAAAACTATCTGACGTTATAGATTAATACTAAGACCATTATTGTAAAAACAGAAGGATAACTAGTAAGAAGTGTATGGATATCCAAATAAGGAAAAGGAAGGAACAGGGAGGTCAGGAGAGGGGGAAATCACTGGGTGGCAGAGTCTGATGAATGGAAGGAGGAGGTGAAGGAATTAGGAAATATCCAGTGGAGATCTGAAAATAGGGGGTAATAGTGGACATAGATCAATGGTGAATAATTTTGTAATACACAATGCATAGGAATATTTGTATAAAAAACAATGTGAATTAAACAAAACAAAAACTATCTGAGGTAGCAGATGATTGAGCACCACAGGTAAATAGAAAAAAAATTGGTATGGAAAATTTTGAAGGCAAGCTAAGAAACTTAGTTTTTAATATGTGAGTATGGAGTGTTGTACTGCATTATGAAACATGACTTTTCTAGTTATTGGCTTTGAATTTCACCACATGGTAAGACATGAGATGTGTGTGGCCCACCAAGAGCACAAAATAGCTTACTAACAATGTAAATAAGATAAATAGTACCTTTTAGGTACTATTTTAGGTTTTTGTTATTTGATGCTATCAAGTCATAACGACCCTATGGACAACAGATGTGAAACTTCATCTATCCTGTGTCATCTGCACCGTTTCTGGTAAGTTCTAGTCCATTGTCACTATGCTGATCTGTCTTGTTGAGAGTTTCCCTCTCTTTCTCTAATCCTCCACCTTTCTATATTTTTCCCAAGGACTGGCCTCTCTTCACAATGTGCCCAAAGTATGTGTGATGATGTTTCACCTTCCTTGAAGGTTGCTCTAAAGAGCAACTTTTTTGCTTTTCCTCCTAGACAGACTTATTTGTTCTTTTGAAAGTCCATCGGATATTCATCACTTCCTCCAACACAGTTCAACGTCATCAATTCTTATTCTGTCATCCTTACTCATTATCTCACTTCCAGATGTACAGAAAGTGATTGAAAAAAATCTTTTGGTTTATCATTATTAGATGCCATCAAATTGAGTATGACTCATAGTAACCATTTAAACAGCTAGCCTGTGCCCTGCATGTACCATCTTCATCATATCTGATACAGTTTGACCTATTAATGAAATCATCACATCAATCAATCTTGCTGAAGGTCTTCCTCTCCTTCACCGACCTACCCCCTCATCTTTCCTAGCATGCTGTTCCTTTCTAAGAAATAACCTCAGATAGCTACATGTCCAAAGTATGAAACAAGTCTTGACTCTCTTTATCTCCAAGGGACACCTTGGCTGCACTTTTTCCAAGACACATCTATACTTTTGGCAGTCCATGGGATAATCAGTACTCTTCTCCAGCACCACAACTCAAAGACACCAAATAAGATAGTCATACCACCAATTAGGGGATCCTTCTGTTTTGTCATCCCACCAGGCTAAATCAAACAGAGTTAGAGACAGAAAACAACTGTCTCACTATTATTAAGAAGGAAACAGAAGAGTGAAGCATGGTATATGGGCCAGGGTTCTTGTGTAAAACTCATGAGAGAGAGACACAGCAATTAGTGACACCAGCAGTGGCAGTGAACCAGAGACTGATGTGAAACACAGCAGAACTATATCTGCTGGTTCAGAGAGCCAGAACTTAGTATATTAGCCTAAGCTAACTGGTGGAGCATATACATGTCTTCTTGGGTCACATAATTGGCAGGAGTAAATATTTTGTCACACTTGTTCAAGTGTGGAGCAAGACACAGAGCTGAGAGGCTTAGAATAAGAAAGACATGTCTGAGAAGAAGTCATACTAATTGAAGAATTGTGTCAGTTCTTCAGAGAGAGAGAGAGAGATCTATTTGCCTGGTGGTAAAAAGTTGTGCTTCAATTCCAAAGGCACATGATTTGAATCCACCAGAAGCTCCATGGAAGACAGATAGATAAACTCCTCCTGTGCCATTAACTGCCTATGCAAACCTGCCGGAGGATCAGCTATATGTCAGTTCCAACTTAATGGCACATAACAACAACAACCTGAGTACTCCCAAATGCAGTTATAACCTGTTGCTTCATTAATAAACCTAATCATTTTGAGTATTCTTTGAGTTTGTGTGCCCATTGCAACAAATTAGCAATCCGAGTAAAGTAGTAAATGGCATGGGAGGTAATGATGGTTCGTGTTAAAACTGATAGAAGGTACAAGGACATAAGGGGACATCCGATCTCTTAGGAATCAGCTTTATGCTGTTCATGTCCTTGATGGAAATTCATCACCCTTATAGAGTTAGTGGAGGTCAAATGCTTTTTCACCTACTCCAGCTGCACAGTTTTTACAAAGAGTTGTGAATATTTTGCCAAGTAGAAGTGATGCATGACTTGAGTTTAGAAAAATAACTGTCGCTGCAATCTAAAATTGAAGAGCTATGGACTTATATGCAAGTAGAAAGGTTAAGTGATTATTGAAATGAAAAATCAGAAAAGAGGTTGAAGCTGTTGTCACTGGAGTTTTCAAGCCATAAAAACTATGCATTTTTCAACTTACAACTTATCACCAGATATCTGAAATGAATTGAAATTATTTCTTTTATGTCTAATTAAAATATATCTTCATATAGCTTGATGTTTTGTGTTTACTTTACATGTGGTATTATGGTCTTTAAGTTATAAATACCTAGTATAAATGTATTAAATATATTTTCATTATTTTTTGAAATTATTATATATTTCAATTATTTTCAAACCATCTGTGTCACCTAAGTGTTAAACTCAATCTAATTAGTAGTGTCAACAAACAATTTTTAATTCACTATCACTAAGTATGCTGAAGCAGGAGGCCAACAGAAGGCTGGATCTGGTGCTCAGATGCCCAGGGCCTTTGTAGGGAGTAAAATGACTTATGGCCATTCATCAGATTTACATATGGGCAAACAGCCACAGAATAATGTTTCTACCCTGGAATCAAAATTACAAGTAATGCATAAACACATCAAAGTATTTTATGTTATGCACAAAGAAATTGAAAATTTAAATTGAAAACCAAAGGGTTGGCACTTTAATTATTACTTTTAGTAGCTTTTCCTGATTACGTGGCAATTGTAGTCCTGTCAATACTTTATGGAAACATTGGCTGTTATAATTGAATAAATTAACGAGGTAAGAGGACGGCTGAGGAAGACATTTGTTGTTCACTTTTACAATTTATAATTTCAATATTAAATTACAGGACACATAGCTTGTTCTGTAAGTAATGATCCTGCAGTACAAATCTGTAAATTCAGAATAATACCAAAACCCTTTAGTTGTATCCAAATAACCAGTGCAACACAGAGTGCACACCTAACAGGCTGTGTTTTCTTTTATATTCTCACTGTTATTCTACTCTTTTCCAAGAGGCATCTGAAAATATTCCTGAGACAAAGACCAAAGTTGTAAAGCATAAAAAATAAAAATCAGCATATCTCAAAGGATTGGTTTATTATATTACCAAATTTCTTATTCATGAAGTTTGATCTAATTGCCACTGCACAGAAGTATGTTATTTTTATGGATCATAATGATGCATGAATGTAATTAGATTAGTGATTTTTATATATTATTAAAATAATGCCTATCTTTAACACTAAAACAATATTGTATTTTTAATCATAACTTATAAATTACATACATATTAAAATTATTGTCCTCTTTTTAATAGCTTATAATACTATTATATAAATTATAAAATCTTTCTATACTGTTTTTAGGTTAAATACAGGATTACAATGTATAACAGAAGTGTCATCAACTCTCATAATTGTAATACTCAGCATAATTCACACTTCCAATTAGTTTCCCAGATTGTTATCTCTTAAAAATTTTATGTGCATTTGTCCTAGGTCCAGGTATATATATGGAACAAAAATCAGTGAAGGATATTTTGAAGCAAATTGGAAAATGCAAGTATTTCCAATATTGCCTTTCCGATTACTGATACAACTATATTCTAATGAAATTTTAATAAAAATAGTCAGTTTTATTATTTTAATGATTGTAATACTGCATTCAAATTTTAAAAAAGTTTCAATATTTCCTACCCCCCGCTCCCTCGCCACAGGACACTAACTGACCCATGTTCTAACTATCAAGATCATCTGACTTTTCATACAAACAGTGGAAGAACTGGCTTGTAATCATTTCTCAGATTTGGGGATTTTTTCCACCTCTATTGTTTCTATTAAAAGCTTTAAAGTCTTTTCACACTGATACAATTTATCAAAGGAGCCTTGGTGATGTAGTACTTAGCATAAACCAAACAGTTGGTGGTAGAGATTTGCCAGCTATTTCTCAGAAGAAGGACATGGTGAACTGCTTTCATAAAGAAACTAAGGGGACCACTCTGCCTTGTTCTGTAAAGTTGCTATGAGTCAGGACTCAATGAATAACAGGAAGCGTATTAGGTCAAATAATTCCCAAGTTGGGAACTATATGGTGGCCAAGCATAAAAGGAATCGTGCAGCTAACCCAAAGGTGGCACCTCTCTGGTGATCAAAATCCATTAATGACTGAAGGAGAAGGATAAATTATCTCTCGCTATGCAATTTATAGCCTCACAAGAACAGTTAGCTTAGCATCATGTTGTTTTCATTACTATTCACCCTGAAGTCAGACTTGAGTCACAACTAACGGAGGCAATCACGCAGGAGATTTCCCATCTTTCTCCCACAGAGCAACTGGTGGATTGAACCATGTGCTTTGGGTTGGCAGTGCAACTCCTTACCACTAAGTCACCGAAGCTTCCTTATAGCATGTTGTTGTTGTTGTCGTCGAGTAGCATGAATCATAGGGACTCTATGAACAAAAGGTCTAAAGCCTTTCTATAACTATCTATATTTGTCAAAGTTAATAAAGTTTCCAGAGGCATTTTGTTTAGGAAGTAGGTGCCACTGTCGTTCAACTCAGTGGGGCTGTGTGTGTGTGTGTGTGTGTGTGTGTGAGAGAGAGAGAGAGAGAGAGAGAGAAGACAGGGAGGGAAGGGGAGAGGAAGGAAGGGAAGGGGGAGGGGAGGGGAATGGAAGGGAGGGGAGAAAAGGAGAGGAGAGGGAAGAGAGAAAGTCTGAGAAGAGGGGGAGAGAGAGAAAGAGAAATTCTGAGTAGAATAAATGCTTATTGCATCCAGCTACTAACCAGAAGATTGGGGGTTCAAATCCACTCTGAGGAGTATTGGAAGAAACACATAGTGATTTACTTTCTGTTTAGCTTTTGAAAACTGTTTGGAGCTACTCTGAGATTGATGTGGTCAGCATGAGACAAAGCTGACTAGAAAGCAAGTGCTCAACTATTTACCACAGAAAATATTCTAATTATTTACCCACTAAAAATGGATCTAGCTAGAATTTTACCACCAAGATAAATGTATAAGATGTATATACAGATGATATGGATTAGATTATATATACAGAGAGAGATACACACTCCTTTGAGGCAAAGCAAGGATCGAGGATATATTGCATGGTTCAGAATCAGGAAAGATGAGTACCAAGGAAGCGTCCTATCTCTATCTCTTCAATCTATACGCATTTGGAAGCTTGCATTTTATGAGGAGAAATATGGCATCAGGATTGGTCGAAGTCATCAGTAACCTGTGTCATGCAGATGACACAACCTTGCTTGCCCAAACTGAGAAGGATCTGAAGTATTTGCTGCAGAGGAAGGTCAAGTATGGAAGCCTTCACTATGAATTGAAGCTCAACATCAAGAAAGCAAAGATTCTCACCACCACTGGGCCAATTGTGGGCATCAAGCTAGATGGTGAAGAGATTGACATTGTTTACAGCTTCAACTTACTTGGCTCCACAATCAACACTCTTAGTACCAGCAGCCAGGAAATAAAAAGTTGAATTGCATTGGGGAAATCTGCTGTCAGTGAAGTGCAATGAAGTCAGTCTGGAGACAAAGGTGCACCTGATCCAGGCCATATTCTTCTCAATTACTTGCTATGCATAAGAAAGCTGGACAATGACCAAGGATGATAGAAGAAGAGTGATGCCATTGAGCTGTGGTGCTGAAGAAGAGTATTGAATATATCAGGGACTGCTAGAAGAGCAAATAGGTTCATTCGGGAGAGGGTGAAATCAGGCTGATTCTTGGAGGCAAGAATTTTTTTTTCTATAATTATATTTTATTAATTTTCATAAACATTTACAGAGATTTTGGGCTTCCACTCATTCATTGTTGCACTATTCTCTCTACCCTCCTCCCAGTTTGTTCTTGTCCAAATGCCACAGTGCTTGTCAAAGCCAGTTCTGATTAATCTTCTTTGTCAGTGTGTCCTTTGCCATTCCCTATCACTCCTCCCTGAGAGAGACTTCACCCTGAGTCATGAGGAAAAGGGGATGGCGTATTCTCTTAGCTACTTCCTGCTGAAAAGGGACGCTGTGGGTTTCAGAGTGAAGATCTTCTCTCACTACTCTAAAGGGCCCCTTTGGCAGTAGGAAACACATAGACTATTATGGAGATTGATTTTGGAATTTAGATGCACTCTTATTGATTGTGCTTGGCCGTACATGTTCATATCCTTGAAGATGTATTTTTAAGTTCTGTCTGATATATGTTGGGCATGTTATAAGAAAGGACCACTCCTTGGAGAGGTATGCCATGCTTGGAAGGATGGAAGGACAGCACAAGAGAAGACAACCCTGGATGAGATGGACTGGGGAAACGGGACACATATAACAGACACAATGAAGTTAGCTTAGAATAGAGCAGGGTTCTGATCAGTTGTACTTAGGGCTCTATGAGTTGCAAGAGACTTAACAGCACATAATACAATAATTTCCCCTTGCTCTGTTTGCACAATGCCCTCTTGGTCTATGTGTACATTTCCCTGGAGCACAATTAATTCCTCTGGGATTCCTATTCTTCTCAATGTTAGCCATAAATTGTTACAATCCACAAAGTCAAATGCCTTTTCATAGTAAATAAAGCATAAATAGAAATTCTTCTGATATTCTTTACTTTCATCCAGAATCCAACTGACATTAGCAGTGATATCCCTTTTGCCATGGCCTCTTCTAAATCCTGCTTCAACCTCTGGCAGTTTCCATTCTAGCAAGTTTTTAAACTATCTTCAAAGCAGTATTTTACTTGTATGTGATATTAATGATATTGTTCTATAGTTTCCACATTCAGCTGGATCACCTTTCTTGGGAATGGGAACAAATATGGACTTCATCTAATCCATTGACCAGATTGCTGTCCTCTAAATTTCCTGGCATAGACTCTGAGTGCATTCAGAGCTCCATCCGTAAATTGAAACAAGTCAGTTGGTTTCCCATAGATTCCTGGGGTCTTTTTGTTGGGATTTTTTTTTCCAGGGTGGTTTTTTTTTTTTTGCTAATGGTTTCTGTTCATATGGTACTTCCTGAAATTTTTCAATCAATTCTTTTTTGGTACAGTAAGATTCTGTGTATTTCCTTCATCTCCTTTTGATGTTTTCTGTATCATTCAATATATTGCCCACAGTATCCTTCAATATCGCAACTCAGGTTTAAATTTGGTGGGGTGTTGGTTGTTTGTGTTTTTCCCCCCCCAGGTCCCTCAGCTTTAGTAAAACAGAGCAAATTCTTGCCTTTTCACTCTCCAATTCCAGATCTCTGCACCTTTTATTATAATATTTTGCTTCATCTTTTTGAGCTGCCCTTTGAAATCTTTTGTTCAGCAATTTTACTTCAGCACATTTTTCCTTTGTTTTGGATTCTCGATGCTCCAGTGCAATTTTCAGTGTCTTTCCTGACTTTCATTTTGTTTTTTTTTTCATTCTCCTCTGTACTTTTAATAACTTTGTTTTTAATATGGATGATATCATTGGTATCATCCCACAGCTCATCCAGTCTTAAATCATTGATACTCAATGCTTCAAACTTAGTTTTTAGAAGATTTTGAAATTCAGGCAGAATAGATTCAAGATCATTTTTTGGTTCTGGTGGACGTTTTTAAATTTTCTTTGGCTTTCATTTGAACTTTCACATGAGTAATTGATCTGACCCACAGTCCACTCCTGGTCTAATTTTGACCACTGATCTTGAGCTTCTCCAGTAATTCCTTATACAGATGTACTCAATCTGAATCCTATGCAGCCCATCAGGTGACATCCATGTGTAAAGTTGCCTTCTTTTGAAAAAAATGTTTGCAATAAATAAATCATTAAAAATACAAATTTGATGATCCTATTTCCAACTTCTATCACCAAGCCCATTTTCCCCCAACTCCTATTCCTGCTTCATTGTTTCCAACTTTTGCATTCTAGTCACAAATAAACACATTGTGATTGCATGTTTGGTCAATTTTAGACTGCAAGATCTAGTAGTATTTTCAATGTCCTCCTCTTTGGCTGTATATGTAGGAATGTATACTTGAAAAAGTCTTATTAACGAGCCTTCCTTGTATGCTTATGGATAATATCCTATATCAGTCACAACACTGTATTTCAGGATAGAACTTAAAATTGGCATTTTGACCATTCCTCTGTTTATCAGTCCCATTAAGTAAGCCATATGATTATTTGATTTTTTTTTGCTAAAGCTAGTCCATCTCATCTCACTAATGCTTAGTTATGTCGATATTTATGCATTATATTTTATTTTTCACAATTTCAAATTTTCCGGTATTCAAGCTACATATATTTCATGTTCCAATTATTAAAGGATTTTGCCATTATGTTTCCTCATTTTGACTGATTTCCAATCTGGGATTTTCCACTACTACTATAACTATCTGCAATCCTCTGCTATTCATAGGATTTTCAAATATCTATTTTTTAAAGAAATGGATGACCAATTCTGCTTCTTTGTCTATCTTAGTCTGAGAGCTCTACTAATGCCTGTCAAATGTGGGTAATCCTCGTGGCATTTGACATATCAGTGGCATAGCTTTCTGCATCAAAACAACACACAAGTTATCTCAGTCCAGCCGTTGACAGACAAGTTCTATACCAATTAGAACAATGTTGTCCTCAAACACAACCAACTGGTAATTTAGTTTGTAACTGTAATAGCAAATCAGTCTTCACACCAGGCATGAGGACCCAATTGATTTTTAATCACAAAGCTTCCCTCTCCTATCCCCTCAAAAAACCAGGTCCTAATTGGTTTAAACAAGAGGTTTAAACCAATTTAGTAGGTGCATATCTAATCATATTTAAAATAACTTTCACCCACTAAATCACAACTAATCATAACTGATTGCTA
>NW_006399874.1:10438895-10441920 GCF_000299155.1 Elephantulus edwardii
TGCAACAATGAATGAGTGGAAGCCCAAAATCTCTGTAAATGTTTATGAAAATTAATAAAATATAATTATAGAAAAAAAAAGAAGAAGTTACATAAATAGAATCTAAAGGTCTCTGTCTTGGATCTAATTTCTTTGCTAACATTTTATATTTGAAATAGACTTAAAGCATATTGCTTCATATCTTGGTTGTGGAATTTATTTTCAGAATTTATTTAATCAACACCTAAAAGCAAGTGTGAGTCTGTGTGGTGAGATGAAAGTGATCTCAGATAATTTTGAGAACAAATACTCTTTTCATCAAATAATTTTCCATTGTTATGTAGGCTTATTTTAATATAGGGGTTTTTTGTGATTTCACAAGTATAGATTAAAAATATATGTAAATAGTGACATTCTGGTAGCTTAATAGTAAGGAATTGCACTGCCAACACAAAATTATGTGTTCTCTTCTCATCTGCTAGCTGCTTTGCTAGCAGATCTCTTCTAGCATGATTTAATGCCTTTGAAAATCCACTGGTGGATCAGCCATGAGTCAGTTCTGACATCGTTATATGGAACAACAATATGTAAAAGGAGCAAGGGAAGCATGAGAATGGCAATATATAATCTCTACAACCTCCACAAGGAGGAATTGCCCCTCATTATCATCATCCACCACATAATACCAATTCCTATGAGGACAAACATGTCTCCCATGTTCCTGTACCTCTTTCTACTAATTCCAACTCCAATTTTACTACTCTATTGTATCTGTTGAAATAGCTCACAGAACACATTGAGTCATATTCACTAGTAGTATGGGGTTTATTAGGGAAACCAAGAGGCTATATAATACAGGTTAATAGCAGGATATAACCATTCAGTCAGGATGGCTATTAAAATGTGCTCACAGGTGCTTCAGCCTTCAGCCTCTTAATAGTAGGCCTATGTTATAATGCTTTTACTTCAATATCACAGGTAAAACCATTTATTCTCCCTCCCCCCAAAGCGTGAGCTGCCTTTAGCCCTGGGCACCATAGACCTGCCTACCTTCAGAAGTTGCCTAACAGAGAAAACTACTAATTCACAGACCCTATCTCTCCCCAACTTTAAAAACAAACAAACAAACAAACAACAAACAAAGTCTTCCCTTGAGTCAAAAGTTCAGAAAGAAACTCGGACAGGATAGCTGCCCTTCCCTCCTTTGGAGCAGTGACTTGCTGAGCCAAGGTTTTCAGAACAAGAGCCTACTAAGAACTTAGGAATGAAAAACTTTACCACAGCAATGTCACAGAAGAATCAGACTACCTCACACCCTCCACAAAACCAAAATAAGGTGTCACCCCAAAAAAAGTGACATAGTGTCAATAGATTTCCTGAAGCCAGAAAGTCTGATGGTACTTTCTGACACAAAATTCAAAAGAATCAATGATTGAATATTTTAAATGGGTGAAATACAAACTTGAAGAATACAGAACTCTGCAAGCAAAAGCCAAGAGGAATTAAAAAAAAATACGACAACAATTCAAGATAATGCAGATAAAATAAACAAAGCATTAGAGGCTCTGGAAAAACAAGAAATAAAAATCCAGAATATGAGAACCAATGTTTCAGATGCTGTCAACATGTTGGAGGGACATATAAACAGAATTGAAAAAATGGAACACAAAACCAGTGAAATAGAGCATAAAATTTTCACTACTGATCTGCTAGAGCAAAAGCAAAATAAAAAAAAAAATAAGGAAAAAGAAGAAAGACCAAGAATAATGTGGGACACCATAAAGAGTAATAACATGTGCATAATCAGAATCTCAGAACAGAAAGAAGTGAAGGCACCAAGAAGGTTGTCAAAGAATTACTAGAAGAAAATTTCCCAGGCATAATGAAGAATGAGAGAATACATATTCAAGAAGATGAGGGAATACCATGAAGAGTGGACCCCAAAAGAAAAACACCAAGTCATATCATAGTCAAATTTTCCAGAACCAAAGATAAGTAGAGAATTCTGAAAGCACCTAGAGAGAATCAAAGAGGAAACTATAAGGGGGAGCAAATAATATTAAGTGCTGATTTCGCAGCAGAAACCATGTGAGAGAGAAAATAGTGGCATGACATATATCAAGCACACAAAGAATACAACTGTCAACCAAGAATACTGTATCCAGCAAAAGTGTCAATCAAATATGGAGGAGAGATCAAGATATTCTCAGAAAAGCAGAACCTGAGGGAGTTTTAAAAACAAGACCAGTGTTGCAGGAAACACTAAGAGATGGCCTTCTTACAGAGGTGTCACAGAAAGCAATATGGAACAAAGTAAACAGCAAAACACCAAAAAGAATGCAACAAAAGGATAGAAATAAAACTTTGTTTCTTGATAATTACACTAAATGTAAATGGTTTAAATGAACCACTGAAGAGAAAAAGAGTAGCATTTTGGATATAAAAACAAAACCCATTAATATGCTTTCAAAAGAGATAGAAAAGTGAAGATAAAGAAAGACTAAAAAGAAAAGGATTGGGGGGCAATATATCAAGCAAAAGACAACTAGAAAAAAGCAGGAATAGTGATATTAATCTCTGATAAAATAGATTTCAATGTAAAAACCATTACAAAGGATAAGGAAGGTCACTATAGAATGTTTAAAGGGTCAATAGAATAAGAGGGCATAAAAATAACAAATGTCTATGCACCAAATGTTAGAACAGCAAAATATACAAAGCAAACATTAACAAAATGGAAAAGAAGAAATATAGACAATATCACTATAGCAGTAGGAATGTCTATCTGTGTTTCATTGACTATACAAAGGCATTAGACTGTGTAGATCATAACAAACTATGGCTGACTCTGAGAAGAATGGGAATCCCAGAGCACTTGATCATTCCAATGCAAAACTTATACTTGGACCAGGAGGCAGTCGTCAGAACAGAGCAAGGGAACACTGCATGGTTCAAAATTGGGAAGGGCATACGCCAGGGATGCATCCTATCTCCATACCTTTTCAACCTATATGCAGAACAGATTATCCGCGAGGCTGGGCTCTAT
>NW_006399874.1:10449005-10455738 GCF_000299155.1 Elephantulus edwardii
ATGAGAAAGTCAGCTGTTAGGGACCTCTCTAAAGTACTCAAGAGCAATGGTGTCTCTCTGGAGACTAAGGTGCGCCTGATACAGGCCATGGTCTTTGCAACCACTTGTTATGCATCAGAGAGCTGGACAATGACTAGGGAGGATAGAAGGAGAATTGACACCTTTGCATTGTGGTGCTGGAGAAGTGTATTGAGTGTACCATGGACTGCCAAGAAAACAAACAGATTCATTCTAGAGAAGGTTAAACCAGGCTACTCCTTGGAGGCAAGGATTCTGGGGCTTTGTCTGACATACTTTGAACATGTTTTAAGGAGAGACAGGTCTGTGGAGAGGGACATCATGCTTGGTAGAGTAGAGGGACAGTGCAGGGGGGGAAGACCCTCTATGAGGTGGATTGATTCAGTGACTGGGGTAATTGGGATGAGTGTGTCAGAGACAATGCAATTGGCAAAGAATAGAGCAGGGTTTAGGGCTGTTATACATAGGATCGCTATGAGTCACAAATGACTCGACAGCACATAACAACAACAACAACAACAACATCTTGCTTTGTCGTCCTGGGCTGCCTTTTGAAATTTTCTGTTTATCACTTTGATTTCTTGGTTTCTTCTTTAGCTTTGACTTCTTGGGGCTATAATACAATACTCAGAGTCTCATCTGACATCCATCTTTGTCTTTTCTTCTTTTTCATCCTTTGCAATGATCTTTTGCATTATTCATGGATTATTTTCTTGATATCCTCCCAGAGCTCATTTGGTCTATGCTCATTGGTGCTCAAGGCCTCAAACCTGTTCCTGAGATGGTTTTGAAATTCGAGTGGGACAGGCTTAAGATCAAATTTTGGTTCATGTGGGCTTGATTTAATTTTCCTCAAATTCATCTTGAACTTGCATATGAGTAGTTGGTGGTCTGTCCCACAATCAGCACCTAGCCTGGTTTTCACTGCTGATAGTGAGCTTCTCCACTGAGTCGTTCCACAAATGTGATCGATTTGATTCCTGTGCATACCATTGGGTGAGATCCATGTGTCTAGCTGCGTTTTATGTTTCTTATAAAAGGTATTTGCAATGAATAAATCATTGAATGTTCAGAACTCTATCATTCTAGCTCCAGCATCATTTCTCTCACCCAGGCCATGTTTTCCAGCTACTGATCCTTCCTTCCTGTCCCCAACCTTTGCCTTCCTGTCACCCATTATTATCAATGCATCTTGATTGCATGTTTGATCAATTTTGACTGCAAAAGTTGGTAGAAATCTTCTATTTCCTCCTTTTGGCTCTAGTTGTCGGTGCATATATTTGAATGATACTGGCATTCACTGGACTTCCTTGTAAGCCTTTTAATATAGCCTATGCCTAGTATATCAATATTTATGTGTTCCATTTCTTTCCTAATAATGTACAATTTTCCTACATTCATGCTTCTCACATTCCACGTTCCAATCATTAGTGTCTCCTTACAGCTATTCCTCTTTCTCTGTTTCCATTTCTAAGGTCTCAGTTTCAATTGCCATGTCTGTTAATCCAAATGATAGTCTAAGTGTGCTCTATTGTACATAGGGTTTTCGAAGGCCTGTCATTTCAGAAGTGGATGGCCAATCCTTCTTCCTAGTCTGTCTCAATCTTTAAAAATATATAATAGTATCTGACAGACAAGTAGATGACAGAATTAAATTACTTATTTGCTTATTGTACTTTTTGCTATTTAGATATTACTTTTCTTAATTTTTATTTGATTAAATAATACTTGTCAAAATCTTTTAAAACTTGAGTTATTCTGTAAGTGAAAATTAGATAAATATGTGGTGGACAGGACTTGAGAAAGGATAAAGAACTAAGCTCTAGATATCCTTTCCAAACATTGAGTCTCATTAACCTGAAAATGTTAACATAAATATGTTATGCTTGTTTCTTTGAGTCTCAAGTGAGAAATAAAATATGAATCAAAAACTGTAAGAGGACAAACACAGTTATCACAGAAACATTTGTAATATAGGATTTTTGTTTTGAAATAGTTGGTTTGTAAAATATAGACCCAATATAGAGGTCATAGAACTAAGATCATAGTTTTATATTTTGAAAAGACGAATCTAAAATGACAATTAGATTTATGTGTATAGAACTAATGCAGATATTTCAGTGAGTCCTTTTTTTTCAAGACATTTGGAAGAAACTCAAAAGTATGCAAATATTTTCTTTACAATATATTCAGCTATATTAGTTGTATAATTTTATACACTCTAATTTAGAGGTGGATATCTTAATGAACCAGATTTTTATCACAAACTTTTAATTAAAACATTATTATAACCAATACAACACTATTAAAAAGACCCTAAAGCAGTCCTACAAATCTCCCTTGAATTGTTCCTTGAATAATGAAGTAGGAATTAATCATTAATTTTTGCCTAAATTAGCTGTGGTGGCACTGTGGTTAAGATTTTCAGTCGTTAATCTAAAAGTTGACAAGTAGAGCACACCACTGCTATGCTGGAAAAAGATGATGAAACAGTTGGTCAACTTCTGTAAAGATTTACACCACTGGAAACTCTATGGAGAAATTCTATTCTGTCCTTGAGGTTAGTGTAAGTCAGAATCAACTCGATGGTATTGAGTTTTGGTTTTTATTTTTAAAATAGATAATCTAAATTAATAGACAAGAGTTGCTCAAGTATCTCTTCCTATTCATAGTGACTCCATGCATGTCAGAGTAGAATTGTGTCACATATACGTTTCATTGGGTGATGCTTCAGAATTAGATTGCCAGGTTTTTATCGTGATGTGGTTCTGAAAGGTTAAAACTTTCAGTCTTTCAGTTAGCAGCTAAGCTTTCCTCAGAATTTCTAATTTTAAATTTATCCTTAAAGATTTCCACTTGAGATAATACCTTAGGATAAATTATATATTTTACTTCCATGACATAGGTCCTGTACAATAAAGACAGAGAAGACAGAAGTGTATAGTATATTCTAGAAATTAAAAAATAAAACACCACAAAATAAAACAACCCAGACAAACAAAACCCTGGCTATATTTATATTAGGGTGGCTATCTTATTAGACTTTTTTCTCTTACCAGATTTGTTTTTCTGGTTTCTTCTCAGGTTGAGAGCAAGCTGACCATTGCCCCATATTAAGCAGATGGTGGGGTTTTCCCCTTCATCTAAGCTTCTATATTAACTTTTTATCAGTCTATGTAATTCTTAATTTTGCTAATTATTGAGGATTGTATGTGTATAGGCATAAAATACTTTAGCTGCATTCCCCAATCTTCAGTGATAATTTCTCCAGCCGACTGCCACTGAAGCTGTTCAGCTGCAAACCGCACTCTCCACTCTCATGAATAAGCTTCATATCCCTATAACAGAATATATTTTAGGTTTTGTCCTGGTCAGTTTTTCTGTCTGCCTTCAAACACGAATCTTGGAGGACTTTCCCTCTGCAGAACAAATTCCAATATAATGGAAATTAGAGTTCTGTTTATTCCCCATGGCCTTTTCAAATATCTTTTTTTTTTCCCCAGGGAAATTTGAAACTATGGAGTCTAATGTATATTGTATTTATACATTGAAAAAAAAAACCCTACATTTCCCCCCTGGTATCATTCAGAAGTATGCTATTGATAATATACTGAAAAAGAGACAAGGAAGATTACCATCAGAATAATTGGGGACTATCCGCTGCAGGAAAAGGAAACTGCCAGGTTTCATTGGTTTGGTTCCTGCCAGGACACCTGCCTGACTGGAAACTAGGTCATTTAGGAGAGTTCAGGCTCAATGTGTAATCTTATTATCTGAACTGAATTTAAAAAAAAAAATCCATTTGTTCTTGATTCTTGGGACATTCAAATCACTGAGCTACAATTGCTTTAGGATTTTGACAGGTCTGTTTTGTTGATAGCATCAAGGATAAACTTAACCCTAATCATATGCTACCTCTTTTTCTCTCTCATTGCTGTTGAGTCAGTACTGACTAAGAGTTGACCCTCTACTGGGTTTTCAAGTCTATATATCCTGAATATATATAATCTCCCATCTTTCACCAGTACAGTTGCTAGAGGGTATGAACCACTATAGCGATGAGGCTTTTGGTTTAGCAAAGCAACTTCCTATAGATTATACTATTATAGTTCACCATTATATTCCATGGGATTATGTTAAAACTATAATAAGAGACCTTACCATCACTCTACTTCAAAATGCAAGGCCTGCATGGCATAGCCAGTCCAGGAGCATCATCCAGCTACGGCTTCCCCAACATCAGCTAAAGGTTATGGCCCAACCCAGCTAGTAACATGACTGGTAACAGACTTACTGCTTATCAGGTTGGGTGGCTGCAGTATCACTGACCAGCTGCCTCCCCCACTACCCAGAGTCACGAACATCAATATCACATGTACTTTGGTGGAAAAACTGATACCTAGATACACCACATGTTACCCATAAGCTCAAGCAGAAGAACCTGGGACAGCCAGATCCTAGCTGAGATGTAATTTCAGGAAGGGAACTGATGTTCATCATTTGCCATTCAGGTAGTTTGGGGAAAACACTACTGCCAAGCACTCGGTCTTCCGGGCAATGCACCAGAAAGAGAATACAAATGTATAGGTCCTTCACAAAACATTGTCATATTCTGGGTCAGTATATACTTACAACAACCTAATATGTACTAATAAAAGACTTACAAGATGTCAAGAAAGCAGTAGTCTGCCTCAGTCATCAGGAAAAAAAACAAAATAACTTTTCTTCTAATAAAAAAAAAACAAACCCAAACCAAACAAACAAACAAAACACAAAAAAAACCCCAACAAAATCCAAAAAACAAGAGACACAACCAGACCTGATGAATATGCCAGATAGAAAGAAGCAGAAGAAATAAGTTGATGTGTAGTTATTTGAACAGCTATATAGGAAGATGCAAGTGATAGAAAAAACAATGAAAGCCATTAAGAAAGTAAATACCAAAGGAAAACAATCCACAATAAATATATTGTTAAAGAACAACTTGAACAGCTACGGAAGAAAATGCAAAGATGGAAGAAAGAATTGAAACTATAGATAAAGAGGTACATGAACTTAAAAAAAAATATCACAAGACAGAGAGGATACAGTAAACAAAGTACTGGAAATAACAGAAAAGCCTGAAAATGCAATCCAGAATATTAGGACTGAAATGGCAGAAGTGTTAAAATGCTGGTGGTACAAAAAAGTAGAACCAAAGAGATGGAATTGAGAATCAATAAGCTGAAAGACAAGAGCCTCACCAGAAACATACTGGAAGAAAAATCAGAGATGATATGCAAAGTAAATAAAGAAAACATTAGAATCATGTGGGATGACATCAAAAGGAACAACATACATATGATTGGAATTTGAGAATGTGGGAATGACAAGGAAATCACTGAGAAAAGTGTAGAAGAAGTACTAGAAGAAAATTTCCCAGGTATTTGGAATAACATTCAAGAAGCATAGTAAACACTAAATAGACTAGACAGAAGAAGAAAAACATCAAGACATATCACAGTCAGATTCTCCAAAGTAAAAGATAAGGATAGAATATGAAAAACAGCGAGAGCAAAACAAAGAGTTACCTACAAAGGGAAAACAATAGGTTAAATACTGATTTCTCATAAAAAACCACGTAAGCTAGAAAACAATGGAATGGCATATAAAGAAAGTTGAAGAAAACAATTGCCATCCTACAAAGGCGAAATTAGGTTCTTTGTAGAAAAGAAGAAACGTAAGGAATTTGTCAAAACAAGATAAAAATGACAGAAATTTCAAGTGAAGTGCTTCACATGGAGATCCCAAAGGAGAGTGGATGGACCATAATCATCAGAAACAACAGAAAAAGAAACAGCAAAATGGCAGTCATAAAACCTGACCTGACAATAATCCCACTTGATGAATGTGAATGGTCTATATGTGCCAATCAAGAGAAAAGAGTAGCAGAATGGATTAAAAAAAACTGAAGACCATCAATATGTTGCCTACAAGAGACACATCTAAAAAAAGAGGAGAAAGAGACTCAAAATCAAAGCTTGGGAAAAAATATACCAAGCAAATGTCAACCTCAAAAAAGTAGTGGCAATACCAGTCTCTCATAACTTCAGAATGAAAATCATAAAAGATAAGGAAGGGCATTGCATGCTGATTAAAGTCATAATAGATTAAGAAGATATAACCATTGTCAATATTAATGCACCAAATGACAGACCTGCAAAATACATAAAACAACAGTTAACAGAATTGAAGAAAGGAATATACAGCACTACAGTAGTGGTAGTTGACTTCAACACACCACTATTACCAAAGCATAGGCCAACCCAAAAGAAACTCAACAAAGAAACAGAAGGTCTAAACTATACAACAACCATCTCAACCTTGTTAATGTATTCAGGGTACTGCACCCAACTAAAACTCAAGTCACTTTGTTCTCAACTGCCTAACTAGAAATACAGAATCAATCACATATTAGGACACATAAGAAGCCTCCACAAATTTAAAAAAAAAAAAATACAAGAAAAAAACACAGAAATAAGACAAAGTATCTTCTCATAACACAATACAATAAGAAATTAATGACAGGATGGTAACATTTACAAAACCATCCATGTGGAAACTAAATAATTCTCTGCTAGTGAAAGACCCCAAACTAGGGCTTTTCCCAGACCAGGCGCGACCCTGAGCAACTCACACCAGATCCACTCACTGCAATCACAAGAGGCTTTATTGA
>NW_006399874.1:10455838-10460556 GCF_000299155.1 Elephantulus edwardii
CGATTGGCACAGGACAGAGCGGAGTTTAGGGCTGTTGTACATAGGGTCGCTATGAGTCGCAGGCGACTCGACGGCACATAACAACAACAACAACAACAGTAGGAAACAATACACCACTCTCAAGAAAAGATAGAACTACCAGAAAGAAACTCAACAAAGATCCTGTAGAATTAAACCACACAATAAACTAACTCAATCTCATAGATATATACAGGCTAATGAACCACCCCCCAAAAAGCACAGTATACCTTCTTCCCCAACATTCTCCAGAATAGATCATTTTTTAGGTCATAAAGCAAGAATAAGTACATTTAAAAACAGAAATAATAGGAAGCATCTTTTCAGAAAAGAGTGCTATAAAATTAGAAATTAATAACAAAAGGATAGAGAAGAAAAAAAACCATTTGAATTTGAACAATACCTTGCTTGAACATGAAGAGATAAAAAAGGCAATGAAAAAGTTCTTGAAACAAATGACAAAGAAAAGAAAATGCCTGGGAAATAGCCTAAAGCAGTAATTAGAGGTCAATTGATAACTATAAACAAGCACAAAAAAGGCAAGAAAAAATGATAATTGAGTCTAACTCAACATCTTCACCAAGTTGAAAAAAAGAACAGCAAGATAACCCAACACCATCTAAAAATATCTGAAACTATAAAAAGAAATGAAATGAAAAACAGTTGAAACCATTAACAAAACCAGGAGTTGGTTCTTCAAAAAGGTCAATACAATTGACAAATCACTAGCAAAACTAACAAAGGAAAATAAGGAAAAGACAAAACTAATTTGAATAAGAGATTAAAGAAGTAATACCACAACAGAATCAACCAAAATAAAAAAGGTTAACAACAGAATATAGTGGAAAGCCCTACTGAAACAAATATGAAAACCTAGAGGAAATGGACAAATATTTAGAAACTCACAACCTGTCTAACATAACATAGATGGAAATTGAACAAAAAGGAAGAAACTGAAAAGGTAATAAAATAACTTTCAACAATTAAAAAAAAAACAACCCAAAAAATGTCTTGGACCAGATGGGGTTTTTTTTTTTAAGATTTTTTAAGGATTTTGTTTGTTTTTATTTTTATTAATTTTAATGAATGCTTACAGAGATTTTGGATTTCTATTAATTCATTGTTGCATTTTTCTCCCTGCCACCCCCTCCCCCCAGTTCACTCTTCTCTTTGAAAAGTAAAAGAAAAAATTCTTCATTGTTTGTGAGTATACTTCACTATGCAACTTTCATTCTGAACTCTTGTCATAACCATAATGTTGTTGTTGTTGTTGCTATGTGCCTTTGAGTCACTTGCGACTCATAGCAACACTATGTACAATATTCCTAAACTCTGCTCTGTCCTGTGCCAATCACACTGTCTCTGACACTCCCATCCCGATTAACCCAGTAACTGAATCAAATACCTCATAGAGGGCCTTCTCCTCCTGTGCTGTCCCTCTACACTCTCAAGCATGATATTCTTCTCCAAGGACCGGTCTCTCCTTACAACATGTCCAAAATATGTTAGATGGAGCCTCAGAATCCTTGCCTCCAAGGAGCCACCTCGTTTAACCCTTTCTAGGATGAATATGTTTGTTTTCCTAGTAGTCCATGATACTCTAAATACTCTTCTCCAGCACCACAGCTCAAAGGCATCAATTCTCCTTCTATCCTTCCTGGTCATTGTCCAACTCTCTGATGCATAACAAGTGATTGCAAAGACAATAGCCTGTAAGAGACGCACCTTACTCTCCAGAGAGACACTATTGCTCTTCAGTACTTTGAAGAGGTCCCTAAGAGCAGACTTGCCCATGACAATGTACCTTTTAATTTCCTGGCTACTGGTGCCAAGAATGTTGACTGTGGAGCCAAGCAAACTAGAGCTGTGAACAATCTCAATCTCTTCACCATCCATCCTGATGCCGACAATTGGTCCAGTGTTGAGAATCTTGGTCTTCTTGATACTGAGTCTCAGTACATATTGAAAGCTACAGTCCTTGACCCTCTGCAGCAAGTGCTTCCGGTCCTTCTCAGTTTCAGCAAGCAGGGTTGTGTCATCTGCATAACACAGATTGCTGATCTTCCCCCAATTCTGACACCACACTTCTCCTCATAGAGCCCAGCCTCCCAGATAATCTGTTCTGCACACAGTTTGAAAAGATATGGAGACAGGACACATCCCTGGCATATTCCCTTCCCAATTTTGAACCATGCACTACTTCCTTGCTCTTTTCTGATGACTGCCTCTTGGTCCAAGTATAGGTTTCACATTAGCACGATCAAGTGTTCCACTAAAACTCCAAAGCAATTGAGTTGATTCCTATGCATAGTCAGTCTCAACTGGGTTTTTTAAATCTTTCAGAACGGAACTGCCCATGGGTCTCTTACAGAGCATCTGGTAGAAAACAGTTGTTGACCTTTCTGTTCACAAAGCAACACACAACGCTCTATATCATCGGAGCATCGCATTATAGCCCCACAAATGGTCAGTTCTCTGTTTCAGCAGTACAGTTATGGAGAACTTGTCCTGTGTAATGTGTTTATTGGAAGGAGGAGTGGCATCCACTTCCGTAATAGCTTGCCTCCAGAAACCCTATGAACCTGGAGAGAGGATGAAAGGCACCCAAGCATCGAGGACTCTCCTTCATAGGGTCGCTATGAGTTGCCTGCGACTCGACAGCACTTAACAACAACAATATGTTTATTTAGAAGGCTTATGAGGTGGGAGTAAAGCTTATGATTATAACATCAAAGTATGGAAGTAAATCAAACACTTACACAATCAGAGTAAATAATACTAAGTTGTTCTTGTTATGTACCATCGAGAGGCTTGCGACTCATAGAGACCCTATGTACAAGAGCTCTAAATGCCGTTCTATCCTGTGCAAACTTCGCCATCTCAAATGCACTCATCCCCACCACTCCAGTCACAGAATCAATCCATCTCATCGAAGGTCTTCCTCTCTTCCCCTGCCCCTCCGCTCTCCCAAACATGCTGTCCCTCTGTAAGGATCAGACCCTCCTTGTAACATGCCCAAAGTATGTCAGACGAAGCTTCAGAATCCTTGACTACAAGGAGCATTCCAGCTTCACCTTCTCTGGGACAAACCTATTTGTTCTCCTAGCAGTCCATGGTATATTCAAATCTCTTCTCCAGCACCAAAACTCAAAGGCATCAATTTTCTTTCCATCATCCCTATTCACTGTCCAATTCTCTGATGCATAGCACGTAATTGCGAAGACTATAGCCCAGATCATGTGCACATTAGTCTCCAGCCTGACGTCATTGCTTTTCAGTACTCTTGAGAGGTCCCTCACAGCTGATTTTCCCAATGCAATTCATTTCTTGATTTCCTGGCTGTGGTACCAAGAGTGTTGACTGTGGAGCCAAGCAAACCAAAACTGTTAACTATCTCAATCTCTTCACCATCCATATTGATGCCATCAATTGGCCTACTGGTGGGAATCTTTGTTTTCCTGATGTTGAGCTTCAATCCATATAGGAGACTTCAGAGCTTGACCTTCTGCAGCAAGCACTTCAGGTCCTCCTCAGTTTCAGGGAGCAGGGTTGTGTCATCTGCATAACGCAGGTTGTTGATGACTCTTCCACCAATCCTGATGCCACACTTTTTCTCGTACAGCCCAGTGTCTCAGATGATCTGTTCTGCATACAGATTGAAAAGGTATGGAGATAAAATACATCCCTGACGGACCCCTTTCTTGATTTTGAACCATGCAGTGTCTCCTTGCTCTGTTCTGACCTCTGCCTCTTGGTCCAATTGTAGGTTTCATATTAGCACAATCAAATGTTTAGGGATTCCCATTCTTCTCAGAGTCAGCCATAGCTTCTTGTGATCCACACAGTCAAAAGCCTTTGCATAGTCAAAGAAGCACACACAGATAGACATTCTTTTAGTATTCTTTGATTTCTGCTAAGATCCATATAACATTAGCTATAATATCCCTAGTACCATGACCTCTTCTAAATCCAGCCTGCATATCTGGCAGTTCTCTGTTAACATATTGGTCCAAATGATTTTGGATAATTTTCAGCAGAATCTTGCTTGCAATGTGATATTAATGATATTGTTCAATAAATTTCACACTGTTGGGTCACCTTTCTTTGGAATGGGAACAAATATCAATCTTTTCTAGTCAGTAAGGCCAGCTGGCTCCAGATTTCTTGGCACAACGTAATGAGCACATCCAGGGCAGCGTCTGTTTGTTGAAATATGTCAGTTGGTATGCCATCAACTCTTGGAGCCTTGTTTTTTTGCCAATTCCTTCAGAGCAATTTGAACTTCCTTTTTCATCATCATAGGCTCTTTCTCATACTTTATTTCATGAAATTCTTCTGTGTCAGCTAATTTCTTCTGATACAGTAACACTGTGTACTCCTTCCATCTTCTTTTGATAATTCCTGGATTATTTAACATTCTACCCAAAGTATCCTTACGTATTGCCACCCATGGCTTGAATTGGTTTTTTGGTGTTTTTTGGTTTTGGGGTTTTGTTTTTTTTTAAGCTTAAGAAACGATGAGATACCATTTGACCCAGCAATTCCACTACTGGGAATATACCCTGAAGAGACCATAGCTGACATCCAAGCAGATATATGCACACCCATGTTTATTGCAGCTTTGTTCACAATAGCAAGGAGTTGGAAACAACCTAAGTGACCATCAAAAAACGAATGGCTAGAGAAGCTGTGGTATATTC
>NW_006399874.1:10461287-10462812 GCF_000299155.1 Elephantulus edwardii
AGAACCATTAATTGAACAGTACTGATGCGATCTTTAACAAAGGTAACAAGCTTATTTATAATACAAGGCTCAACTAGCAACAATATAAACAAGAGTATTAAAGGACCTATAAGGGTAAATACAAGAGTAGTTAACCATGGGGATTTATAAAATAAGCTCTCAAACCATGTTTGCTGAGATTCTCGGTCTCGTTTTCTTTTGTCTAACCTTTCCCTTAACTTTTGCATGGAGTCTTCTATTACTCCTGAATGGTCAATATAAAAGCAACATTCTTCTTTTAGCACAGCACAGAGACCCCCGTCTTTGAGGAACAATAAGTCTAGTCCTCTCCTATTCTGTAAGGTTACCTCAGATAAGGAGGTCAGGGATTCTTTTAGTCCAGTAATTGATGACTCTAAAGCCCAAAGATCCTCATCTATGGCTGCTTTTAACTCATGGTATTATTGCCCATTGACAAGTGCTGAAGTCCCTGTACCTATTCCTGCAGCTATTCCTCCTATTCCTAATAAGACTGCTAGGGTTATAGTAATAGGTTCTCTGCGAAAACGGCACGCGGGTGCATGATCAAATTCATTAACAAATTCATCATCAAGCTGATAGTATACCCGGGACATCAGATAAGTTAATACACAGTAATCAGAGTTAGAATAAAAAACAGCTAGAGACACATGGGGTTAATCCAGTATTGCAGGCCCACCAATATCCGGTATTGGGAACTAAGTATCCCTTAGAGAGGGGCACTTGGGTAGTGGTGTTACATAATGAGTGGAGATTGCTAGGAGGGTTCCCGATATAGGTTCCAGTTCCTGAAACTTCAGTTAGAGTTAACTTTGTCTCAGTGTTCCAAGTGCAGTTATTATGTTCAGTGGAGTTTTCATATGTTCCTGCCACTGTGATACCTTCATAGTAAGGCGGGTGGATGGCTAAACATAACTAACAAGAATCAGTGATTTGGGGGTTGGTATTATTTAGGGCACTAAAAGCTCCTTTAGTTAGATTGAGGAGACGGTCCCTTGTAGAGGCGGGTTGTTTTTTTAACCCCTTTGGTGTGAGTGAAGTTGAGATGAGTTGGCTCTGGGGTGGGACAGGAGGCGATTTCTCAGCTGGAGAGAGCCCCGCCAGCACAGGGTTAGGTCCTATTACTGTACTCTGTAGAGGACGATCAAACAGTTTTATCATAAATGATAGCCCATTATCATAGTTTTCTTCGTAAAGCCTGATTCCCCACCAATATCCTGACTGCCATTGACGGGCATTTTTCCCAGGATCTGTGAAAGAGATTTTTAGGGGGTGACACCAATTACTGCATGCAGCTCTTGCTTGTTTAACGGAATTGGGATTTCCCAGGCTAACTCGAGAGTAGTGAGCTGTTACAGTTATGAAATCCCAAGAGGAAGAAGGTTTCCAGTAAGTATGCCCAGTTGTTTCACATTTCCAGCTTCGGCAATAGAAATCACTCTGTCCCCCGCACTTACGAGTTAGCCCTCGTGTATTCAGGTCATGCCCTGGACAGACATAGAAAGTG
>NW_006399874.1:10464516-10465833 GCF_000299155.1 Elephantulus edwardii
GAAAGCATACCGACTATCTGTATAGATATTTATAGCTTTTCCTGCTGCTAGTTTCAACGCCTGAGTGAGGGCTATTAACTCGGCTTTTCGTGTGGAGCTTCCTTCAGATAAGCTGTCGGACTAAATACCTTTCTTCCCGTCTACCACTGCTACCCCAGCGACCCGCTTACCGTCTTTTACAAAGCTGCTGCCGTCAGTGAACCAGGTTGGGCACCCGGGCCAAGGCTGATCTCTTAGGTCTTTTCGGGTTCTGGTTTCTTTTGCTAGAATTTCATCGCAGTGATGGCATGGTTCTGGGTCTCCCTCTGCAGGCAGAAGGGTTGCCAGGTTTAGGATGACTGGAGCTCCAAAGGTCACCCTGTCCGTGAGGAGTAGGCTCTGATAGTGGGTCAGGCAGGCATTAGTCATCCATCGGTCAGGTGGTTGTCGAATGATGCTCTCTAATGCATGAGGGGCTATGACGGTGGCATGCTGCCCCATGGTTAATTTGTCTGCATCTTTTATTAGGACCGCGGCAGCTGCGATGGCCTTCAGGCAGACTGGCCAACCACTGGCCACTGGATCTAGTTTCTTGGACAAATAGGCCACTGGCTGTTTCCAAGGTCCTAAAGCTTGCGACAACACGCCTTTAGCCACCCCGCCTTTCATCTATGAATAAGGTAAATGGCTTGGTCAGGTCTGGCAAGGCGAGGGCAGGAGCTGAAAGCAAGGCTTTCTTAATGTCCTCAAAGACCATCTGAGGTTCAGGATTCCAGGTAAATTGTTCCTGATTTCTGGTTAGAGGATACAGGGGGCTGCCAAGGAGGCGAACCCGGGTATCCACAGGCGACAAAACCCGGCTGTCCCTAGGAATTCCCTTACCTGCTTTGGTGAGGAGGGAGTCGAGATGTGCATTACAGTCTTTTTTCCGGGCCTCTGTTAGCCACCTTTGGCCATCTAAGTTACTTCAGTTTTGCACAGCTGGGCCTTTTCGGCTGAGGCACGATAGCCTAAAGCCCCCAGCTCTATTAGAAGTTTCTTTGTACTTTCAATGCATTCCTCTTCAGTTAGGGCGGCTGGGAGCAGATCATCTACATACTGTAACAAAGTCACCTGAGGGTTGCTGGTCCGTAACTCATAGAGGTCTCGGTTCAGGGCCTCATCAAAAAGGGTTGGTGAATGCTTGAACCCCGGAGCCAGTCGACACCAGGTTAATTGTCCCGTTATCCTGGCCTCAGGGTCTCTCCACTCAAAGGCAAAGATAGCTTGGCTAGAGGGATGCAACCTCAGACAGAAAAAAGCATCTTTCAAGTCTAAGACAGAATACCATTTTCTCTC
>NW_006399874.1:10467403-10468905 GCF_000299155.1 Elephantulus edwardii
GTGAAGAGGACCTGGAGAAGTTGCTGGCAATCATCCCAGGTGGGCTGGTGAGAGAACATGAGGGACTCAATTAGTCCAATAAGCTCTGTGGGGTTATCTGAAAAGGAAGGATGGTTAGTCTTCCAATTATAGAGGTCAGCAGAGGAAAATGGCCAGTACTGGAGGGGTTGGAGTTGTCCTGGCTCTGGGGGTCCTCCATACGCTCGTAAGGGGAGAGCCACAGTGGAATCTGGGATCTCCAGACCCCTCCGACTGCGAGTCCCCCGTGCTGGTGTGGCACATCTCAGGTCACTCAGGTGGATTTTCAATCTCAGGATAAATTTTGTGTGGTGCTGATGGTGCAGCTTCTGGGGCCAGAGGAACTCTGGACTCAGAAGTTCGGGTTTTTAGGGTTAATGTGCGTGGAGGGGTGGTATGTTTCTTCAAAACCCAAGGTTTTACCCACGGTGGTGGATTCTGCACTAAATCCTGCCACACGATGATGTATGGCTGTTGGTCAGGATGCACGTTTGGTCCTTCCTGGAAAACAAGATCTTTAACTGCCAAAATGATTGTTAAATCAAATGCTCCCTCTGGTGGCCAACCGACTCCCAGAGCGGGCCACTTAGAGTTACAGAAGGTTTGCCAAGGTCCTTTTTTACCATTAACGGAGAGATTATTAGCCCTGGTTCTTACTTCAGAAAAATGTCCTAAAGTCAGGGAAAGGGGTGTCATCATATTCTGTCCCATATTAGTTACCCACAGAACACAGCAGACACTCACAAGAAATACAAGACACACAAGAAGCTCTCTTCGCAACAACCAAGTGAAAGCTGCTTCAGACGAGAGAGCCCTCCAGGCCCCTCCTCTCCGGCGGGGCACTCTAAGTCCCTCAGACAGACTAGAGACGATTAAAGCCTCTGGATCCGTATTCCACCCAAAGGGACATCTCCCTCTTGGGCTGTGACTCGTGGTTTTTTCAAGCACGTCTGCTTCACCACAGTCACAAATGAAAGTAAGCTGAAAATAAAACAGACTTACAAACACACAGGTTTGGCGGCGCCGCACAGAGAAAGAAACAAAGAAATTTTAGATGATCCTCTTACCTCCAAGTGGCTGACTGGTGGGTTGTGGGGGTGGCTGCTCGATCCCGGACAAGAGAGCCCCCAAATGAAAGACCCCAAACTAGGGCTTTTCCTAGACCAGGCGTGACCCCAAGCAACTTACACCAGATCCACTCACTGCAATCAGAAGAGGCTTTATTGACAAAGCTTCAGGATGACTTGTATCTTACACAGGAGACAGGGAAGTCGACCCCAAGCCCCAAAAAGCAAGGGAATTTATACAAGGTCTAGGGGTTCTTTGGTGTGGAATTAGCTCATTGGCTCTTTGGAAAAGGAGAAGTTCAATTTTAGGTCAGTTACCTGCTGCTGACATTAGTTAAAATATGGTTTTTGCCAGTAATTGTTTTTTCAGTTTGTGGTCAGCTAGTTCCTGGAACACAAACATTCACACAAGATCAA
>NW_006399874.1:10469005-10473595 GCF_000299155.1 Elephantulus edwardii
TGACATTAGTTAAAATATGGTTTTTGCCAGTAATTGTTTTTTCAGTTTGTGGTCAGCTAGTTCCTGGAACACAAACATTCACACAAGATCAAAGGTATAGGTTCTTACAATACAGATCAAAGGTATAGGTTCTTACAATACAGATCAAAGGTATAGGTTCTTACAATACAGATCAAAGGTATAGGTTCTTACAATACTTGGGTTTGGGGACATTGTTTAAGAAATTTTCCTTTCACTAGAACATGATTGTATAAATAATGACAAAAATAAAAAAAGTTCCTTGAAACAAACAAAAATGAAAATACAACACACAAAAACCTCTGGGATACAGCAAAGGCCACCTCAGGGGGAAGCTCATAGGTATAGGCACACTTATAAAAAAGGAAGAAAGAAGAAAAATCAATGCTCTAAATCAACAACTTCATCAAATAGAAAAAGAAGAACAATTTAATCCTACAGTCTCTAGAAGAAAAGAAATTATAAGAACAAGTGCTGAAATCAATGAGATAGAAGAGAGAAAAACAAATGAAATCATCAATAAGACAAGGATCTGGTTTTTCAAAGGGCCATTAAATTTAACAAACCACTAGCAAACTTAACAAAAGAGGGGGAAAAGAGAAGACACAAATAACTCGATTAAGAAATGATCAAGGTAACATCACAAGAGAAACAGATAAAATTAAATTGATAATATCAGAATACTATGAAAAGATATGCTCAGATTAAAAAAAAATCCTAGAGAATATGAACAAATTCCTAGAAACTCATGTCCATCCAGATTGACAAGGACAGATATAGAACACATAAACTCATCACAAAAGAAGTTGAATAGGTCATAAAATAACTCCCCCCATAAGAAAAGTTCTGGACGAGATGATTTCACAACAGAATATGATCAAACATTTAGAGATGATCTATCAGCAATTCTACCTAAATTATTTCAAAAAATTGAAAAAGAACGAACACTTTCAGAGCCATTCTATGAAGTAAATAACCCTAATACCCAAACCAGGCAAAGATATTACGAAGAAATAAAACTACAGACCAATATATCTCATGAAAATAGATGAAAAAAATCCTTAACAAAATCCTAGACAATAGAATCAAAAGGCACATAAAAAAATAATTTATAAAAACCAAGTGGGATTCATAACATGTATGCAAGGATGGTTCAACATGAAAAAAAACAATTAACATAATTCACCACATTGAAAATGTAAATAATGAGAACTATATGATTTTAGCAATTGATACAGAAAAGTCATTTGACAAAATCCAATACTCCTTCCTGATAAAGATACTCAGCAAAATTGGAATAGAAGGGAATTTCCTCAACATAGTGAAAAGTATATTTGCAAAACCAACACCCAATATCATTCTCAATGGAGAAAAACTAAGAGCATTTTCCTTGTGAACAGAGACCACTTCCATTCAATATTGTACTAGAAGTGCTTATGAGGGCAATATGACAAGAGAAGAAAATAAAAGGAATCCAGTTCAGGAAAGAGATAGTTAAACTTATCACTATATGCAGATGATATGACAGTGTACGAAGAAAATCCCAAGGACTCAACAAAAAAAAAACCTGTTAGAGCTAGTAGACCAATTTAGTACAGTGGCAGGATATAAGATCCATGTCTAAAAATCAGTAAGATTCCTCTACAGTAACAAAGAAAACTCAGAAATAAACCAAGAAAGCAATACCATTTATAATAGCAATCACAAATTGAGAAACTTCGAAGTGAACCTAACTACATACTCTAAAGAATTCTACAAAGAAAATTACAGAACATTTCTTCAAGACAAAATTAAAGACCTGCTTTGTTCATGGATGGGAAGACTCAATACTGTGAATATTACAATCATACCAAAAGCAATCTACATGTTCAATGAAATCCCAATATGCATACCAAATTTATTTTTCAAGGAGGTTGGAAGGAAAATTGTCAAGTTTATTTAGAGAGGAAAGAGACCCTGAATAAGCAAAGCACTTCTTAAAAACAAAAATGAAGTTGGAGGCATAGCACTCCCTGACTTCAAAGCCTAGTACACAGCAGTAGTAACCAAAACAGCATAATGCTGGTACAATGATAGCATACAGAACAATGGAACATAACTGAGAACTCAGAAATGGACTCAGCTATCTATGGTCAACTGATATTTGACAATAAAACGTATCAAATAGGGAATTATAACCCCTTCAACAAAGTGTTGTTGTTGTTATGTGCCATCGAGTTGCCTGTGTCTCATAGCGACCCTGTGTACAACAGCCCTAAACCCTGCCCTATCCTGTGCCAGTCTCATCATATGCAACACACCTGCCCCCATTATTACCCTAGCCACTAAATCAATCCATCTCATCAAGAGTCTTCCTATCCTGCACTGTCCCTCCATCCTCCCAAACATGAAGTCCTTCTCCAAGGAAAAACCCTTCAACAAATGTTGTTGTTGTTATGTGCCGTCAAGTCGCCTGCGACTCATAGCGACCCTATGTACAACATCCCTAAACTCCGCTCTGTCCTGTGCCAATCGCACCGTCTCTGACACTCCCATCACAATTATCCCAGTCACTGAATCAATCCACCTCATAGAGGGCCTTTCTTCCTGCGCTGTCCCTCCACCCTCCCAAGGATGATGTCCCTCTCCAAGGACCGGTCTCTCCTCAGAACATGTCCAAAATATGTTAGATGGAGCCTCAGAATCCTTGCCTCCAAGGAGCCACCTGGTTTAACCCTTTCCAGGACAAATCTGTTTGTTTTCCTAGCAGTCCATGGTATTCTCAATACTTTTCTCCAGGACCACAGCTCAAAGGCATCAATTATCCTTCTATCCTCCTTGGTCATTGTCCAACTCTCTGATGCATAACAAGTGATTGGGAAGACCAAAGCCTGTATCAGATGCACCTTAGTCTCCAGAGAGACACCATTGCTCTTCAGTCAAATAGTGCTGGCAAAACTGGATTGCTACCTGCAGAAAGATGAAACAGGATTCACATCTCACACCGTACCAAAAAAAAAAAAATAATCAACTTAAGGGAGAAGCTGGGAGTAAAATCCAGAACCATAGTTAATTGGAAACAAACTGGGATCAATCTTGGGTGGCCTAGTCTATGGTATAAAGAGACGGCCAAATACAGTCAGAATGCTTAATCTGGAGAGGATACAACTGATGAGTGGGACTTTCTAAAGAGTAAATGCCTGTGCACATCAAAAACTTTCCAACAGAGTGAAAAGAAAACCTACTGAATGAAGAAAAACATTTGACAAGATCACTTTAGACAATTGTCTCATATTAAGAGTTTACAGAATCTTACAAGGCCTTCACAAATAAAAGATTGATAACACAATTACAAAATGGGCAAAAGACTTGGAAACAATTTTCACAATATTTGAATGGCAAAGAGACACATGAAGAAATGCTCAAAATCACTGGCAATAAAAAAGATAGAAATCAAAACCACAATAAGGTAAAATTTCACTCCAGTAGCAGTGGCTAAGTTAAACAGGGCAGCAAATAATAAATGTTGAAGCGAATGTGGCAAGATAGGAACTCTTAAACATTATTGCTGGGATTGTAAAATGGTACAATCACATTGGAAGACAGTTTGACTCTTCCTCAGAAAGCTAAACATAGAAATATTTTATGACTCAGTTATTTCACTGCTAAGAATATGTGCCAAGAAAATAAGAACTGAGACACAAATAGAGATTTGTACACCAGTGTTCATAGCAGCATTATGCACCATCGCAAGAACAAGGAAACATCTCAATTGCCCAACCACATGGAATGGATTGAGAAAGTATGGTACACAATGGAATACTACAAGCACAGAGGCGCAATGATTTTGTAAGTTACTACCTAACTTAAAAGGAACTGGAGAGCACTATGCTAACTGAACTAAGTCCCATATGGAAAAACACTGTGTAAGACCATTCTTTTAGAACATGTATGAGGATCCAAGAGGGAGTGGGTAGAAGCAGAGGAGTGAGAATGGGCATGGGTGGGGTACAGTGGAGTGGTTGTTAATCATAGGGTAGCACAATTTGATTGATGGAGGGACTGGGTGGGCAAAAGGAAATGGGAAAGATCTGGTGTGAAAAACAATATACAGGAACTTTGTAATTAAACCAATATAAAATAAAATTTTACTTAAATGAAACACACAATGTAGACCTATGATTGCATAAAACACAGAGTGTGTGTACAAAACATGATGTAAATCAATGACTATATGTACACCAGTAATATAAAATAAAAAAAAAACAAAAAACAAAAAAAAACAACCCCTCACCAAAATAATGGTACAGTGAGTAAACAGTTTGGGGATAAAGGACAATATGCACATCAAAAGACAGAGAATCATAGATTTAGATTTTATTTTTTTTTTTTGAGAGAACAGTCTTTATTTTCAGTATAAAAAATGTCCATTAGGTGGAGGTCAAAGGGGGTAGAGGCAGATGCCTACATAGGGGGGCAGCACGGTGGACCTTCCCAGCCCCAGCAGTCCTTTGATCTTGTGTAGGCCTCAGTAGAGTTCCAGGTAACTATACAGGTGCAGGATGAACAGTAAGAGGGGTCAGAGGTGCAAGT
>NW_006399874.1:10473795-10482967 GCF_000299155.1 Elephantulus edwardii
GCTTTCTGCTTCTTTACAGGGGGGCCTCCGGCCTCAGGGACAATGGAGCTGCTGGGTGGGGGGCCTGCTGGAGGAGGCGACAGAACACCAGATGCCACTTTCTTGGGCCCTTTCTTAGGTGATTCGGCTGGAAGAGTCTTCATACACTTTTCGTTTCACAGTGGCCTTTATCTGAGCCCCTGCGGGTGAAGAGTCAGCCAGGGGATGCAGCTGCATCCTCAGCTCCCTGAGCTGCGTGAAGGCGTCGCCAGCTGCCGAGAAGATCTCTCCGACCTTGGTGGACGCTGACGTCATGGCTCCGCGCGCCTCCTCACGGAGACGCTGCCGCCGCCACCGCCACACGAGCTGGGACCAGATTTAGATTTTTAGATTACATTAAAATGATCTAAATGTTTTAAAAGCTTTGGTTAAAATTTTGTAGTGTCAAAGCATTTCTTAAGATATAGCTTAAGGGGAGCTCTGGTGGCAAGAAACTGCACTGCAATCCCAGAGGCTCACGGTTCAAATCCACCAGATGCTCTGCCGGGAAAAGGAGGGACAATCTCCTCCTGTACCAGTCATATCCGATTTGACGGTACACACACACACACACAATAATAAAATATGAAAAAAATAAAAAAAGATATAGCTTAAATTTTTTCACATTCATTTATGGCACTTACACATATGTAAACATACCCATATTTTCAATAAAGCAAAAATCTTGTTATTGAGTTGATTTTGCCTCATAGTCACCTTGTACAGGTATGCCTCAGATTTTCAAAAGTTTTCTTTATATCGCCTTGCTTTTATTTAAAGTCAACTTGAGTGTCTGCTTTTGCTAAATAAAAGAAATCTGACGACATTTGTTTTACTTAAAAGGTGAAAATTGAAACTACTGGTTAGCATTCTTTTTGCATCAAGCTGGTAAAAGAGACATTGAAATAAGAGCAGTGAGAGTCACTCCATCATGCTCCTTCTCTGGAAACTACAGTCATCATCTCAGCATCAAAGCTATGTCTGTGTCTGAGCATTATATATCTCTGTGATTTTTAGGTTTTATTGTGTTATTGAGTATGTTTTCAGGATTATGAGAATGCTCAAAATTATTTCCTATATAAATTAAGGTCAGTTGCTTCTTTTTTTGTACATTATTCTGTTTATAAAAGGTATTCATAATCCTTTGGAAGCAGGAGTGGCTTCCACTTCCTAAACAACATGCCTCTGGAAATGAAGAACTTTGATAAATGTAGATAGTTGCAGAGGGGATTCAGGCATTTTGTTCATAGGGTCACTATGAGTCATTCATGACTCGAAGACAATCAACAACAACAATAATTCATAAACCTTTCTGCTAAGATTAGTAGCAGACTGGTTACAAGAATTGCAGAGTCAACACTGTCCCAAATGTTTTATTTGCTGGATAACTCCATAATTTCCAACATCAATAGTCCTTCCTTTTGTTCAGTTCCCTCACTCGTCTAGGTCTCTTGGGTTGGGTGGTTCACTGGAAGGACTCTCAGACACTTAGTTTCTTTAGAAATGATTCACATGTCTGTAGGTATGCAGGCTGGTTTTGCGGAGACTGGTGAATGTTGTAGACTATCAGTTGCAGTGTAGCTGGAAAGTGGGCATACCCCCCACCATCCCCCCACCCCCCCACCAAAAAAGAGAGCTAGTCCTGAGGACTCAGGTGCTTATATAAGCATCTAAAAGAGAGGAGTTTGTATCACTCCCTAATCCTCTCTCCTTAATACAGTAAATACTTCAGCACAAAATTAAAAGTTAATCAATGGCTAGAAAAACATTCTGAATGTTAAACCTTTGGCACCATAGTTTCATAGATGTGCTCTGATTTTTGTCTCTGAAAAAAAAAAAAGTACTGTATACTTACTTACTCACTGCTGTGGAGTAGGAACCAACATGTAGCTGAGTGGATTTTCCAAGTTTATGAAGCACATGACAGGAGTTTGTATTTTTCCCTTGAGCCTCTGGTGTATTTGAACTAATGGAGAAGTGGTCAGCCTTTGACTTAGGAGTGCAACTGTCTATGGACTATGCCACTGGAGTTCTCTCTTTTGTTCCCTCTTCCTTACTTACCAGAAAGTTGTAAGTAATTATCAGGTGCTTCTTTCCATTGCTTTTCTCAGATTCCATCTGTGGGCTAATTAGTGTGTATTAATTATGAACCTTGATGGTTAAGGTGGTTTGTCAATTTGCCTATCTATGATTATCTGGTTTGGCAGTCATGTGCAATCATTCTCTCAATGAGATCTGATTTAACATTCCCTTGATAAGATACAAGCATTTCCTCAGTTAGATCTGATTTGATGTAATCACGTCATAATTAGAACACCTGTAAGTAACCAATCAGTTGAAAATAAAATTCCTCAAGGGTGTGACCTGCCTCTGGCAAAATTCTCTTGTTTGTTTGGGATCGTACATCTGGCTTGTTACCATCAGACTTGTGGTTTTGCTGGCTGATCCTGAGTTTATTAGCCTCTGAAACTAGCCGACTTTCTTCTGATCTACATGTCAGCTCCTGTAGCTACAAAAGTCACAGGGAATCTCTAGCCTGATGTCTGATCCTCAGACTTGGAGCATACTGATTTCTAATGATAACGTGAGTCACATTTGTGTGCTTTGTTGATTTTGTTTCTTTAGAGAAGCCAGTTTGAGACATAGGATGAAAGTGTCAAAAATCATCTTGGACATTTATGAAAAGCATGTTACTATCCAAAGAATATTTAGAGTCTATTTTACATTGAAGAATTTTTCTGAGTTTGAGTGAAGTTACCTGAGCCTTCATTACAGGTAAAAGACAAATTTTAAAAGTTGTCTTAACAAAATCCAATGAACTCTGTTATAGGACAGAACGTGCTCTTAGGGCTTTATTATAATATTTACAAATGTAGTTTTCAGGTCTTTCTTGGAACCACCAAGATGAAATTCTAACTATGAACATGTGGGTTAATAGTCTGAGCACAGAATGTGTCTTCCAGATATTTTAAGATTGAGTTTGAGGTTTTGGGTGATGTGGTATTGTTGTTAGGTGCCGTCAAGTCATAGACAACTCATAGTGACCCTATGAACAAAAGGCCTGAACACTGTTCAGAGTGTTTCCGGAGGCAAGACATTTCGGAAGTGGATGCCACTCCTGCTTCCAAGATTGTTATAACTGGTAAGCTCCACCAAAATACTGTCCACTATGGGTAACTATTATCATATTTGGCACATCAGTGTCAGTGTTTACCATCACAGCAACCACGGGTTACTTCTGTACAGCTCACAGACCAGTGCTATACCACCTAGAAGAATGTTTGACACATTTTAAATTCTTTATAGTCTCCTGTTTTTCATTTCATTGTCATTTTTGCAATTAGTGCATCTTCTCTTTAAATGCTTTCAGCACACTGTAGATATGGGGCCAGAGAGTTCTAAAGTTGATTTTATTTCGATCTCCATTGGCAGACTGAATATAGCTCACTATAATAATAGCAAGTGTTAAGAAAATGGCCAGTGGCAGCAAGCAATAAATTTTTAAAAGGATGTGGAGATATTGGAACTCTCATACACTGTTGATGGGATTGTAAATTGGTACAACCACTCTGGAAGGCAGTTGGGCATTTTCTCAAAAAGCTGAACATACCATATGATCCAGTTATACTACTGTTAGGAATATACTTGAAGAAAAACAGAACTGAGATATAAATGTAGAGTTGCATACCAATGCTTATAGCAGCATTATTCACAATAGCAAGATCATGGAAATAGCCCAAATATCCATCCACAAATGACTGGATTCAGGAGCTGTGGTATATTCACATGAAGGAATAATATGCAGCACTCAGGAATGACAGTTTTTGAAATATGCATAACATGGGAGAGGCTAGAAAGCATTATGCTGAGTGAACTAGCTCAGATGCATAAGAACAAATACTGTGTAAGACTTAATTATTGTAAAAACAGAAGGATAATCAGTGAGGTGTGTATAGATATACAAAGGAGAAAGAGGATAGGAAAGGGAAGGGAAAGGACAGGAGCAAATCAAGGGGTTGAATTGGTTGGTGGGTGGAGGGAGGGAGCAAATTAAAAACACCAGTGTACATGAATGAAACCCAATTAAAAAAAAATCAAAATGAAAAAGGAGGGGAAAGAAAAGTAGCCAATGTAAGTATCCCTTAGTGGTTTTGAGAAAATAAAGAGATCTTTAATAATATTTTCCTGATTATAATTCAATTATGAAGATTTTTTTATGGGGAAATAATCTTGCTTTATCTTCAAATTCTTTACCCCAGAGTCTTTTTTTTATTTACTTTCTTGCCTGCTTGTCTTTGGTCAAATTAATAAGAGTTTTCAGATGTTAAATTAAACACCAGAGGGAGCCATATAATGCCATTAATATCGTTCAAACTTGTTAATAGGAAAAACAAAATCAATTAAATGTTTAATTTGTGATACTCTAGATTCAAAATACAGGCACTGCTCATTTATATTACCTATTAAACAAATACATAATTTAGCAATTATCATGCTTTTTTACTATTCCTTATTTACTAATTCATTCAAAAAAGAAAGTTCCCCAATACACTATTTTATGGTTGTTGAAATATTTCAGGATACAAATATTATGCAAGAGAATAGTGTATCTTCCTCAATTATTCAGTAAAAAAAAAATGTCCACCTGTAAAGGTAAGTTCTAATGAAAAATATCCAATGGTGAAAGTTAGATATCCAACCATACACGTTTGTTAGAGTAAAATCATTTATATACGACATCAGAAAGTAATAGAATACCATTCTCCTCTCTACCATTAATTATAGCATCTGTAAAATCAGAGAGAGTTGGTAGTTAGAAAACCATTTAGGGACACATTCTATGTTTTTACTTGGAGGAAAAGAATATACATAGTTTTATTGCTACTCTTTGCCCCTACTTTATTATCTTCCTCCTTAGTCTCACCATGGACATACTCTCTCAGTGTTGTCAGATGCATGATGTTGTTGCTTTGCCACTATCATATATAACATTAAAAACAGTGAGCAGGCAGCCACATCAGTGTGAATTGGTTTCTCTCACTCACAGAATGTTCTTTACTCTCTAAAATCAAAATTTCAGGTCTTATATTGTGAAACTTATACAAACGAGTACATTTGTCAGTCATCCCACAAGCACTAAAGTCATATTTAGTCATTTTTTATGACAATGATTTTTTTTTTTCAGTTTTTACTTTTTTGTTCTGCACCCCCTGGTCTTTTGTTGTTGTTGTTATTGTTTCTTCTGGTCTTTTGACCAGCCTGGTGACTTAGTACTAGGAAGTTGTACTGCAATCCCAGAGGCAAGTATTTTGAATCCATGAGCTGTTCTGTGGGGAGAAAAAGGTGGACAATCTCCTCCCTGCAATTTACTGCATCTGAAAACTCACTAGAAGGTCAGCTATGGGTCCTTTGATTCAATAGCAAAAAAGAAGAAGAACTGATTCAGGCCTGTAGATTTTTGTCTGTTGTTATGTGCCCTTGGGTAGACTACAACTCATAACAATCCAATGCTGTTGTTGTTGTTGTTGTTGTTGTTGTTGTTGTTGTTGTTGTTGTTATGTGCCATTGAGTTGCCTGAGAATTATAGTCACCCTACGTACAACAGCCCTAAACTCTGTCCTATCTCCAGCACACCTACCCTCACTACCCCAGTCACTGAATCAATCCATCTCATCAAGGGTCTTCCTCTCCTGCACTGTCCTTCCACCCTCCCAAGCATGACGTCCCTTTCCAAGGACTGGTTCTTTCTTGTAACATGTCCAAAGTATGTCAGACAAAGCTTCAGAATCCTTGCCTCCAAGGAGAAACCTGGCTTCATCCTCTTCAGGACAAACCTGTTTCTTTTTCTCCATGGTATATGCAATACTCAAACATCACAGCTCAAAGGCATCAATTCTCCTTCTATTCTCCCTAGTCATTGTCCAGCTCTCTGATGCACAGCAAGTGATTGCAAAGACCATGACATGTGAGGCACACCTTAGGCTCCAGACTGACATAGTTGCACTTCAGTATTTTAGAGATGTCACTAACTGAATATTTCCCCTTTACGTCTTTTAATTGCCTGGCTGCTGGTGTCAAGAGTGTTGATTGTAGAGCCAAGCAAAGCAAAACTGTGAACAATCTCAATTTTTTCACCACCCATTATGATGCTGCCAATCAGTCCAGTGGTGAGAATCTTTGTTTTCTTGATATTAAGCCTCAATTCATACAGAAGACTGCAGTCCTTGACCTTCCACAGCAAGTACTTCAGGTCTTCCTCAGTTTCAGCAAGCAGGGTGTGTCAGCTATCTACATAACACAGATTGTTGATGAATCTTCTTCCAATCCTGATGCCACATTTCTCCTCATAGAGCCCAGCCTCACGGATAATCTGTTCTGCATAAAGATTGAAGTGGTATGGAGACAGGATACAGCCCTGGCATACACCTTTCCTAATTTTGAACCATGCATTGTTTCCTTGCTTTGTTCTGATGACTCCTCTTGGTCCAAGTATAGGTTTCACATTAGCACAATCATGTGTTCTGGGATTCTCATTCTTCTCAGAGTTAGCCACAGTTTATGATCCACAAAGTCAAATTCCTTTGTGCAATCAATGGATCAAAGATAGACATTCTTCTGGTACTCCTTGCTTTCAGCCAAGATCCATCTAACATTAGCTAAAACATCCCTGGTACAATGATCCAGTTTAAACCCAGGCTGCCCTTCTGGTAGTTCTCTGTTGATGTGCTCTTCCATTCATTTTTGGATAATTTTCAGCAGAATCTTGTTCACATGTGATATTAATGATATTGTTGGATAATTTCAGGCTGGAAACTAAGGTGCACCTGATCCGGGTTTATAGTCTTTTCAGTTACGTGGTATGCTTCAGAGAGTTGGACGGTGAATAGGGATAATAGAAAGAGTATTGATGCTTTTGAGCTGTGATGCTGGAGAAGAGTATTGAATATACCATGGGCTGCTAGGAGAACAAACTGGAGAAGGTGAAACCAGAATGCTCCCTGGAGTCAGGGTCAAGGATTCTGAAGCTTTGTCTGTCATACTTTGGGCATGCTGCAAGAAGGGACCGGTCTTTAGAGAGGGACATCATGTTTGGCAGAGTGGAGGGGTGGCGAAAGAGAGGAAGACCTTCGATGAGATGGATCTATTCTGTGACTGGAGTGGTGGGAATAAGTGCATTTGGGATGGATCGGCTGGAACAGGATAGAATGGCATTTAGAGCTCTTATACATAGGGTCTCTATGAGTCATAAGCGACTTGATGACACGTAACAACAACAACAACAACATGAGATCACCTTTCTTTGGAATAGGAACAGATATAGATCTCTTCCAATTAGTTGGCTAAGTAGTTGTTCTCCAGATTTCTTGGCACAACTTGATGAGCACACCTAAGGCAGCATCTGTTAGTTGAAATATGTTAATTGGTTTACCATCAATTCCTGTGACCTTATTCTTAGCCAATTCTTTCAGAGCAGTCTGAACTTCTTCCTTCATCACCATAGGTTCTTGCTCTATGTTGTTTCATTAAATTATTCTGTGTCTGCCAATTCCTTTTTATTATAATGACTCTGTATACTCTTTCCATCTTCTTTTAATACTTGTGGGATCATTCAGTATTTTGCCCAAAGCATCCTTAAGTATTGCAACTCGAGGCTTGAATGTCCTCTTCAGTTCCTTGTGCTGAGTGAGTTCGGCCCCTTTGATTTTCTGACTCCAGCTCTTTGCACATTTCATTATAATACTTGACTTTGTCTTATCGTGTCTTTGACATTTCCTGTTCAGCTCCTTAATGTCTTGATTTCTTCCTTCTGCTTTGGTTTCTCGGCTCTCCAGTGCAATATTCAGTCTCTTCTGACATCCATTAGCTCAAAATCCTGCCCTGTCTTGAGCCAATCTCATTATCTCTGACACACCTTACCCCATTATGCCAGTTACTGTATCATCCAGGGTCTTCTTCTCTTGCACTGTCTCTTCATCCTTCCAAGCATGATGTCTTCTCTGACTGTTGGGCCTCTTATTATAGACACAGAGTTAGAAAATCATTCATGTGGCCTGTGACTATAGTTTTGAAAAAAATATTACAAGAAAGTCCTATGCTTTAATAAAAATATAATTTCAAACAAGCCTTAAAATGGTGAGTTCCATTTTGACACACCCTGAGAATTTTCCTTTCCACACAAATATTCCGAATCAGAATCAACATTTCTAACTAGGTCCTTTGGTGATGCTTTTAGATCCTCAGATGAATCTTACATGCATACAACAATTACCTGTGGGAGAAGTATGGGCAAACTCCTCCTGTATAATTAACTGCTTCTGAAAACCCACTGGGGGGGTCAGCCATCATCAGTCAATGTCACACAACAGCAACAATTTAAGAAACCTGGGGTAAAAATAAAATTTCCCAGCAGTGCCTCAAAATCGAGCTAACTAGTTGGAAGTCCTGCTTATAAGACTTTCTCTAAAAGTATGAAATCTCCTGTTGTTGCTGTCTATGATACCCAGTGGGTTCCAATCCCTAGCCACCTTATGGAACAGAGTTTAACTGCTTCGTATGATTTCCTAAGCAGTAATGGAACAAGATTGCTAGGTCTTTTTTGCCACATTGAGCAGCTATTGAGTTCAAACTTCTGACATTTTGGTTAGAGGTAAAGTGCTTAATTATTATGCCATTAAGATGTTCTGATGATAAGGTATTTTTTGAACTCTGTTGTGATTGTATTATGAAAATGAAAAGAAAGTCCATGCTATACGTATCTCACTGAAGGAAATACATAATTGAAACTTCTTGGAATATTAAAACAATCATAGAAAAATAGGTAAGTTGTTGTTGTATCCTGTCGAGTCAGAGCTGACCCTCTAGCTGACTCTCCAACAGGTTTTTCAGAGGTTGTTAATGACATGGGAGGAGATTGTCCATCCTACTCTGGCAGGAGCAGTTGGGGCTGCAACACAGCTTCTTACCAGGAGGCCACCAGGGCATTGTTTTTAACTTTAATATATTACCAGACTAAATTTACATGTTTAATTATTTATTAAAATTACAAGCTAAACTGATATATATTTTTTTTCTATATTTTATTAATTTTCATAAACATTTACAGAGATTTTGGGTTTCCATTCATTCATTGTTGCACTATTCTCTCTACCCTCCT
>NW_006399874.1:10510431-10511750 GCF_000299155.1 Elephantulus edwardii
GGTGCAGTTGGCGCAGGATAGAGCAGGGTTTAGGGCTGTTGTGCATAGGGTCTCTATGAGTCGGAAACGACTCGACGGCACATAACAACAACTAAAAAACCTGGATGTCAGTTTAAAGACAAAGGTGCACCTAACACAAATTATGGTATTTTCAACAGCCTAATGTGTATGTGAAATTAAGAAAATGAATAAGTAATAGTGAAAATGATTTATGCCATCTGATTATGGTGTTGGTAAGAAGTATTGAATTTGCAGTGAATTACCAAAAGAACAAATATGTGTGCAGCCAGACTGTTTATGCACATCAAATTATTTCTCCAAGAGGGTAAAAAGGAAAGGCACAGATTGGGGAAAAATATTTTGTAATGAAATATCTGATAAAAGATTCATATATACAATTTATTGAATATTGGGAATGATATCAGGAAGACAACAATAGCATGTTTAGTAGAGGATCAATAAAAACGGGCAGACCTAAGAAACAGATTGGCAGGTTGTTGTTATATGCTTTGAAGTCGGCTTGCAACTCATAGTAGCCCTATGTACAACAGTCTGAATCCTGCCCTATTGTACGCCAAACTTATTACCTACCTCCATTTACTCCAGTCACTGAATCAATCCATCTCAATGAGGATCTTCCTCTCTTGCTCTGTCCCTCCACAGCCCAAGCATGTTGATCCTCTCCAAGGACTGATCCCACCTTGCAACATGCTAAAAGTATGTGAGATGAATCTTCAGAATCCTCACCTCCAAGAGAAACCTGGTTTCATCCTCTCTAGTATGAACCTGAGTGTTCTCCTAGCTGTCCATTGTATATTCAATACTCTTTTTTCCAGCATCACAACTCAAAGCCATCAGTAGTAGGAATTGTGGGATTGAGCAAGGTTTCATTCCATTGAACACAGGATCAATATGAGCTGGAGTTCGCTGAATAACATCCAACAAAAATAATTACAAAAAAATATAATATACTGAATATGTAACCATAATATAACATATTGTTTCTGTAATACTCACGGTGAAAGTATATAACTCAATCTAACCATAAGAAGCCATCACAAAAATCTACATTCAAGGAAATGCTACAAAGTAATTATCCAGTTCTCTTCTAAAAGCATAAGAGCAAATAAGGATGAAAAAACTCATAAATTAGAGGGGATGACTCACTGCAATGGAATGCAATGTGGGAGCCTGAATCGGTTTCCAGAACAAGAACATTGATGGAAATTGTACTGAAATCTGAAAATTGTAATTTAGTAAGTGGTATATTCTGGATAAGGAAAACGGAATCTCTCAAAAATCTTCCCAATTAATCTTTA
>NW_006399874.1:10512815-10515078 GCF_000299155.1 Elephantulus edwardii
ATTCATCTATGTTATCTTCTCCTGGTTGTGTCTTTTATTTATGTAACTTCTTAAAACAATCAAAGTAATAAACAACCAAGTGATACAACTTGACACAAAATAGTTACTGAAGTAAAATTATTGTTAACAGATATTTTACTTGATTAGTTACAGTTTTAGAATTTAAAACAGGAACTGGTTCTCATGGACATTTGAAATATTTCCAACTTTTTATAGTTCTTTGGTAAAATAATGAGATGAGTAATAATGAAGAGACATTAACCTAAAATTTATTGTGTAGCTATTTCTTCTTCTGTAGTTCAAAAGGAAATGAATAGGCAAGCTCAGAACTCAGTAAAGAAGAAAGAGAATTGGTAAAAATATAAGCTGAAGCAGTTGTCTAACTTCAAATAAGATTCAAGTCAAATATTGTTTCTTAATCCATTTAATAGTTTCTTTTTATTGAATTTTAAACTCCTTTAATAATAAAAGTCAGTTATATTTGATTATACCTGGCACATCTAGCCTCTTTCTGCAAAGAAAAGAAATGAAAACCAGATTTTTCCTAAATATATGGAATCACATCACACAGCTTTAGTAATTTCCATTTTACATGTAATATTTCAAATGAAAATAACCTAAAAATGCTTCAAAGTAATGAGTTTCCATTATTCTAGCACTTACTTAGTAGAAGTTTAATTCTAAGTGATGCATAATATAAAACAGAATGCTGATAAATCAGCAGCATGAGTTAATAATGTGAAAGTTATGAGCTAAAAGGAATCTCTCATTTTGCTGTCTAGAGCTTAATGCATTATTTAAAATATCCAGTAAATTCTGTTTTCAGGGATTTTTTATGTAAGAGAAATTTATTATTTTCATGTATCAGTGGCTAAACAAGGAATCTCATCTTAATAAAAGGTCAGCTAAAAAGATAAGTTAAAAGATAAACCAAGATAGCCCCATCCTGAATTAATTGCATCCCTGAAAAATGCATGTATATAATGATATAATGTGGAAGTTCCTGCATGATCACCAATGATCTGATACACCAAAAGTATTGCAACAAGATTAAGGATGAAATGCAACACAGCCCTAAATGATGGATGGAGATTTTCCTTAGGGTATGATCTGTAATAACTTTTATCTCAGTATAGATAAAAGGGAAGGTTAGCCAGACAAGAGAAGGTACCTATGGAGTTTATCTTTCGGTATAGTTTTTCCAGCATTATCTGAATTTGGATAATTGACCTATATGGGTGGTCAAGACTATGAGGATAGGTAGGGCATGTTATTCACCAAGATATTGTCTATCTACTATTCCACAAGGGGACTGGGAAGTCTCAACGATCTATTATAAGATTGGTTAATCTTATCAAGAAACTGAGGAGCTTTAGATGCAGTCACAAAAGATCTTCCCCTACCATAAGAGAGAATTGTTCCCCTAGCCAGAGGATATCAAACTCTATCTACCATGGGAAATATAGGACCTGCTATAAGACGACTGCAACCGTGGTGACTGAGCTAGAGAACTGAAGTGAGATGGGACTTTGAGGGTGGCAGGAAGCCAATAGTGACAGTACTGAGAACTTTTTTGACAATTGGATGGAAAACCAATATTGGCAGGACTGAGAACTTGTGATGAAAGCTAGTACCATCAATAATGAAATAAACATATTACATTCTTGAAGTTACTAAGGATTTATTTTACTTAGATCCACAATCAACATCCATGAAAGCAGCTTTCAAAAATAATTAAAAAACACAATGCATTGGGCAAATGTACTGTGAAATATTATTTAAAGTACTAAAAAACCCGGCCAGAGAGGGAGGGCAGGAGGTGTCACTGGGCAAGCTCACCTCGAATAACAGCAAAAGGAGGCGTCTTCCAGGTGAGAACCAGCAAAACTCGGCCAGAGAGGGAGGGAAGGAGGCATCGCTGGGCAAGGTCACCACGGATAACAGCAAAAGGAGGCGTCCTCCAGAAAGGAAAACATAATCTACATAGGAGTTCTACAGGACACGTCAACTTCCCTTGGAGACAGTACAACTAAACTTAAGAGGCACTGGTCAAAAGAAAAATGTCAGCAGTCCACGTTTTTGGAACCACAGAAGCCAAAAAAGCTTAAGACACAAGCTGTCAGATCATGGGTTGGACAATGGAAGATATTTTCTGAAGGGACTTGGCAGATGAGAAGGGTTAACCTGGTGGAGGGTGGAGCTGGGAAGTAAGTGGGTCAAGGCTCTGGGCTAAGGGTGGGGTCAACACTGTAACTAATGCTTA
>NW_006399874.1:10520171-10524213 GCF_000299155.1 Elephantulus edwardii
ACACACATATAAAATAATAAAGAAAATTTATAAGGAATAACATTTAGAACTAGCCTTAGGAGAGTTTGGTCTAATCTCACTTTATATCTGAGAATTTGCAGATCTAGAGAATTTTTCAAAGTCACTTAAGAACTAGGCTCCAGGTCACCTTGTTACAATATTAGTGTTCTTCCTACTAAACTATATTAGCTCACTATGATAGAATGGGTAATTGAGTGGGACATCAAGAATTTCAACAAAAGCTGTAATTTAAAAGACAGATTCTGAAAAGATTTGAAAGGCAAAATAAGGAGTAATGTTTTATATTTAAATTTTACTTTTGTGATGAGTTACTTATTTCACAATGTAAATGGAAAAATTTCAAATTTAAGGTACTCCTGTGAGAAATAAGAATGATCAGGCCATCATTTATTCCTAGAAAATAAAAAGTCAAGTAATAAACTATTTCAGAAGAACATGTCAAGATAGAAACATTTTTTTTCCAGGAAAACAAAAAAAGAGTATGTATTTGTGACTACATTCATGTATAACTTACTAAACTTGTGTTGTTGAGAAAGCTCACCCTTACCTAATCAAGTGACTTACTTTTACATTTCAAACACTTTGAAACTAAGCTAAAGCTGATCTCATCTACAAACAAGAAATTTTTTAGTCCTCTATTGTACTAGTGTTAACGAGCTTCCATTGCCAACTCTAAGGCACTTGGTTTGAATCTACCACTTACTCCATGGAAGAAAAGATGAATAGTCTCCTCCCATGCAATTTACTGCCTCTGGAAACCTTCTCGAAGGTCAGTTATGGATTGGTTCCAATTCAACAATATATAACAAGTATGCATACATAATAAAACTGCTTTTCCACTTCAAATTAACTCCATAGTTGGTATTTCTGGTGGAAGGCATTAGAATCACATTTTTCTTTCTTTCTTTTTTTTTTTTTCAGTATGCCAATTTCTTCATTGGTGTCCTTTCTTTCATTTGAATGTGTACATGTGGGGGTGAGGAGTAAGGATATACTCAGAATCCAGTAGCTCAAGGAGTAACAAAGGAAAAAAAATATTAGGAGATTTCTTTTCTTCTCTCAAAATTGGTTCAAATACACTGGAATCAATTGGAATATGACAAGTGGGCCATATGCTCCAGCCAGGCTGATTAGATACTGAATATCTGACAGCATTGTTTTAACATCATTTCTTTTCCATTCCCCAAAAGTGTACCAAAAGAAAAGAGAAAATCTAAGGAGAACAGCATGGAAAGGCATAAATTTTCTACAACTGCACTCACTTGTTGTTTTTGTTGTTAGATGTCATTAAGTTGAGTACAACTCATAGTGGCCCTACGAACAACAGATCTGAACCCTGTCTCACCGGTACCATCCCCATCTTCTCTGACATATTTGCGTCTACTGCTGAAGTCACTGTAAATCCACCTGGTTGAGGGTCTTCTTCTCTTTCACTAACCCTCCATATTTCCAAGCGTGATGTCCCTTGCCAAGGGACCTCTCCTAACAATATGCTCAAAGTATACGAGACCATCCTTGACTCTTAAAGAGCACTCTGGCTGAATCTTTTCCAATTCTGTTTGGGTTGTTTTTTTTTTGTTTTTGGTGTTTTTTTGTTGGGGTTTTTTTTTTTTAAGTCCAAAAGAGAAGAGTCAGTACTCTTCTCCAACACCATAAATCAAAGGCATCAGTTCTTCTGTACTTATTACTTATCTAACTCTGAATAGTAGCATAGCATGTGTTTGAAAAAAACATGTCTTGAATTAGACTCACCATTGTCCTCAAAGTGACCTCATTGCTCCTCGATAATTTGGAGAGGTCCCTGACCAAAGCCGTTCTAGTGCAGTATGTCTTTTGATTTCCTGACTGCTGGCACCAAGAGGGTTGATTGTGGATCCAAGGAAGATAAATTCACTGACAAATTCATTGTTTTCTCCATCTATCATGATGTTGCCTATTGACTCAGTGGTGAGGATTTTTGTTTTCTTAATGTTGAGACGTAATTCACATTGTAGTCTTTGGTTTTCTGTAGTAAGTGCCTCAAGTCCTCACTTTTAGCAAGCAAACGTAATCTGCATAATGTAGAACATTAATGAGTCTTCCTCTGATCCTTATGACATATTCTTCTTCATAAAACTCAGCTTCTCTAATAATGCTCAGCATATAGATTGAATAGGTATGGAGAAAGGAGACAGCTCTGATATACAGCTTTCTTGATTTAAATCGTGTGGTATTCTCTTGTTCTGTTTGAACAACAGCTTTTTGATCTGAATATTGCTTTCATATGCTATCTTAGTTGGCAAGAAGCTGTGCTACATCACTAAAGACACGTAGGTCAAGGCCACCAGCTGCTCTGCAGAGGAAGAATGGGCAATCTCCTCTAGCGAAATTAACTGCCTCTAAATATCCACAAGATGGTCCGCTATTGGTTGGTTCTGATTCTATGGTACACAAAAACAACAAATGTGAACATAATTAAGTATTTTGGAATATCTATTTTTCTCAATATGGGCCATTATTTTTAGTCAATAAAAAATTTAGAAATTCTTCTGGTATTTTATGCTTTCAGTCAAAATCCACATTGCATGAGCATTATAACTTTTGCCACAACCTCTTCTAGATTCTGCTTGAAATTCTGGCAGTTTTCTGTCAATGGTCTGTTTGATCCATTTTTAAATTATCTTTAGCAATATTTTCTTTTTATGTTGTGTTAGTGATTTTCATTGATAATTTCCACATTCTCTTGGATCACCTTTTGTGGGAATAGAAACAAATATGGATCTCTTCCCATAAGTGCACCTGGTAGTCTTTGTAATTTAGTGACACAGACTGGTGAGAACGCTGGAACTGTAAGTTTGTTAGTTAAAACCGGTCAGTTGGTTTCCCACTGATTCCTAGGACATCTCTTTTGCTTATGCATTCAATGCAGCTTGAATTTCTTCTTTCATTGCTATTGACTCTTTATCATATGCCGCTTCTTGAAACATTTTAGTACCAATCAATTATCCTTCATTGCCATTGACTCTTTATCATATGCCGCTTCTTGAAACATTTTAGTACCAATCAATTATTTCCGGTACAGTGACTTTGTGTGTTCTCTCCATCATGTTTCTGTTTCCTGGATCATCTCCCATGTGAGTTACTGCCTCTGAAAACTTACTGGATGATCAGTTATGAATTGATTCTGATATAACGGAACACAACAACAAAAATATGATATTCTACTCAACATTAAAAGAATGAAATTTTGTTTCTGAGTCTATAAATACAATAAAAGCAGAGTATATATATTCCTTCCATTAGTGGATTATCTTTCACAATTCCCACATTACAGCTTGTCTGAGTTTACTTTTCTAGTTATTAGAAATCATTTATTATAAAAACAAAGAAAAATAAAAACAAAGCTCTTGAAGCCAAGTTTTATACTTTTGAATTGAAAGCTCTATAAGTTTTATTGTCACTTTGTTTTGGTTTTTGCAAGGAAAAATGTGTTATAATTCTGTCTAAATGAGATATTATAGCTATGCTGAAAGTTTACTTGATGACTGGAATGTAAAGTTGGAGACACAGAAGGAGGACTGCTAATCAGATAACACAGCAAGCTATGATGATTGCATGACAGAAATTTTTTTCCTTATAAACCCCCAAATAAATACACAATAAAATCAATAGAGAAATATTTTAACATAAACTAACTCTTTTTTATTATTCAAAGGTATTTGACTGTGTGGATCATATGTTGAGAAATTCCCCTATTTTGTAGTGTTGGATTTTGTCAAAGGTCTTTTCTGCATCAATTGATAGGATCATGTGGTTCTTGTTCTTTGCTTTGTTAATGTGATAAATTACATTAATTGTTTTTCTTATGTTGAACCATCCTTACATACTTGTTATGAATCCCACTTGGTCATGGTGAATTATTTCTTTGATGTATCATTGAATTCTATTGGCCAGTATTTTTTATTTTTTAAATTTTATTTTACTAATTTTAATGAACATTTACAGAGATTTTGGATTTTCAGTCATTCATTGTTGCACTTTT
>NW_006399874.1:10525078-10535209 GCF_000299155.1 Elephantulus edwardii
TATGATAGACAACACTACCATAGAACTCGGGGACTTCAATACACATTTCTCAAGAAAATATAGAACTACCAGAAAGAAACTCAAGAAAGATACTTAAGAATTAGACCACACAATAAACCAACTTTATCTCATAGATATTTATAGGCTAATGTACCCCCAAAAAGCACAGTATACCCTCTTTTTCAATGTGCATGGAACGTTCTCCAGAATAGATCATATTCTAGGTCACAAGGCAAGCACCAATAAATTAAAAAAACATAGAAATAATACAAAGCATCTTTTCAGACCATAATGCTACAAAATTAGAACTTCATAAGAAGAAGATAAAGGAGAAAAAAACATACATTTAAAGGAGAAAAAAACATACATTTGGGAGCTGAACAACACCTTGCTTGAACATGACTGGGTACTAGAAGAAATAAAAAAAATGAAATTAACATTTTCTTCACACAAATGACAATGAAAACACCACTTACCCAGACCTCTGGGAAATAGCCAAAACAGTCATCAGAGTTCAATTTATAGCAATAAGAGAACACATTAAAATGCAGGAAACATTGACCATTGACTCTCTAAGACAACGTCTCCAGCAATTTGAAACAGAACAAGAAGAAAACCAGACACCCTCTAAAAAAACTGAAATTATAAAAATTAGAGCAGAAATAAGTGAAATAGAAAACTGAAAAACAATTAAAACTATCAACAAAACTAGGAGTTGATTCTTTGAAAAGGTCAATAAAATCAACAAACTATTAGCAAAACTCACAAAAGAAAAGAGGAGAAGACACAAATAATCTGAATAAGAGATGAATCAGACACCATAACAACAGAACCAACTAAAATAAAAAAAGAACCCTAAAGTTAGGAGACAAGGATTTTAAAGCTCTATCTGACATACTTTTGGCATTTTGCCAGAAGCATACAGTCCTTTTAGAAGCACATTATGCTTGGAAAAATAGAGGGTCAGTGCAGGAGAAAAAAGGCCATGGATGATATGGATTGACACAGTGACTGTGACAATGAGATAAAGCAAAGTTCAGAGCCATTGTTCAATAGGGTAATTGTTCAATATGACTCACTGTCGACTCAGGAGCAAGTAGTAACAAAAATAACATGGCTTTTTAATCATTTCTATATGAGGTGGATTGATTCAGTGACTGGGATAATTGGGATGGGAGTGTCAGAGACAGTGTGATTGGCACAGGACAGAGCGGAGTTTAGGGCTGTTGTACATAGGGTCGCTATGAGTCGCAGGCGACTCGACGGCACATAACAACAACAACAACATAATACTTAAGGTATTGTTATGGAGGTAAATTTTTGTTGTTTCTTTTATTATCTTTTATTATTATATTCTATATATACATACTCTCTTTGTGGTGATAATAAAACATTAGGCTATAAAGTGAGCTTTTGAAGATTTAAGGGAGGTATCTGGTGGCCTAGTGGGTAATGAATTGCATTCCCAAGTCAAAAGCAGATAGTGTAAATTCACAAGCTATTCCATAGAAGAAAATAGGGCAATCTCCTCTCATGTGATTTACAGCCTCTGAAAACTCTATGGAAGGCAAGCTATGACTCATTTCTGATTTTATTGGTAATGAGCATGGGTTAAAGTTAAAAGATTTAAGAAGTTTTTGTTTGTTTGATTTGCTTTACTTCTAATCCAATTGTATGACAGTGATACAATAAACTTTTTAGCAAATGATTTTAAAATTATGAAGAACACTGTGAAAATAGGCAATGTAAGTGAAATGAACGTGTAAAACTTTAACATGAATACTTAAATAAAAAAGCATGGTACAATGATTACAATGGCAAGTCTAGAATGTTTAAGGTAAAAGGTTTTTCAGTAAGACCCAGATAGCATTTATTAGAATATGAGGATCAGTAAGTAAATAATTCCCAAATACAAGATCATTAGATGCAAGAAAGTTATAGGCAGAAATCCAGTTGATGTACAAGTTTCACACCCTAAATTAATTTATGGATTCTTTTAGCTTTTGTAAGAATTTATGCTAACTTCCTCCTTAGCAATTTTATCACAAGTGTCCGAGAATAATATGGGAGGAGATTGCCCACTTTTTCCCAAATTTAATAATAAATTATTGAATCCTAATAATTTATTAAAATCATCCTAGGTATAAAGATTTTAGAGAATTATAAATAATAAGCAGTCCTTCTTGTTGATAAATTCTATTTTATACAAACTATGACAATAAGCAGGACAGGTATATCACTTAAACTGTTGTTGTTTCTGTTGTGTACCATCGAGTCAGAACTGAGCCATAGCTGACCCCCCAGTGGGTTTTCAGAGGCAATTAATTTCATGGGAGGAGATTTCTCATCCTTCTCCTGCATCACTTAAACTAGTATCTATTAATTTGTTGTTAGGTGCCATCAAGTAGACTATGATTCATAATGACCCTATAACAACAGATCTGAGCCTTGCCCTATTCTGTGTTATCCTCACTATTTAAGGTGTCAGAATCCTTGAAAATTGACTTCTGCCCATTGTATTGCCCCCAATTGAGGGCATGATCTCCAACTATCTTAACTACAGACACATGGTCTTGTAAAATGACAAGAGCTTTGGAGCCAAAATAATAAAATTATTTCCACGTTTTGAAAAACAGTGGTGATAATGATGAAGAGATTGTAAAGAGACTGTGGCACTGCTGTGAAGAGACTGTGGCAAGAAACAAGCAGAGGAACCCTGCAGATAAAGGCCACAATTAAAGATTTTGCTTGCTGAATGACTGAAGGAAAGGGTGACTTATAATTGTTCCGAAATAAAGTTTGCTATATGATTGAGAAAACCAGAGGCTTTTTTCATTTGTGCTGTTGAACTGAACTTACAGTTTCACTAATTAAGAAATTGTGCCTTGTTAATCTGATTTAGGACTGTTGGACTAAACCTAGACTCAGGTTGTGAAATATTATTTGCTTCCCGTACTTTCTAACCTATTTCTCTAATAAACCCAAAATGGTTAGTAAAATCTGTGAGTCTTGCAGTGAACATCAGACCCAATGATTGGTAAAAATAGGTGCAGAAGCATATGGGGTAGCATGAATGCCTATGTAGCTCTATGTATGATGTTATGGATATTATTGATGGAGACATTTCCCTTTATGAAGCAACTAGGAGTCAAATTCTGTCACTCTAGCTTTGCAAATGCTCCTTTCACACCATATCTGATATGCTCTAGCTCCATATCTTACAGCTACTGTGACATTTCATTTTGTGAAAGTCTTATTTTCTTACTCTGATCCTCCACCTTTCTCATAATGAAGTCTTTTTCCAAGGGCTGGCAACTCTTTACAACATATTCAAAGTATGTGAAATATAAGTGCTTCTTAAGAGCACCTTGGTTGCACTTTCTTCAAGATAGACTAGTTTGTTCTCTTGAAAGTCCATGGGATATTCAGTACTCTTCTTCAAGACAAAAATTCAAAGGCATTGATTCTTCTCCTGCCATCCTTATTCATTGGCCAACTTTCAGATGAATAGGAAGCAATTGAAAAATACCATCAGGTGCAACTTAAACTAATATCCTTGCTCTAAAGTGCTTCAGAAAGGTACTTGCCAATGGGTTTTTCCAATGCAGTAAGTCTTTTAATTTGATTACTGCTACTATGGTTGTTGATTGTTGATCAGGGTGATTGAAGCTATTGACAATTTCAATCTTTTCTCCATCATGATGATCTATTGGTCTAGCAGTGAAGATTTTTGTTTTTGTAATGTTGAGGTGTAGACTGTATTAAAGGATGTATTCTTTTATATTATACATTAAGAAAAAAGCACTGACAGTTGAAAAATATCCATGAATGGGAATTTTTATTTTACCTATATATACTCTTTCCAGAGTACTGAAGAACCATGATGTCAGTCTGAAGATTAAGATGAGTCTGATCCAGGTCATGGTCTTTGCAATTACTTACTATGCATCAAATAGCTGGACAATGACTAGGGATGATAGAAGGAAAATTGCTGCCTTTGAGCTTTGGTGCTGGAGAAGAGTATTGAATATACTATGAACTGTTCGGAGAAAAATCTGGTTTGCCTGCAGAGAGTGAAGCCAAGCTTCTCCTTGGAGATAAGGATTCTGAAGCACCATCTAACATAATTTGGGCATTGCAAGGAGGGACCAGTCCTTGCAGCAGGACATCATACTTGGAAAGCTGGAGCGAATAGAGAAGCTGTGGTATGTTCACACAATGGGATACTATGCTGCATTGAAAAACAAGGAACTCATGAAGTATTATACAAAATTAGTGACCATGGAAGACATTATGCTGAGTAAAATATCTCAGTCACAAAAAGTCAAATACTACGTAGTGTCACTCTTGAAAATGAGGGTTGGAGTGAGACTGAGAAAATGGGATACATCATGTACTGCATTGAAACAGATGAGGGCGAGAACTGTTTAAAAGGGATATATGATTAGGTATTATCATGACAAGAACCGAGAAAGAAGGCTGCATAGTGGAATGGACTTTAGGGGGTGGGACTGTGTAACAATGAAATAATTTTTCTTTTACATTTCAAAGAGAAGAGTGAACTCGGGGAGAGGTGGGCAGGGAGAAAAGTGGAAAAGTCTCTGTAAACTTTCATTAAAAAAAAAAGGACCCTGGATGAGATAGATTAAATCAGTAACTAGGGTCATGCAGTGTATCAGAGATGATGAGGTTGGTACAGGATACAGCAGGGTTCAGAGTTATTGTACATAGGGTCACTATGAGTTGCAAGTGACTCAATAGCCCTTAAGAACAAAAAGTATACTTATGGGCCCAGAGGAGGTAATAAAATTTGTTTTAAAAACTTTTGTATATGCTTACTCCTAACATTATTATGGTTAGGTTGAAGTTAAGGCAATATTTTAAAGGTCAACAAGTAAAAAGAATATATAATTAAAAATAATTAATTGTAGAAATTATGCTGAGTGAAATATGTCAGTCACAAAAGGACCAATATTACATAATCAATACCACTGTTATAGAATAGGAATGACATGGAGTGTTGGAGGGAGAATAGGAAAAGATTGGATAGATAACACTGTATTGGAACAGATGAGGGGAAGAACTATTTGAAAGGAATATATGTTTAGGCATTATACATATTACAACAATCTGGAACAAGATGTACATTGTAAAGAAGGAGAGGGAGGAAAATGGCTAACAATGAATGAATGAAAACCCAATCTTCCTATAAACTTTAGTTAAAATCACAATTAAAAGTTTAATCTTAAAAATAATAATTAATGATTAAATTATAACTGGAACTAAGTATAAAATAAATAATCAAGAGAAAATGTATAATCATGAATTGAGCAATTTAACACATAATCACTGATTTTTATATCATTTACCATGGAATCAGCAAGCTATATATACTACATATTTTGGTATACTAAAGTATATTCCTATATAATTATATAGACTATATATTTTAGTCTACAAAAACATATTCCAAACATAAACAGACAAATGCACTATAAAGTTGTTAATTTACAGGTAGGCTAATAGTCCTTTTAACCTACCATGCTTAAGTGACAAAATATATGATTATTAACCTAGTGACTTTTTGACAAAAATTGACACTGACATATTTTTCAGTGTGCAGGAAAATCAATCTTTAACTATAGCAATACATTTTTGCTTTCCCATTTATTTATATGCTGACTAGAAAACTAGTTTCGTTAGTACAGACTTATTGAGCTAATGGAGAGTAATTTTTTGAAAAATATCAGAATAAATAAAAAAACCCTTAAATATTTTTTATAGATTAAGTAAAGAAACAACAATATTTATTCACTAACACTAATTTCCTTTAAAGAAAATAAAATTATTTTAGGGGGGAATCAAAGATTTTGAAGTCTTTAATCAAGAGACAAATTTTTTCCTTTGATGTTCACTAAATGGGAAGCTTTTTAGAATTGTAACTCTTTTATGACGGCATTAAACAACAACAACAAACAACTCTTTTATATGTTACCTCTTCAAAGTCTCAATAAATCAACAAATATGTATTAATAAGCCTCAGAAATTACTTCTCTAGCAAGATAGAATAAGTAGGTAAGAGTAGCTAACAGCAGGGCCATATCGGAGTCAATAATACTACCAATGGCTTTAAATTTATGAAAAGAGAACAAAGAGCCCATTATGCATGCAGAAGAATGTTCTCACATTTGACTCCATGCTAGCATCTTCTTCTGTTTGATCCTGTCCTTACAAGTCTGTAATCATCAAGTTTCAGGCAGCTAGTTCTTTAATGTGAAAATTGAAATAAGCTGAAAAGATTATTTCCAAAAGCAGGTAACACAGGATTGTGCCCTGCAGTGCTGTATGATATAATTCAGAGAGAGTTGTATTGCCACTTAAATTGTGGACATATGGAATGGGATCAAAACAGGCCAGCAGGCATTGTGGGATGGCTGCCAAGAGGGTCTTACAGAAAAGTGTTTCATCGTCACCTTCACTCCATGAAGATAAAAGCTTAACAAGGAGCAAGTGATTCGTTCTGGTGCTGATTACAGAAACTAAGATGAGCTTCTGGGGGGAAGCTGTAAAAAGAGTAGTCTGGAAGACTTAAGTGACGCATTGCTAATTTAGAGACTTTCATTCCTCCTAAATTTCATTAGTGATGACACCACTGTGAGAAATGTGTTTGTGCAAGAAGTTATAGGTGGCTGACTGTGGAACACTAGAAACCAATTACCCCCTGCATTAATACAGTCAGATCAGCTCATAGCCTTCAACAGGGATAAGGCATTGTTGCTCCTTTTTTAAAAGCATTTAGTCTCAGCACACAGTCACACAGCCATAAAACCAATGATACCAACAGCAATAAAATAACTTCAGCAGCGAATTTCTTTAAAACTGTATAGTTGTTTGCTGTCAGAACAAACCCATAGTTGACCCTCCAGTGGCTTTTCAGAGGCAGTAAATCACAAGGACGATTATCTGTCCTTCTCCCATGGAACAGCTGGTAGATTTAAACCATATGTCTTTGGATTACAGATCAGTTTCTCACCACTAGGCCACTATAACTCCCTGCTCAGTATATATTTATATATTGGAAAGCAAATACACTGGACTAGGGAAGTCCAGGGTTCAATGATTCTGTGTATTTTTTCCCCATCTTCTTTTGATGTTTTCTGAATCATTCAAGATTTTGTCCATAGCTGTGGCCCCACTGTGGATTCTGATGCCTGGAGCAGAGGTCTACTGGCAATGAAGAAGTCAGGCAAAGTCTCACCAGGGATTCTGATGACAGGAACAGAGGGCTGCAAGCATCAAAGAGGAAAGAGCTTCTGAGGGGGACAATATTCATTGCATAACATTAGCAAATGCCAAATACACAATTTCTAAAATAGAATAAATCTGAGATAATTATAATTAACAAATACAAAAATGGTGTTTAAAAATTTAAGTCAGTCCTTCAGTTGTTGTTATTGTTGTTGATGAGTACCATCAAGTCAAAACTGACCCATAGCTGACTCTCTAGCTGGTTTTCAGAGGGAGTAAATAAAATGGGAAGAGACTTGCCATCCTCCCGTGGAACAGCTAGTGGATTCAACCCACGCACCATGATTATAGCTCATCTTCTTACCACTGGACCACCAGAAGACTTGTTAATGTTAGGTGCCATTGAGACTAATACTATTCATGGTGACTCCATGAACAGCGAACCTAAATTCTGCCCTGTCCTGTGCTATCCTCATCATCTTTGACACACTAGAGTCCATCACTGAAGTCACTTTGTCAATCCATCTTATTGAGGGTCTTCCTCTCAATTGCGGATCCTCCATCTTTCCAAGTGTGATACCCCTTTTCAAAGACTAGAGTCAAATAGAGCCATTGTGACAGAAATGAGCCTGAAGATCACATTATCAAATTCCATACAGTCAGTAATTTGCCCTGTGATTTCATTTATCAATTACTCATGTTCTTGTTCAAATGGAAACAGAAAAAAATTAACACAAATACAAGAGAACAAAAAGGAAAGAATGTTTTCTAGACCTAAAAAAAAAATACAACTTTAAATCTATCCCAACAGAATTTAAAAAAACACTTCAAGAATAGATTGACTGAATTGAAGACTGATAAGCAAAGACTAGATTAATTGTGAGATGACATCAAGGACATATCAATGAAGAAAGCAAAGAGTCATTATATAGAAAGGAAAAAGAAAAGACCAAACTGGATGTCAGAATAAACTTTGAAATTAGTAGTAGTACATTGGAATGTAGAGAGGCCAAAACACAAATAAGATCTTTGCAAGATTTGTTGTTTGCTATCCTGTTAAATTTTGTTATTGTTGCTGCAGTGGTATTCTAGTGTGGTTTTTATTTGCATTTCAGCAGTCAGGAAATAAAAAGATGAGTTTTACTGGGAAACTCAGTTGTAAATAGAAAACTCAGCTGTCAAGGATCTCTGTAGAGTGCTGAAGAGCAATAATGTCAGTCTAGAGACTAAGGTGTGCCTGATTCAGGCCATGGTCTTCTCAATTGCTTGCAATGCATTTGAGAGCTGGACTATAAAGAAAGATGAGAGAAGAATTAATGCATTTTCACTGTGGTGCTTAAGAAGAGTATTAACCATCCTGTATTGCCAAGAGAACAAATAAGTCTGTCCTGGAACGAGTGAAACCAGGTTGCTCCTTGGAAGCAATTATTTTGAAATTGTCTCACATAACTTCTGGCATGTTGTCAGGAGGTTCCAGTTCTTGAAGGATAACATGCTTCGAAAGGCAGATTGTCAATGCAGTGTAGTCTGTGCATTTCATTGCTAAAGCAAAAGCTGCTTGTCTTTGTTGGTGTGAATCTGCTAGCAGTTCTGAAGGAGAAAGATTGGCCAATCCCTTCTTGGAGACTTAGTGCCTCTGTAACTTTGACTCCCCACAGTCTTGATAGCAGTGTACTTGAATTTTTTAGTTCATTAAAATGCACAAAACATCACGTAATTCAAGCTTTGCAGTAGCAGAATTTGTTTTAAGATAAATCACAACATTGAAAACTAATTAATCCTAATTTATTACAGAGGTGCCCAACATTTTTCTGCACATTCAAATTATGTACTAGTTTCCGGAGAAGAGGAGGAATAATGGAGAATTTAAAGTCCTCCTAGCGGTTCCAACACACAATGACCCTCCTTTAGTTTTCGGAGTCTATAACAAGAGGTGCCTGCCTTCTTTCTCTGGAGGAGCCGTTGTTGCGTTCGAACTGCCAGAGTTAGTGGTGGGACTTCTTAGGAGTCCCCATAAAAAGTACAGAGAAGATAAACAAAATAACATGCAGGGATTACATAGCTTGCATGAAGATATACATTTCATACTTGCCACAGTTCATGTACTCACAAAAACTGAGAATCTTGTGCTTCTTATTATTGACATCCTTGTTGTTGTGTGTCATTTATAGAAACCCACTCATAATTGACCCTGCAGAAGGTTTTCAGAAACAGCAAATAGGATGGTAGGAGATTGCTGTTCCACCCACAGAGCAGCTGATAGATTTGGACCATGTGCATGTTTTTGCTTGTTTGGTTTTTTTTTAATTTTATTTTATATTGGTTTGCTTACAGAAGAGTGTATACATTGTGTTTCACACTATTTTTCATTCATGTTGTAGTTCATACAGTCATCCCATTCATTATATTTTGGGGTTTTTTTTGTTTTTTTTAATTAAGTACTATTGGACTATGCACACTGTTGCCTTGTATTTTCAAATTCATACCCTGCCATTCATCCTCCCTCCCCACCTCAACAGAATTGAGAACCCAGAAGCAGTCCTAGCTATCTATGGCTAATTGATATTCGACAAGGAAATTAAACCAATCAAATGAAGAAACTACCACCTCTTCAATAAATGGTGCTGACAAAACTCAACTCTACCTGCAGAAAGCTGACAGAGGATCCACATCTCACACCATACACAAAAATCAACTCAAAGTGAATCAGAGACCTGGGAGTAAAGCTCAGAGAGGTTAAAGGCATTCCCTTTAAGAACAAGAACTAGGCAAGGATGCCCACTATCACCTCTCTTATTCAATATTGTTTTGGAAGTCTTAGCAATAGCAATAAGACAAGAGAAGGGAATAAAAGGTATCCAAATAGGCAATGATGAGGTAAAA
>NW_006399874.1:10537689-10545024 GCF_000299155.1 Elephantulus edwardii
AGGGAATGGCAAGGGACACACTGACAAAGGAGATTAATCAGAACTGGCTTTGACAAGCACTGTGGCAATTGGACAATTAAAACAGACATGGGGGGGAGAAGAACGAACTGGGGAGGAGGGTGTAGAAAACAGTGCAACAATGAATGAATGAAAACCCAAAATCTCTGTAAATGTTCATCAAAACTAATAAAATTTAATAAAAAAAAAAGAGACAAACTGGGACTAAGTTTAGGAGGCCTAGTCTATAGTATCAAGAAGCTGAACCATGTGCTTTTGAACTAACAGTAAAGCTCCTTACCAGTAGGCTGTCTGGGCTCTGTTAGAGAAGTCAATTAACCACTTGGTGCAAACTAAAAAGAAACATTAAATTGTCAATAATGAAAATTCCTCTGGGTATTGTATTTTAAAATAATAATAATAATTGCACAAGAAAAAAAAATTATTGTTTCATTGTAAATGCAGAGGAATAATTTTGTTTTTCCTGACAATGAAACGAAATCAAATCAATGGAAAGATTTTTAGTGATGTATTCTATCTCCATATCTTTTCAATCTATATGTGGAACAGATAATCCAGGAGCCTGTGATCTATGAGGAGGAATATTGCATCAGGACTGGACAAGATTCATCAACCATATGTGTTATGCAGGTGACACAATCTTGCTTACCAAAACTTAGAAAAATCTCAGGCATTTGCTGCAGAAGTTCAAGAAGTGCAGTCTTCAATCTGTTTTGAAGCTCAATATCATCAATAAGACAAAAATTCTTACCAGTGGGTCAATTGGCTCTGTCATGATAGATGGTGACGAGATTGAGATTGTTAACAGCTTCAGCTTGTTTGGCTCTACGATCAACACATCTTGGTACCAGCAGTCAGGAAATCAAAGGACGAATTGCATTGAGAAAGTCCGATATCAGGAATATCTCTAGTGTACTGAAAAGTAATAATGTCAGTCTAGAGACTAAGGCATGCCTGATCCAGGCCACGGTCTTCATAATTATTTGCTATGCATCAGAAAGCTGAACAATGACTAAGAATGATAGAAGAAGAATTGATGCTTTTGAATTGTGGTGCTGGAGAGAGTACTAAACATACTATGAACCTTCTAGAGGAACAAACAGGCTCTTACTGGACAGAGTGAAACCAGGTTGTTTCTTGAGACAAGAATTCTGAAGCTCTGTCTGACATACTTTGGGCATGTTGCAAGGATGGACCAGTTCTTAGAGAGAGACATCATGCTTGGAAGGGTGAGGGACAGGGCAAGATAGGAAGACCCTGGATGAGATGGATTGATTTAGTAACTGAAGTAATGGGGTTAGGTGTGTCAGAGACAATGAGGTTGGCTCAAGACAGAGCAGAGTTCAGAGCTGTTGTATGTATGGTCGCTATGAGTTGCAAGCATCATAACTAGTAACTAATCATAATAACTAATAGTAATAAGAAATAACTAATAAAATTCATCATATCAATACTAAGGTACATAACAACAATAATCCTAGAAGGAAGCTTGACATACAAAAGAAAGTAAAATGTAAATAGCATTCATTGAAGTGAGTGTGGACTTGTTATTGGGGTTTTTCCCTTTGTTAGGATTAAGTGAAAACAAACAGAACAAGTTCATTTTTCACTCAGCAATTCATGCACATGCTGTAACATTGACTGCAGTTCTCACAATGTAATAATACTCTATGCAGATATTCCTTGTGTTTATAATTTCCTTTTATAATTTATTTTCTATCTCTTTTTTCCTCAACTTTATCCTGAAAAACGTTGCCCTTCGGAACTCCTGTGTTTGCTTATTCTTATAAGTATGCATTCACCTCTGTGAAGTTATTGCTTACCATATTTTGTCTATTGTTTGGCTTCAGACTGTGTCATGGGTTGAATTAAATTCTAGGCTTGAAAAATTTCTAAGGGTCCTAGTCTTGTGGGTTATACCAGTCTTGATTCTGTGTGTGTGTTTTACCCCAAAGAATACACAATAAATATATTAAATACTTTTATGTCTTTTAAAATGTATAATGATATTAAATATTTTCTAAATTTTTGGCACCTAATTCTTTAGTAATAATGTTCTTCTACAAAATAGTGAATGTTAGCAAGCTCTGGTGGCCTAGTGGCAGGAAACTGCACTGCAATCCCAGAGGTGTGCGGTTCAAATCCACCAGATGCTCTGCTGAAGAAGGAGGAACAATCTTCTCCTGTACCAGTCAGATCCAATTTGACGGTACACACACACACACACACACACACACACACACACATAAATAAATAAATAAATAACCAAAAATTAGTGAATGTTCTTACGTTCTGTGGATCTTATGTTACTTTATGCTTTCTTTGCTTCTAGCTCATTTCAAGTTGGCTGGACTATGTTAATAGAGAAAACTGTCATAACTAATGCATAACTTCTTTCTTCTTAGTCTAAAGAAATTTTAGTTCTTATTTAGCATTTATCTTATACTTTGAAGGTTTCTATTTCCTATTCAGGAGAATATAATCTTTTGATAGGAATACAGTTAACATAATGAGTTAACATAACATAGCCTTCTTGGTTATGAAAACACAATGGCATAATTTAATATCCCTCAAGGTCTTTCCTGCATAAATGGGAAATTTTCTCTTTTCTATACATCAAAACTGAGACATAAGATGAATGTAATAGGTCTTTTTTCCAATACAGAAAAGGTTTTGGGGGTAAAGATGGGTGTTTTCATAAGTTAACACTTTTGACTCTTTGGATAAAGATCATTCTTTGGATCCAGGCTGGTAGGAAAAAACAAAATAAGTCTCTTTAAAGTGAGTGCTAGATCTTTCTGTTTTTCTTTTTAATGTTGCATTGTCACAACAGGCAGATGTTCTTTTGCTATAATTGTGATGGAATATAATCAGTTATTTTCACTCATCTTAGAACTTAGTTATTAAAAAGGTGATTGCTCACAATTATAAATTATCCCAGAACATTTAATCGTGCTAATGCGAAACCTATACTTGGACCAGGAGGCAGTTGTCAGAACAGAGCAGGGCAACACTGCCTGGTTCAAAATTGGGAAGGGTGTACACCAGGGATGTGTCCAATCTCCATACCTTTTCAACCTGTATGCAGAGCAGATTATCTGAGAGGCCGGGCTCTATGAGGAGAATTGTGGCATCAGGATTGGTGGAAGGTCTATTAACAATCTCCTTTATGCAGATGACACAACCCTGCTTGCTGAAACTGAGGAGGACCTCATGAACTTACTGCAGAGGGTCAAGGACTGCCGCCTTCAATAAGGACTGAGGCTCAATGTCAAGAAGACAAAAATTCTCACCACTGGACCAATTGGTAGCATCAGGATGATGGCGAAGAGATTGAGATTGTTCACAGCTTCAGTTGCTCGGCTCCACAGTCAACACTCTTGGCACCAGTAGCCAGGAAATAAAAAAAATGTATTGCGATGAGAAATTCTGCGATTTGGGACCTCTCTAAAGTACTCAAGAGCAGCGGTGTCTCTCTGGAGACTAAGGTGCACCTGATACAGGCCATGGTCTTTGCAATCACTTGTTATGCATCAGAAAGTTGGACAATGACTAGGGAGGATAGAAGGAGAATTGACGCCTTTGATCTGTGGGGCTGGAGAAGAGCATTGAGTGTACCCTGGACTGCCAAGAAAACAAACAGATTCAACCTGGAGAGGATTAAACCAGGCTTCTCCGTGGAGGCAAGGATTCTGGGGCTTCGTCTGACATGCTTTGGACATGTAAGGAGAGACGGGTCTTTAGAGAGGGACAGCATGCTGGGTAGAGTAGAAAGACAGTGCAGGAGGGGAACACCTTCTATGAGGTGGATTGATTCAGTGACTGGAGTAATCAGAATGGGTGTGTCAGAGGCAACGAGATTGGCACAGGATAGAGCACGGTTTAGGACTGTTGTACATAGGGTTGCTATGAGACGCAAATGACTCGACGGCACATAACAACAACAACAACATCTTTTTATCGTCCACACTTCATCTCACATACTCTGGGTATGTTGTCAGGATGGTTCAGTCCTTAGACAAAGACATCGTGCTGGGAAAAGTAAAGGGTCAGAGAAAGAAAAGGCCTTCAAGAAGCTAGATTGACACTGTGGCTTTAACAAAGAGCTTGGCCATCTAAGAGATGGTGAAGATGGCACAGCATAGGGTAAGATTCAGATTTGTTATTCATAGTGTCCCTGTAAGTCATAGGTGACTCAATGGCACCTTAAAACAACATTTTCTAAAACAACCACAACATAAAAACCACACACACAACAACAGAAGCGACTGAATTTCAAATCTATAACCCACAATTCATTTTTTTCTTTTAGTCACACCAGTAGCCAGGAAATGAAAAAAATGTATTGCAATGGAAAAGTCTGCTCTTAGGGACCTCTCCAGGGTACTGAAGAGCAATGGTGTCACTTTGGAGACTAAGGTGTGTCTGATACAGGCTATGGTCTTTGCAATCACTTATTATGCATCAGAGAGTTGGACAATGACTAGAGGGGATAGAAGGAGAATTGACGCCTTTGATCTGTGGTGCTGGAGAAGAGTATTGAATGTACCCTGGACTGCCAAGAAAACAAACAGATTCATCCTAGAGAGGGTTAAACCAGGCTCCTCCTTGGAGGCAAGGATTCTGGGGCTTCGTCTGACATACTTTGGGCATGTTGCAAGGAGAGACAGGTCCTTGGAGAGGGACATAATGCAGGGTAGAGTGGAGGGACAGCAGAGGAGAGGAAGGCCCTCTATGAGGTATATTGGTTCAGTGACTGGGGTAATTGGGATGGGTGTGTCGGAGGCAGTGCTATTTGCACAGAATTGAGCGGGGTTTAGGGCTGTTGTACATGGGGTCGTTATGAGTCGCAAGCGACTTGACAGCACATAACAACAAGAACATAATTTTCAAAAGTTCAAAACAGTTAAAAAATATAATTATCTTGTTCATTCTTGTTTCTTTCCTCTATTACTATAATTTTTAATGAGACAATTAAGAAGCAGAATGATTCACATGCACAGATTTATCCTATATTTTTTTTGAGAAAGCAAAAACACAGACATCTATACCTTTCTAGGTAATAATGGAGAAATCAAAATGTTTCTCAACTGATCTGTTCCTAGGGTCAGAAGGAGGACTTGTCTTCCATTTATTTTAAACTTCTTTATTGGGAAGGTAATGTCCCTTTAATTTCAGTACTCTATTATGTGAGTCCACACTGCATTTGGAATTTACCTATTTTTAAATCTCAGGGTAGTTTTTCCACATCTTCCAGAATATATTGAGCTGCCATATTACCCCACCCAGTGTCAAATGTAGTTTAGTTTTAATTGACTTAATTAAATATACCTGAGAAGGTTAAGTTAGTACAAGATACTATATAACATATTTGAAAGACTTCAGTAGTTCAGATTCTCTTTATTGTCCACCAGATCCTGCTGTTAAGATTCAATTGTAGGACACAGAAATCTATTTGTGTCTTAAGCTGACTTAATACATGGAATAAGTACTTTGAAAATTAAGAACGTGCCTAAGGCTGGACCTTGAGAAATAGAGCTCCTTTCCACTTTACCTCTCATGACAACAATGTCAAAATGCCTTTCCAGAGAAATTGTTTCAATAAGTAGTGATGAACTGAGAGACAGTCATGGAATATCTTGCTCAGAAATGATGGTGAGGAAAATCTTCTGTCAACTTTCAACTGCCTTACAGTGTCCATCAAACTACAACTACAAAGTTAGACATTATCACAGGAGAACTTCACAATACTGAATTTCTCACAAGTGAATAAAACTGATGAAACCTTGATGCCTTTCAATTGTGGTGCTTGCAAAATGGACTGAACATCCCATTGGGGATGCAACCATGATGCTTCTTAGAGTCAAGGATGATGAAACATCATCTCATGTTTAAGCATGTTGTCTGTCATAAGGGGCAAGTCTATGGAAAAAAAAGATATAAAGCTAGAAAAGGTAAAGAAAGAGAGGAAAAGCCTAAACAAGATGAATTGGAGCAATAAATGCAACAGTGGTTTCAAGCATGTCAGAAATCTTTAGAATGGTGCAGGTAACTATTAGTGATACTCCATTCTACATAATAACAATAGTCTATAACGAGCTGTTCTGCTAATCAAAATACCGTATGTATCATGTAGTTTGAATGCACAAGCGGTTCAGAAGCAAGAACAGCCATCCTCTTCCACTCTGATTTATAGCTCCAGAAACCAATGAATAGTTGTTATGAGTTAGAAGTGACTTCAGTTAATTTCTTTTTAGTTTGAATTTTCAAGCAGAATTTCAGTAGAAATAATATGATATTTAGCTTCCCAGTATCTTAAATATTTTTATATTGTTATTGTTAAGTGTTGTCAAATCAGAAGTGGCCCTCTGGTGAGTTTTCAGAGGCTATAAACCACACAGGAGGAGATTGCCTATTTTTCTCTAATGGAGTAGCTGGTGAATTCAAATTATCTGCCTTTGGATTGACAGTGCAAATCCTTGCTCATTAAGACACTAATGCAAGTTCAAATTGAGGCCAAAGACAATTAAAATAAGTCCACAGGAACAAAGTTATGATCTTGAATCTATTCCATCTGAATTTCAAGATCATTTTAGGAAAAGTTTTGAGGCATTGAACATCAATAATCAAAGACAAAATGAATTGTGGGATGATATCAAGGATATTATCTACAAACAAAAGGCTATTACAAAGACAAAGGAGAAAGAAGAAAAAAACCCCTGAAATTCATGTAAAAAAGAGACTAAAAATGGCACTGAAGTGTTGAAAAGCCAAAAAGAAAGGAAAATATGACTAAGTAAAAGAGCCAAATAGAAGATATCAAAGAGAGAGGTCAGACAATAGTATTATAATAGAGTGTGTTGACTGCTGCAATTGGAGAATGAGGCAAGAAAAACTCTCTCTCTGCATTTCTCAAGCTGAGAGAACTGAAAAATAAATTCAAACCTTGAGTTGCAATATTGAAAGATGTTATGGGAAATATATTGAAGGACTCAGAAAGCATCAAAATAAGGTGGAGGGAATACACAGAATTACTGTACCAAAAAGAACTGCTTGACACTAAAATATTTCAGATGTACCATATGAACAAGAGCCAATAATAATGAAAGAAGTGGAAGCTGCATTGAAAGCATTGACAAAAAGTAGAGCCACAGGACCAGGAGAAGATAATGTAGATGAATGGGATCTTCTAAGACTCAAATCCCTATGCACATTCAAAAACTTCTCCAACAGGGTGAAAAGAGAAGCCACTGACTGGGAAAAGAATTTGGTAATAACATATGCGATAAGGGACTTATATCCAGAATTTATGAAATA
>NW_006399874.1:10550034-10558900 GCF_000299155.1 Elephantulus edwardii
AGAATAGTTTAATAGTATTATATTTTAGGGCATTATGTTTATCGTAGGAGTACGTAATGGGGGTTGCAGAGTGGATTATATTTGGGCGGGGGGGGAAGAAGGGTGCAACAATGAATGAATGGAATTCCAAAATCTCTGTAGATGTTCATTGAAATGAAAAATAAATAAATTAAAATAGTAAAATAAAAAAAGAGAGAACTGTATAAAAGGAATGTATGATTAGGTATTATTGGCCTGACAAGAGTCCAGAATAAGAGCTACAAAGTAAAGTGGTCTGGGACGGGGGTGGTGGGACTGAATAACAATGAAAGAACTTTTTTCCCCAAAGAATAAAAGCAATCTGGGTGAGGGAAAGGGAGGAAAATATGCTACAATGAGCAATTGGAAACCTATGCTTTTTGTAAACTTTCATTAAAATCTCAATTAAAAAAAGGGGAAGAAGCAAGCTCTGGTGGCCTAACTGCAAGAAGCTGCACTGCAATCCCAGAGGTGCACAGTTTGAATCTACCAGATGCCCTGCTGGAGAAGGAGGGACAATCTCCTCCTGTAACAATCAGATCTGATTTGATAGTACACACACACACACACTACTTTAAAAAAAAAAAAAAAGAAAATACGAACATTAAAAAAAGGGGGGAGAAAAAAATGGTACAACCATTCTGTAAAGTAGTTTGGCACTTCCTCAAAAAGCTGAACATAGAAATTCCATATGAACCAGCTATTCCGCCACTTGGAATATACCCTGAGAATATGAGAACTGAGGCACAAACAGATACTCGTACATAGATGTTAATAGCAGCATTATTTACCCTCACAAGAACATGGAAATAACCCAAATGTCCAACCACAAATGAATGGATTTATAAGTTATGGTACATTCAAGCAATGAAATATAATGCAGCATGCTGGAGCATGATTTTGTAAATTACTACCTAACTTGGGAAGGACCGGAGAATACTATGCTGAGTCAACTAACTCAGTCCCACAAGGATAAATATTATATAAAACCATTATTGTAGAATGAGTATAAGGATGCAAGAGGGGTGGGAAAGGTTGGAATAAGAGGGATGAGGATGTGCAGGGGGATGAGGGATTAATCATGGGGTTGTACAATTTGATGGGTGAGGGGCTGAGGGATATTGAAAGAATTTTTTCTTGAAAATAATGTATTTTAATTTTGTAAATAACTAGTATAAAATTAAAAATATAATAAAATAAGAAAATCTACATGCAAAAAGCTCACTGAACTACAACCAGGCTAGACTCCAAAAGAAAACATCATGACATATCACAGTCAAATACTCCAAAATGAAAAATAAGGATAGAATACTAAAATCAGCAGTAGAAAAACAAAGTCTCCTACAAAGGAGAACCAGTTAGATTAATCTATGACTTCTCAGCAGACACCATGCAAACAAGAAGACAATGGTATGGCATACAGAACACTGAAATAAAACAATTATCTGATCAGAATCCAGTATCTAACAAAGATGTCCATCAAATATGAAGCAGAAATTAGGTCATTTGCAGAAAAATAGGAACTTAAGTAATTTGTGAAAACAAGATCAACTCTACAAGAAATACTAAGGGAAGGTCTTTACACAGAGAGAGCAAAGGAGAATAGTTGGCCCAAAGTAAACAATAACAGAAAAAGGAACACAGAAATATATAAACATGATAAAACATAGCCTCTCAATAATCACACTTAACATGAATAGCTGAAATGTACCAATTAAGAGAAAAAATTAGAAGAAAGGATTTTTTTTGAGAAAGGATTTTTTTAAAGAGCAAAGTCCATCAATATATTGCCTCCTAGAGATATATTTAAGAAATAAGGAAAATAAAAAATCAAAAGCTGGAAAAAAATATAGCAAGTAAGAAGCATCTATATGAAAGCAGGAGTGGAAATTATAATCTTTGATAAATTATACTTCATGATGAAAACAAGCATAAAATAAGGGTGCTGTATAGTAATTAAAGGCACAAAAAATCAAGAAGACATAACTTTGGTTAACATTTGTGCACAGAGTTAACAGAAGAAAGACACAGATAGCAGGGCAATAGCAATAGGAGACTTCTACAAAACACTCTCATTAAAGGACAGGTCAACGTGACAAAACCTTAACAAAGATACAGAAAAACAAAACTATGCAATTAGACAACTCTGCCTCATAGATGCTATCAGGGTAATTCGCCCAAATAAAACTCTACTTCTGAAGTGTAGATGGTAGATTCTCCAGAATAGATGACACTGTTTCTGTTTTTAGATGTCAAGTAAAATACACCCATAGCAAGCTTATGAACAGATCTGAACCCTGTCCTATCCTGTACCATCTTCACAATCTCATGATGGGACATACTTGAGCCTTTTGCTGTACTCACTGTATTAATCCATCTGGTTGAGAACCTTCCTCTTCCTCTTTAATCATCCCTTCACCTTTCCAAACATGATGTTAGTATTCAAAGAATAGCTGCTCCTAGCAACATGTTCAAAGTATGTGAGACAAAGTTTTTTCCCGTTGCCTCTGAGGAGCACTCTGGCTATATCTTCCTCAAGCTATATTTGTTTTAACAAGAACCATATGACCTTAGCAATCAATATAGAAAGGATAATTGACAAAATCATGTATTCCTTCCTGATAAAGACACTTAACAAAGTTGGAATAGAAGGGAATTTCCTCAACATAGTGAAAAGTATATATGCAAAAACAAGAGACAATATCATTCTCAATGGAGAAAGACTAAAAGCATTTTTCTTGCAAACCACATAATGATGTCCACTGTTATAATTTCTATTCAATATTGTATTGGAAGTGCTTGCTAGGGAAATATGACAAGAGAAGGAACTAAAAGACATCCAGGTCAGCAAAGAGATGGCTAAACTATAACTATATGCAGATGATATGATAGTGTATACAAAAACTTCAAAATACTAAAGAAAGAAAAAAAAAAACCACCACCACCATCACCAACACCCTGTTAGAGCTAGAAGACCAATTTAGTAGAGTGGCAAGATATAAAATTACATTTAAAAAAATCAGTGAGATTCCTCTACAGTAACAAAGAGAATTCATAGAATGAAACCAAGAAAGAAATACCATTTTCACTAACCAACTACAAATTGAGATACATAGGCATGAACCTAAGTAAACACATAAAAGACATATACAAAGAAAACTACAGAACATTTCTGTGAGACACAATAAAAGACTTAAAGAAATTGTCTGTTCATGGATAGGAAGACTCAATATTGTGAAAATTACAATCTTACCAAAACAATCATGTTCAATGCAATCCCAATATAGATACCAAATTCATTTTTTAAGTAGATCAAAAGAGAAATTGCCAACTTTATTTGGAAAGTAATGAGACCCTGAATAAACAAAGAACTTCTGAGAAACAAAAATGAAGTGGGAGGCATAGCACTCCCAAATCTCAAAACCTACTACACAGAGGTAGTAAACAAAACAGCATGGTACTAGTACAATGACAGGTACATAAACCAATGGAGCAAAATTGACAATCCAAAAATAGATCTAGCTATCTATTGTCAACTGATAATCAACAAAGAAATCAATCCTATCAAATGAGGAAATAACAACCTCTTTAACAAATGGTGCTGGCAAAACTGGACTGCTACCTGCAGAAAGCTGAAACAGAATCCATCTAATATCATTACACAAAAATCAACTCAAGGTGCATCAGAGACCTGGGAATAAAGTTCATCAGAGACAAACTGAAATAAAATTTAGATGGTCTAGTCTATGGTATATAGAGACTACCAAATACAGCCAGAAATGCTCAATCTGGAGAGAATGCAATTGATGTATGGACCTTCTAAAGATTAAATCCCTGTGTTCATAAAATTTTTTTTCAAACAGAGTGAAAAGAAAACATTTAGCAATACCGTTTCAGAAAAGTGTTTCATATCAATAGTTTACAGAATCCTACAGGGTCTCCACAAGAAAAAGACTGATAGCACAATTACAAAATGGGCAAAAGAAATGGAAAGCCTTTTCACAGAGGAGGATATTCAGATGGCAGTATGTTCCCATATTCCCAGTGTAATATGTTTCCTGATCTCCTCCTAACTGCCAGTACCAAGGATGTTGATTGTGGAGCCAAGAAAGATGGAGTTGCTGGCAGTTTCAATAATTTCTTCATTTATCACAATATTTACAGTCCAGTGGTTTGAATCAATCATATCCTTGACACAAAGCAAGCCTTATCAAATTTAAAAACAAACGAACAAATAAAACAACACACAAACAACAACAAACAAAAACCTCCATTCAAATAATACCAACTACCTTCTCATATCCCAGCATCATAAAAGTAGAAATTAAAAAAGCAAGAATGTCAAGAATAGAAACCACCCACATGAAAGCTAAATGCTATCCTTCTTGAGTTTTGTTGAGTTATACAGGAAATAAAAAGTGAAATTTTTTTTTAAATCCTCCAAATTATTGAAAAATGAAAATATAACATATCAAACACTCTGGAATACAGCTAAGGTAGTCCTGAGGAGTCAGTTCATAAAAATAAGCAATTACATAAAGCAGAAGAAAGGAACAAAATTGATTACTTAATGTATCTAGCAAATAGGAAAAGGAAAACAGCTAAACCCACAGACATTGGAAGAAAAGAAATTATAAGGTGATTGATTTTATAAAACATAATGCATGGGAATGATGTATGAAACACAAGATGAATGACTAATAGAATGAAACATAATGTATATGAACTTTGAGAGCAGACTAATATATTAAAATCAATGAACTAAGGTGGGAATTAGGGAGGAAAATATGCAATAATGAATGAGTGAAAAAATCTAACTTCTCTGTAATTTTTTATTAAAATCATAATAAAGAAACAACAACACAACAATGCAAGGGCTCAGTTCAGTTAGATAGAAAACAGAGCAGTTGAAGCATCAATCAGACCAGGAGGAGCTAGTTCTTTGAAGATGTCAGTAAAATAGACAACTCATTGGCACACTTAACAAAAGAAAAGAAAGAGAAGACAAAAATAGCTCAAATAGGAAATAAAAAAAGTGGTATCACAACAGAAAAACTAAAATTTAATTTATAATAGTGGAATCTTATGAAAATATTCTGATATATTTGAAAACCTAAAAGAAAAGGCCGAATTCCTAGAAAGCCACACTTTAAAGAGATTGACACAAAGAGAAACAGAAAACTTGAACCAACTACCAGAAAAGAAAAAAATTGTGCAGGCCATTACCTCTCCTCAAAAAACATTGGCCCAAAGGGCTTCATAGATGAATTCCACCAAATATTCAGGAATAATCCTATCAAAAGCAATATACATGTTCAATGGAAACATAAGGCAGATATCAAACTCATTATTCAAAGAGATAGAAAAGGTAATTTGCAGATTTATTTGTAAAGGAAAGTGACCCCAAATAAGCAAACCTCTTCCAAAAAATAAAGTTGAAGTATGAACTATAGCACCTGCTGATCTCAAAACATACTACACAGCTGTAATAACCAAAACAGCATGATATTGGTACAATGACAGTTACACAGACTCATGTAACAAAATCAAGAACCAAGAAATCAACCCATTTACTTACAGTCAATTAGTATTTGACAATGAAACAAAACCTATCAAATAAGAAGATGATAACTTCTTCAACAAATGATAAAAGCAAAACTGAAAAGCTGCATAGAGAAAACTGAGACCAAATTCACATTTAACACTCATTGTTGTGATGTACCATTGAGTTGCCTGTGACCAATAACAACACTATGTACAGCAGTTCTGAAGTTTGCCCTCTCCTGAGCCAGTATCATTGATTTCAACACACAAATGACCATTGTCCCAGTTACTGTATCAATCCATCTCATCCATGTCCCCCTTTCCTGTGCTGTCCCTACACTCTTCCTTTTCCAGGGACTGGTCCCCCCTGGTCACATGTCCAAAGTATGTGAGCTGGAGCTTCAAAATCCAAACTTCCAAAGAGAAACTTGGTTTCACCCTCTACAAAATAGCTCTATTTGGTTGTTTTTTGTTTGTTTGTGGTTTTTAGCGTTTTGGGGTTTTTTATTTATATTTTTTTTATTACTGTCCATGATATGTTCAAGACTCTTCTCCAGAACCACAACTTGAAGGCATTCATTCCTCTCCTATCATCCTTAGTCATTGTCCAGCTCTTTGATGCACAGCAAGTAATTACAAAGACCATGGCTTTGATTAGATGTCCCTTAGTCTCTAGACAGACATCGTTGCTTTTCAGTAACCTGGAAAGATCGCTGACAGCAGATTTCCCAGTGCAATTCATCTTTTGATTCCTGACTGCTGGTATCAAGTGTACTGATTGTGGAGCCGAGCAAGCTGTAGTTGTTAACAACTTCAATCTCTTCACCCTCTATCATGGTGCTGTCAGTTGTCCCAGAAGTGAAAAATCCTTGTCTTCCTGATGTTGAACTTCAATCCATATTGAAGACTACAGTCCTTGACCTTTTGGAGCAAGCACTTCAAGTCCTCCTCAGTTTCATTAAGCAAGGATGTATTATCTGCATAACGTAGGTTGTTAATGAATTTGCCTCTAATCCTGATGCCACATTCCTCCTCATAAAGCCCAAATTCCCAAAATATATGTTCTGCATATAGATTGAAAAGTTATAGAAACAGGATGCATCCCTAATGTACTTCTTTCCTGAGTTTGAACTATACAGTGTTTCCTTGCTCTGTTCTGATAGCTGCCTCCTGGTCCAAATATAAGTTTCATATATGGCACAATCAAGTGTTCTGGGATTCCCATTCTTCTAAGAGTTTGCCACAGTTTGTTGTGATCCACACAGTCAAATGCCTTTGCATGGTCAATGAGACACAGATAAACATTTCTCTGGTATTGTCTGCTTTCTGCCTAAATCCATCTGACATTGGTGATAATGTCTCTAGTGCCATGACCTTTTCTAAAACCAGTTTGTATTTCTGGTAGTTCTCTGTCAATATACTGTTAGAGTTGTTTCTGGATGATCTTCAGCAGGATTTTGCTAGCACATAGTGAAATTATTTGGTAATTTCTATACTCTGTCACACACTACAGACAAGAGTAAACTGAAAGTGGATCAGAGACCTAAGGGTAAAAGTCATTATCTTTCCATCTCAGATATATCCAGAGATGCACAACCAGAAAATAATAAAACTGACAAATGAGCTCTTGTAAAAATTAATTCCCTCTATGAATCAAGAACTTTTTTTTACATAACAAAAAGAAAGCTTGTAGCCTGGGGGGTGGGGATAAAACAACAAAACATTTGGCAATGAAATTTTAGACAAGGATCCCATAATTGAACTCTATCAAAAGTTCATGACTGATCAATCACCCAATAACAAAATGGCAGAAGGCTCTTCACAAAGGAAGACATCTGGGCGACCAACAGACATGTGAAGAAATGTGCAAAATCACAGACAAAGAGATAAATCAAAACATCAATGAAATATCATCCCATCCCAGTAGTAGTAGCAAAGTTTAAAATGCAGTGAAAAAATATCGGAGAGGAAGTGGGGTGATTGGAGCTCCCATGCACTGCTGATGGGATTATAAAATGTTATGGTACAACCACACTGGAAAACAGACTGGTGTTTCCTCAAAAAGTTGAACAAAGAAATTTCATTATTGTCCTGTTACTATAGACTTTAACTCACAGTGACACTATTCACAACAGCTCAGAATTCTACCCTATCCTGAGCCAGTCTCACTGACTCCAACATACCTAACCCCATTTCCCCAATTACTGTGTCAATACATCTCATCCAGTTCTTCCTCTCCTGTGCTGTACTTCCACCTTTCTTATTGTGCTCTTCTCTAAGGACCAGACCCTTTTGGTCACGTACCAAAGTATGTGAGTCAGAGATTAAAAATCCTAGTCTTCGAAGAGAAACTTGGTTTTACCCTCTCCAAAACAGATCCATTTGTTCTCTTGTTGGTCAATGGTAAGTTCAATACTCTTCTCCAGCACTACAACTCAAAGGAATTTATTCATCTATCATCCTTAATCATTGTCCAGCTCCCTAATGCATGCAATATGAAGACGATGGCCTGGATCCTGCACACCAGATCTGACACTGTCACACAGACTGACACTGATGTGTCTCAGTACTCAGAAAGGTCCCTGACTGCATATTTTCCTAGTGCAACTCATCTATTGATTTTTAAAAATAATTTTAATGAACATTTACAGAGAACTTGGATTTCCATTCATTCATTGCTGCACTCTCTACCCGCCCAGCCCTCTCCCTCCCAGCCCCCCAGTTCGCTCAGCTCTTTCAAAACTAAAATAAAGACTCCCTCCCTGGTACACAATCCCCCCACACCCCTCCCACTACCCCAAGTACATTCCACTATGCAACCTTAATTGTGGACTCTTGTGATAACCATAATCCCTTCTCATACATTGCTTTTAAATTATTCAGTCCCTCATCTGTTTCAGTGCAGTATACACAATTTAACCAGTTTTTCTCGTCTTACCCCAACCATGATGTCAGTCGCATTCTACAACAGTGGCACCATGCAGTATTTGTCCTTTTGTGACTGAGATATTTTCACTCAGCATAATGTCCTCCAGGGGCACCCATTTTAAATAACATTGCATGCGTTCTTTGTTTTTCAATGCAGTGTATTCCATTGTGTGAATATACCACAGCTTCTCTATCCATTCATTATTTAATGGGCACTTGAGTTGTTTCTAGTTCCTTGCTATTGTGAACAAAGCCACAATAAACACGGCTGTGCATATATCTGCTTTGATGTCGGTTACAGTCTCTTTAGGGTATATTCCCAGTAGTGGAATTGCTGGGTCAAATGGTATCTCTATTTGCAACTTTTTGAGAAAGC
>NW_006399874.1:10559000-10559605 GCF_000299155.1 Elephantulus edwardii
TCTTTGTAAATATTCACTAAAACTAATAAAATTTGGTACTAATTTAAAAAAAAAGTAGAGCCACAGGAATAAATTTGATACTGATTACCTTGTTTCAATTAACAGATACAGCCTTGGATACACTCACGACTCTATGTCAGGAAAACTGGAGGACAGCTGTTTAGCCAAGAGATTGGAAGAGGTCCACATTTGTTCTCATTCCCAAGAAAGGTGATCCAACAAAATGTGGAAACTATTAAACAATATAAATATCATATGCAAGCAAAATATCATTGAAGATTATTATTTTAAAAAGGCTAGAATATTACACTGTAAGGAACAGCCAGAAGTTCAAGAAGGATTTAGAAGAGGGCATGGCTCCAGGGTTATCATTGCTGATGTCATGGATCCTTGCTGAATGTAAAGAATACCAGAAAATGTCTAATTGTGTGGGGGTTTTGTTTTGTTTTGTTTTCCTTTTTATAATGAATTTTAGTGAAAGTTTACAGAGGCTTAGGGTTTCCACTCATTCATTTTCTCCCTACCCACCCCCGCCCACACAATTCACTCTTCTCTCTGAAATGTTGACAAGTTTATGGAGAAACTGGAAATCTTATTTATTCATT
>NW_006399874.1:10572995-10579270 GCF_000299155.1 Elephantulus edwardii
ATCTCTATTTGCAACTTTTTGAGAAAGCACCACACCACTTTCCACAGTGGTTGCACCATTGTACATTTCCACCAACAGTGAATAAATGGTTCAGGTTTCTCCACAACCTCGCCAGCATTTATTGCTTGTTGTTCTGTTAAATTTTGTTATTCTTACTGGGATAAAATGATTTCTCATAGTTGTTTTGATTTGCATCTCTCTTAGAGCTAGGATTTTGAATATTTCTTCATGTGCTTGTTGGTCATCTGAATGTCTTCTTTGGTGAAGTGTCTTTTCATATCCTGTGACCACTTTTCAATTGGATTATTTACCTTTATCTTGTGGTGTTTCTTTCCTCTTGCAGATTACTTACTCTCTGCATGTACTCTTTCTCCTTATACTTTTCCTGTCTCACAGGTCTATCAACGAGATGAGTTAACACAATGACTGTAGCAATGGGTTGAAGCATGTCAGATATGGCGAGGAAGGCACAGGGTGGAACAAAGTTCAGATCTATTGTTTGTTCATAGGGTCACTATGAGTTCTACTTGGTGTGATGGTGTTTAAAAACAAAACAAGCGTAGGTCTAAGACAGATTTTCAAGTCTTCATTTTAATTAACAATTCTGTATTTTTGCTCTAATTCACTTGAGCTGGCATTGACAGTGCAAGCTTAGGGCTTAAATTAACTATTGAACACCCATGAATTTATACTTGTCTCCAAAGAGCATCTTTGTAAAGAAATTTCTTTCATTTCTAGACACAAGACCTGGTTTTGTTATGTAGTCAACTCTTTCAACCAACCTGTTTGTTTTCAGGTTAACAAGAACCAGTTGAATGGAGGCTATATTTATAGGAGATAGCCCTTGTATATTATTCCTTTTTGGAGAAAAGATCCCCAGCAGATCAGTTAAATAAAACTGATGTGAAATGGTTTGTTTGCAATTTTGTTTTCAGAATCTGAGTTCATGGTTATTTTGTAGCTTACATCCTCCTTACAATAGATCAAATTTATTCTTTAACTTTATCTTCTACTACTTCTCTCTCTCTCTCTCCTATTCAATTCATGTAAGGAACTCTGATAGACTAATGGTAAAATGGTAAGAAGTTACACTGCAACCCTAAAGGACTGTTGTTTGAATCCATCAGTTGTTCCATGGGAAAAGGATGGGCAATCTCCTCCTATTTGGTTCTATGCAACAATGAATGAATGAATGAATGAATGAATGAATGTTGTTTTTAAATTGAAATGGAGGGGTCGGAAGGAAAAAGTGTAACAGTGAATAAATGAAAATTCAACTTTTCTGTAAACTTTCATTTAAATAATAATTTTTTAAAAAGGAGAAAAACTCTTGGAAAGTCAGCTATGGGCCAATCAGACTTAATGGTACACAACATCAACTCAGTTCATTTACCTTTCCCTTACCTCATCACGATATCTAGACATTTCTCTTACCTCATCATATTATCTACACATTTCATGTTATCTAGATATCTTTAGTCATTGTCTAGCTATATAGCAAGTAATTGTAAATACCATGGCCTCGACCAGGGTCATCTTAGTCACTAGACAGATACTGTTGCTCATCAGTATTCTGGAGAGGTCCCTGACAACAAATTTTTCTAGTACAATCCATCATTTTATTTCCTGACTACTAGTGCCAAGAGTATTGATTTTTGGAACTTCTTGTTGTTAATTGCTGTTTAGTCAAGTACGTCTTACAGCCTCCCTATGAACAAAAGATCTGAACCCTGAAATTCTGTGCCATTCTCACAGTTCCTTACAAACAAGAGCTCATTGAAGCAGTCACTGTGTCAGTTCACCTAGCTGAGGTCTTAACCGCAGTCTTTTTTCCATTTGTCGTGGGGCTGCCAATTAGTCTAGTTGTGAGAGTCTTCTTGATGTTGAACTTCAATCCATATTGAAGACTGTAGTCATTGATTTTCTGTAGCAGACACTTCAGGTTCTCTTCGGTTTTGGTGAGGAAGGATGTGCCATTTGTGTAACACAGGTTGTTGATGAGTTTTCCTCTAATTCTGATGCCACATTTCTCCTTATGTAGTCTAGCCTCCCAAATGATCTGTTCTGCCTATACATTGAAAAGGTATGGAGACAGAATGAATCCCTGATATACTCCTTTTCTGATTTTAAACCATGTAATGTTTCCTTGCACTGTTCTGATGACTGCTTCATAATCCAAGTTAGATTTTGCATGAAAACAACCAGGTGTTCTGAGATTCTCATTCTTCTCAGTGTGAGCCACCATTTGTTGACATTCTTCTGGTGTTCTTGCTTTCAAATAAGGTGCAACTGACATAGGCTACAATGTCCCTAGTCTATGGCCTCTTCTAAACCTTGTATTAAGCTTATACTTCTTTTAGTTCTTCGTTGATGTGCTATTCCTTCTCTTTTGAATTATTCATTTAATATCTCAAGAAATACCTAGCAGTCATTGAATTTGTCATCCTAGAATGGTTTCTTTGTCATCTTGATAATTCATTAATTGACACTATACCATTCTAGAAACAGAAATATACAACTTTATTCTCAAAAACATTTTTCTTCCAAATCTAGCCACACATCTTATTCAAAGTCTATACCTAGATCTTCCAGATGTCCTTGACTAAATCCAATCACTGGCTAGGAGAATGGCAATACTTTAATGATTAACACTAACAATTTTTTTCCTTTCTTTAGGAATTAATCAAACATTAAGCTATTCAATACCTACACGAAACTCTATTTGCAAGTAAAAAGAAAAGAATGACATTAAAATAGATAAAATAATAATAAAGAGCAAATTCTATCATAGATTAAACGATCCATTAAGGCAGACTACATAATCTTTCATGTTGAATACAACATTACAAAGGCTTAACACTGTGATGATATATATTTGCTGTTTATCAAATATTTTATGTAAAATTATAAATAATAAAAATACTAATCTTCAAGAGAATTACAATATACAGTCTTTGAAATGTAAAGGAGATTGACTCATAAGTAATATTTGACATTGCTGCTCACTATTTTTTTTTTCTGATACATGATTCTCTGCTGACTTCAAGATATCATATTCTCTGTTTGGGGTATTTATTTCCTTTTTTTCCAATTTGTTGTTTCAAAACTCCTTTACTTAATTGTTCTTTTCTTTTTAACATCTTAATATTTGAATGCTAAGGTCTGTATCCTTGCATCAACCATATAAATTTATATCTATTCCCTTCATGCATATTTCATCCAGTTGCTAAGGAATTCCTAAAAATCTTGCCATGTTATCATAATTTTTCATGGCCTTTCTTCTTTTTCTTTATTTTTAATATAACAAGTAAGAAACAACCAAGAAAATGAAATAGAGCTGCTGCTGTGATTGCAGAATTATTCACAGCAATCTGTAAAGAAACATAGCCCATTGGGAAAAATGGCACAATTCAATTCAACAAATATCTGCATAGTGTCTATTATGTGAATGACACAGTGCTAAGAAGCCAAATGGGAATCAGTGCCACTCTCAAGATGCTTGTAGCAATGCACAGAGAATGTCAGCACACAAATAACTAGAACTATAAAAGAAGGCTGAATAATCCCTTGCTCCTTTTCCTTACCCATAAACTTGTTCCTAATCTCTTCTGTCTTAAGAAAAAAGCAAAACAAAACACAAACCACAAGACCAAGTTTTTCTCAGATCTGCTTCTGTTCCAACACTTTAATTTTGAATTCTTTAAGGAATTTCTCATACTTATTCTACTTACTCCATAGTCTGTTAAAATTTGTGTCATATTCCCTCATTTGCAATTCTCTAATGTGTTTCCACCAACTATCTTTTTCCCCAGCCCTCATCCTTGGCAATCTCACTGCCATATTTAACAGTGTGAAAAATTCTCCCATTTCAAAGTCTATCACATTGTTCTTTTGTCTTCATTATTCTCTTATCATCTTATTTTTTTTTTAATTATACTGGTTTATTTACAAAGTTTGAATACATTGTTTTTCACACTGAATCTTTCCCATTTCCTTCATTACTTCCACCCAGTAAATTGTGTGACCTTAATTTTATTATCTTTTAACAATAAAGGAATAATTTTTGCAGAATTCCATGTAAAATTATTTTATTTGACAGGAAGGATCACAAAATCAACAATATGCTAATGAAATCTTACATTACACAAATACAAGTGGCAAAAAAGGAAATCAAAAATATATTTGTTATCTGGACTCATACTACCAAAACCAATGCATTATTTTGAGTTAACAAATACCAGTAAAAGAGATATTAGCCAATTCTTGTGTACCTCCAGGAAAGAAACTAATAAGCATGGAAGGAATAGTGATAGCATGTAATACTATAAATATTTGATTGTACAAGTTATCTTAAGCTATTACAAGAGATATAGAAAAAAATATGATCACTAAATTCAAACATTTGAATGGCTATAGTGTGAGAAGCAGAACAAGCTAGTAGAAATTTCAAGATGTTAAGGAATCACTGAACATTTGAGATGTCTGTCACTGGAGAAAGGAGCTCTGTGATAAGGAGCCGTGGAATTGGAAACTATGCTTCTAATTTGAAGGCACATGGTTCAAATTCCAGCAGCTGCAGTATGAGAGAAAGATGGACAATTTCCTCCCAAGTGAGTAATGCCTCTGAAAACCTGCTGGAGTTATGGTTGATTCTGACTCAATGGTACATGACAATTGTTGTTTGTTGTTACATGCCATTAAGTCACTTGCGACTCATAGCAACCCTATGAATAAGAGCCCTAAATGCCATTCTATTCTGTGTCAACCTTGCTGTCTCAAACACACTCATTTCCACCACTCCAGTCACAGAATCAATCTGTCTCATCAAAGGTCTTCCTCTCCTTGGCTGCCACTCCACTCTCCCAAACATGATGATGTCCCTCTCCAAGGACCAGTCCCTCCTTGCAACACGCCCAAAGTATGTGAGACGAAGCTTCAGAATCCTTGTCTCCAGGGAACATTCCAGCTTCACCCTCTCCAGGACAAATCTGTTTGCTCTCCTAGCAGTCCATGGTGTATTTAACACTCTTCTCCAGCACCACAGCAATTCTCTTTCTATCACCCTATTCACTGTCCAACTCTCTGATGCATAGCATGTAATTGCGAAGATTATAGCCCGGATCAGGTGCACCATAGTCTCCAGCCTGACATCATTGCACTTCAGTACTCTTGAGAGGTCCCTCAGAGCCAACTTTCCCAACACAATTCGTCTCCTGATTTCCTGGCTGCTATTACCACAAGTGTTGACTGTGGAGCCAAGCAAACTAAAACTGTTAACTATCTCAATCTCTTCACCATCCATACTGATGCTGCCAATTGGCCCAGTAGTGAGAATCTTTGTTTTCTTGATGTTGTGCTTCAATCCATATTGAAGACTGCAGTCCTTGACCTTCTCACAAATCCCACTTACACAACATCATGCTCTCTAGCCAAAGGACCACAGCCAGCCTGATTGGGCAAACCTGGGAGATTATGGTTATCTCCACCCTTCTCCAGCCTGGTGGGGGGGGGGTGGCAAACTTGGGTGATTATGGTCATCTCCTCCCTCCTCCTCTTCTCCTTTTCCTCTTAAAGCCGGCAGGTGCCTTCAACCCAAGGCCAGGCGTAGTGTCCCCGGCTCTTGGAGACAGATTCTCCTTTCTCCAGACACCGCAACAACAGAACGCAAATCCCACGTACACAGCATCATGCTCTCTGGCCAAAGGATCACAGCCAGCCTGGGTGGGCCAAACCTGGGCGATTATGGTTATCTCCTCCCTCTTCCTCTTCTCCTTTTCCTCTTAAAGCTGCAGGTGCCTTCAACTCAAGACGAAGCATGGCATCCTTGTCTCTGGGAGGAAGAGTCACCTTTCTCCAGAGACCTCCACAACGCACCACCACTCCCATGTACACAGCATCGTGCTCTCTGGCCAAAGGACCACAGCCAACCTGGCTGCAGCAAACCTGGGCAATTATGTTCATCTCCTCCCTCCTCCTCTTCTCTTTTACTCTTAAACCCGCAGGTGCCTTCACCCCAAAGCCAGGCGTGTTGTCCCCGGCTCTTGGAGGCAGACTCTCCTTTGTCCAGAAACTGCCACAACACAACGCAAATCCCACGTACACAGCATCATGCTGTCTAGCAAAGGATCACAGCCAGCCTGGGTGTTGCAAACTTGAGAGATTATGGTGGTCTCATACCTCCTCCTCTTGTATTTTTCATCTTAAAGCCCCAGGTGCCTTCAACCCAAGACCAGGAGTGGCATCCCTTGCTCTTGGAGGCCGATTCTCATTTCTCC
>NW_006399874.1:10579730-10580691 GCF_000299155.1 Elephantulus edwardii
ACCTTTCTCCAGAGATTGCCACAACACACCACCACTCCCACGTACACAGCACCATGCGCTCTGGCCAAGGGATCACTTGGGAGATTATGGTGGTCTCTTACCTGCTCCTCTTCTCCTTTTCCTCTTAAAGCCGCAGGTACCTTCAAACCAAGGCCAGGCATGGTGTCCCCCGCTCTTGGAGGCAGATTCTCCTTTCTCCAGAGACCGCCACAACACAACACAAATCCCACGTACACAGCATCATGCTCTCTAGCAAAGGATCACAGCCAGCCTGGGTGTTGCAAACTTGAGAGATTATGGTGGTTTCTTACCTCCTCATCTTCTACTTTTCGTCTTAAAGCCCCAGGTGCATTCAAACCAAGACCAGGTGTGGTGTCCCTTGCTCTAGGAGGCAGATTCTCATTTCTCCGGAGAAGCTGACAACACAACACCCTTCCCAAGTACACAACATCATGCTCTCCTGCCAAAGGATAACAGACAACCTGGTTGGGCAAACCTGGGCGATTATGGTTATCTCCTCCATTCTAAAGCCTGGGGGCGGGGGTGAGGGGGGCAAACCTGGGCGATTATGGTCATCTCCTCGCTCCTCCTCTTCTCCTTTTCCTCTGAAAGGCACAGGTGCCTTCAACTCAAGACGCGGCGTGGCATCCTTGTCTCTGGGAGGTAGAGTCCCCTTTTTCCAGAGACCTCCAAAACACACCACCACTCCCATGTACACAGCATCGTGCTCTCTGGACAAAGGACCTCAGCCAACCTGGCTGCGGCAAACCTGGGCGATTATGGTCGTCTCCTCTCTCCTATGCTTGTGCTTTTCGACTTAATGCCGCAGGTGCCTTCAACGCAAGACGAGGCATGGCGTCCTTGGCTCTTGGAGGCAGAGACGCCTTTCTCCAGTGACTGCCAAAACACACCACCACTCCCACGTACACAGCACCATGCGCTCTGGCCAAAGGATCACTTG
>NW_006399875.1:0-519 GCF_000299155.1 Elephantulus edwardii
GGGCCTGCAGCATTCCAGTCACCCATTATTATCAATGCGCCACGAAGAGGCATCTTTCAAAGTACCATCGGGGAAAACGGGGGGACCTCGGATCTTCGGGATTCCCATCACCCATTATTATCAATGAACAACAAAGGGGCACCTTTCAAGGACTCACGAGGAAAACTGGTGGGCCCTAGGGCCTGCGGCATTCCGGTCATCCCTTATTATCAATGTACAACGAAGAGGCATCTTTAAAAGGCTCACCGGGAAACCCAGTGGGCCCTCGGGCCTGCGGCATTCCAGTCACTCATTATTATCATTCCACAACAAAGTGGCATCTTTCAAAGTATCACCGGAGAAAACGGTGGGACCTCGGATATTCGGTCTTCCTGTCACCCATTAATATTAATGTACAACGAAGAGGCATCTTTAAAAGGCTCACCGGGAAACCCGGCGGGCCCTCGGGCCTGCGGCATTCCAGTCACCCATTATTATCAATGCAAAATGAAGAGGCACCTTTCAGAGGCTCACTGGGGA
>NW_006399875.1:649-10460 GCF_000299155.1 Elephantulus edwardii
ACCCGGCGAGCTCTCGGGCCTGCGGCATTCCAGTCACCCATTATTATCAATGCGCAATGAAGAGGTATCTTTCAAAGTTTCACCAGGAATAAATGCGGACCCTCGGGTCTGTGGCATTCCAGGCACCCGCTATTATCCATGCACAATGAAACGGCATCTTCCAAAGTATCACCAGGGAAACCGGCGGGACTTCGTGCCTGTGGCATTCGAGTCACCCATTATTATCAATGCACAACGAAGAGGCAACTGTCAAAGGCTCAGCGGAAAACCCGGCGGGCCCTCGGGCCTGTGCGTTCCAGTCACCCATTATTATCAATGCACAATGAAGAGGCATCTTTCAAAGTCTCAGAGGAAAGCCCGGTGGGCCCTCGGGCCTGCGGCATTCCAGTCACCCATTATTATCAATGCTCAGCGAAGAGGCATCTTTCGGAGGCAAACCGCGAAAACTGGAGGGCCCTCGGGCCTGCGGCAATCTAGTCACCCATTATTATCAACGCACAATGAAGAGGCACCATTCAAAGGCTCACCGGATATACGGCTGGCCATCCGGACTGCGACATTGCAGCCACCAATTATTATCCATGCGCAAGGAAGAGGCACCTTTCAGAGGCTCACCTTGAAAACTGGCGGGCCCTCGGGCCTGCGGCATTTATGTCACCAATTACTATCAATGCACAACGAGGAGCCATCTTTCAGAGGCTCACCTGGAAAATCGGTGGCCCCTCGAGCCTGCGGCATTCCAGGCACCCATTATTATCAATGCACAGTGAAGAGGCAACTTTCAAAGGCACACAGGGATACCCGGCGGGCTCTCGGGCGCGCGGCATTCCAGTCACCCATTATTATCAATGCACAAAGGAGAGGCATCTTTCAAAGGCACCCAGGGATACCGGCGGGCCCTCGGGCCTGAGGCATTCCAGTCACACATTATTATCAATGCACAACGAAGAGGCATCTTTGAAAGACACACAGGGAACCCTGGCGAGCCCTCGGGCCTGCGGCATTCCAGTCACTCATTATTATCAATGCACATTGAAGAGACATCTTTCAACGGCTCACCGGGAAAACCGGCGGGCCCTCGGGCCTGTGGCATCCATTCACCCATTATTATCAATGCACAACGAATAGGTATCTTTCAAAGTTTCACCGGGAACACTAGCGGACCCTTGGGCCTGCATCATTCCAATCACCCACTATTATCAATGCACAATGAAGAGACAACTGTCAAAGGCTCACCGGAAAACACGGCAGGCCCTCAGACCTGTGCATTCCAGTCACCCATTATTATCAATTCACACTGAAGAGGTATCTTTCGAAGGTTCACAGATAAAACCAGCGGGCCCTCGGGCCTGCGGCATTCCAGTCACCCATGATTCTCAATTCACAACGAAGAGGCATCTTTCAGAGGCTCACCGGAAAAACCGGCGGGACCTCTGGCCTGCGTCATTCCAGTCACCCATTATTATCAACACGCAAGGAAGAGGCATCTTTCAGAGGCTCACCGGGATAACGAGGGGGTAAACACAGTTCAGGGAATAAACACTTAACAGGTGGGTAAACACCTCAAAGTGGATAAACACCGCACAGTGAATAAACACATCAAAGGGGGGTAAACACTTCACAGGGGGTAAAAACATCACAGGGGGTAAAAACCTCACAAGGGGATAAACAATTCTCAGGAGGATAAACACCTCAAAGTAGGTAAAGAACTCACAGGTGGATGCACACTTCACAGGTGGATGAACACCTCACAAGATGATACACACCTCAAAGTGGGTAAAGAACTAACAGGGGATAAGCACCTCAAGGGGGGGCGATAAATATCTCAAAGGTAGGGAGCGTAAACACCTCATGGGGAATAAAAACCTCACAAGGGGTGAAACACCTCACAGGGGATAAACACCTCACAGGGGTATACACACCTCACTGGAGGATAAAAACCTCAAAGGGGATAAACACCTCACAGGGAATAAACACCTCACAGGGGGGTAAACACCTCACAGGGTGTAAACACCTCAAAGGGTGTAAAAACTGCACAGGGGATAAACACTGCAAAGGGGGCTAAATACCTCATAGTTGGTAAAATCTTCATAGGAGGATAAACACCTCAAAGGGGATAAATACCTCACAAGTAATAAATACCTCACAGGTGGGTAAACATGTCACAGGGGATAAACAACTCAAAGAGGGGTAAACACCTCACAGGAGTAAACACCTCACAAGGGTATAAACACCTCACAGGAGGATAAACACCTCAACAGAGGATAAACACCTCACAGGGGGTAAACACCTCACAGGGGGGTAAACCCCTCAAGGTGGATAAGCACCTCAGAGGGGTAAACACCTCACAGGGAGAGGGGGTAAACACCTCACAGGAGGCAAACACCTCACAGAGTGGTACACACTTTACAGGGGGTAAAAACCTGACAGGAGGATATAAAACTCACGGGAGGATAAATACGTCACAGAAGGAATAAAACCTAACAGGAGGATAGACACCTCACAGGGGGTAAACACCTCACAGGGAGTAAGACCTCAAAGGGGGATAAACACCTCACAAGAGTATATACATCTCACAGGGGGTAAACAACTCATGAGGGATAAACATCTCACAGGAGGATACACACCTCACAGGTGGATAAACTCCTCACAGGGGAATAATCACCTCATAGAGGTATAAACACCTCAAAGGCGGATAAACACCTCACAGGGGGTAACAAAACTCACGGGGGATAAAAACCTCACAGGAGGATACACACCTGACACGGGGGTAAACACCTCACAGGTGGATAAAAACCTCACAGGAGTATAAAAACCTCACAGGGGTATAAACACTTCACAGGGGGATAAACACCTCACAGGAGGATAAACACCTCATAGGGGTATAAACACCTCACAGGAGGATAAACACCTCAAAGGGGATAAACATCTCACAGGGAATAAACACCTCACAGGGGTTAAACACTTCCCAGGGGGTAAACACCTCAAAGTGGGAAACACCACACAGGGGATAAACACTTCAAAGGGGGATAAACACCTCACAGGGGAAAAACACCTCACAGGGGGATAAACACTTCACAGGAGGATAAACACCTCACAGGAGGATAAACACCTGAAAGTGGATAAACACCTCACAAGGAATAAACACATCAGAGGGGGATAAACACCTCACGGGGGATAAACACCTCACAGGGAATAAACACCTCACAGGCGGGTAAACACCTCATAGGTGGATAAACACCTCTCAGGAGGACAAACACCTCAAAGGGGGTAAAGACCTCACAGGTCGATGAACACCTCACAGGTGGATGAACATCTCACAGGATGATACACACCTCAAAGGGGGTAAACAACTAACAGGGGATAAGCACCTCATGGGGGAGGGGGATAAACATCTCAAAGGGAGGGAGAATAAAAACTTCATGTGGAATAAACACCTCACAAGGGGTGAAACACCTCACAGGGGATAAACACCTCACAGGAGGATAAATACCTCAAAGGGGATAAACACCTCACAGGGAATAAACACCTCACAGGGGGGTAAACACCTCATAGGGTGTAAAAACCTCAAAGTGGATAAACACCGCACAGGGGATAAACACCTCAAAGGGGTGAAACAGCTCACAGGAGGATAAACACCTCACAGGGGGATAAACACCTCACAGGAGGATAAACACCTCAAAGGGGTTAAAAACCTCTCAGGGTATAAACACCTCACAGGGGGATAAACATCTCACAGGGGGTAAACACCTCATAGGTGCATAAACACCTCCCAGGAGGATAAACACCTCAAAGGGGGTAAAGACCTCACAGGTGGATGAACACATCACAGGTGGATCAACACCTCACAGGATGATACACACCTCAAAGTGGGATAAACACCTCACAGAGTGGTACATATCTTACAGGGGATACACACCTCACAGGGGGGTAAACACCTCAAGGGGGGGTAGATGCCTCACAGGGGCTTAAAATCTTCACAGTGCATAAACTTAGTCAAATCATAGGAGGATAAACACCTCACAGGAGGATGAACACCTCAAAGGGGGTAAACACCTCAAAGGGTGTAAACAACTCTTGGGGGGTAAACAACTCACAGGGGCATAAACACCTTACAGGAGGATAAACACCCCACAGGAGGATAAAAACTTCAAAAAGGGTAAACACCTTTCAGGAAATAAACACCTAACAGGGGGTGAAACACCTCACAGGGGATAAACACTTCATATGGTTATAAACACCTCACAAGAGGATTAACACCTCAAAAGGGATAAACATCTCACAGGTGGACCCTCGGGGCTGCGACATTCCAGTCATCCATTTTATCAATGCACAGCGAAGAGGCATCTTTCAAAGGCTCACTGGGAAAACCGGCGGGCTCTCGGGCTTGCGGCATTCCAGTCACCAATTATTATCAATTTACAACGAAGAGGCATCTTTCAAAGGCTCAACGGGAAACCCGGCGGGACCTCGGGCCTGCAGCATTCCAGTCACCCATTATTATAAATGTGCAATGAAGAGGCATTTTTCAGAGTTTCACCGTGAAAACCGACGGGCCCTCGGGCCTGCGGCATTCAAGTAACCCATTATTATCAATGCACAAGAAATAGGCATCTTTCAAAGGCTCTCCAGGAAACCGGGGGACCCTTGGGCCTGCGCCATTCAAGTCACGCATTATTATCAATGCAAAACGATGAGGCATCTTTCAAAGGCACACAGGGGAACCTGGCCGCCCCTCGGGCATGCAGCATTCCAGTCACCCATTATTATCAATGTGCAACGAAGAGTCAACTTTCAAAGGCACACAGGGAAACCCGGCGGGCCCTCGGGAATGCCGCATTCCAATCACCCATTATTATCAATGCACATAGAAGAGGCATCTTTCAAAGACACACAGGGAAAGCTGGTGGGCCCTCGGGCCTGCGGCATTCCAGTCACCCATTATTATCTACGCACAATGAAGAGGCACCTTTCAAAGGTTCACGGGAAAATCTGGCACGCCCTCGGGCCTGCGGTATTCCAGTCACCCATTATTATCAATGCACAGCAAAGAGGCAGCTTTCAAAGGCTCACGGGACAACCTGGCGCACCCTCGGGCGTGCGGTATTCCAGACATCCATTATTATCAATGCACAACAAAAAGGCACCTTTCAAAGGCTCATGGGAAAACCTGGCGCACCCTCAGGCCTGCGGCACTCCAGTCACCCATTATTATCAAAGCACAACAAAGAGGCATCTTTCAAAGGCTCACCGGAAAAACTGGCCACTCGGTTTAGCGGCATTCATGTCACCCATTTTTATCAACGCACAACGAAGAGGCATCTTTCAAATGCTCACAGGGAAAACCGGCAGGCCCTCGGGCCTGCGGCATTCCAGTCACCCATTATAATCAATGCACAACATAGAGGCATTTTTCAAAGGCTCACAGGGAAACCCGGCGGGTCGTAGAGCCTGCGGCATTCCAGTCACCCATTATAATCAATGCACAACATAGAGGCATTTTTCAAGGGCTCACAGGGAAACTCGGCGGGTCGTAGAGCCTGCGGCATTCCATTCACCCTTTATTATCAAACCACAACGAAGAGACATCTTTCAAAGGTTCGCCAGGAAACCCGTCGGGCCCTCGGACCTGCGGCATTCCAGTCACCAATTATTATCAATGCACTACGAAGAGGCATCTTTCAAAGGCCCAAAGGAAAACCCGGTGGGCCCTCGGTACTACGGCATTCCAGTCACCCATTATTATCTACGAACAAGGAAGAGGCATCTTTCAGAGGCTCACCGGGAAAACTGGTTGCCCCTAGTGCCTGCGGCATTCCAGTCACCCATTATTGTCAATGCACAACAAAGAGGCATCTTTCAGAGACACAGAAGGAAACCCGGCGAGCCTTCAGTCCTGCGGCATTCCTGTCAACCATATTATAAATGCACAAGGAAGAGGAATCTTTCAAAGGCTCCCCAGAAACCCGGCCAGCCCTCATGCCTGTGGAATTCCAGTCACCCATTATTATCAATGCAAAACGAAGAGGCATCTTCCAAAGGCTCACCGGCAAACGTGGCAGGCACTCGGGAATGCAGCATTCCAGTCACCCATTATTATCAATGCACAACGAAGTGGCATCTTTCAAAGTCTCACCGGGAATCCCGGCAGACCCTCGGGGCTGCTGCATTCCAGTCATCCATTATTATCCTTGCACAATGAAGAGGCATCTTTCAAACGCTCACCGAGAAAACAGGCGGGCCATCGGGCCTGAGGCATTCCAGTCACACATTATTATCAATGCACAACGAAGAGGCATCTTTCACAGGCACACTGGGAAATCCGGCGGGCCCTAGGGCCTTCTGCATTCCAGTCACCCATTATTATCAAGGCGGAATGAAGAGGCAACTTTCAGAGGCCCACCGGAAAAACTGGCGGGTCCTCGGGCCTGCGGCATTCCAGTGACGCATGATTATCAATGCACAATGAAGAGGCACCTTTGAAAGGCTCACCGCGAAACCCGGCGGGCCCTCAGGCCTGCGGCATTCCAGTCACCCATTATTATCAATGGACAATGAAGAGGCATCTTTCAAATGCCCACAGGGAAACCCGGCAGGCCCTCAGGACTGCAGCATTCCAGTGACCCATTATTATCAATGCACAACGAAGAGCCACCTTTCAAAGGCTCACAGGGAAACCCCGCGGGCACTCGGGCCTCCAGCTTTCCAGTCATCCATTATTATCAACACACAACGAAGGGGCACCTTTCAAAGGCTCACAGCGAAATGTGGCCCGCCCTCAGGCCTGCGGCATTCCAGTCATCCATTATTATCAACGCACAACGAAGAGGCACCTTTCTAAGGCTCACAGGGAAACCCGGGTCTTCGGGCTTGCGGCATTCCTGTCACCCATTATTATCAATGCACAAAGCAGAGGCATTTTTCAAAGGCTCACGGGAAAAACCGGGCCCTCAGACCTGTGGCATTTCTGTCACCCATTATTATCAATGCACAATGAAGAGGTATCTTTCAAAGGTTCACAGGGAAAACCAGTGGGCCCTCGGGCCTGCAGCATTCCAGTCAGAAATGATTATCAATTCACAACGAAGAGGCATCTTTCAGAGGCTCACCAGGAAAACCGGCGTGCCCTCGGGACTGCGGCATACCAGTCACCCATTATTATCAATGTGCAAAAAAGAGGCATCTTTCTGAGGCTCACCGGGAAAACCGGTGCAAACTCTGGCCTGCGGCATTCCAGTCACCCATTATTATCAATGCACAACGAAGAGGCATCTTTCAGAGGCTCACTGGGAAAACCAGGGGGTAAACACCTTTCAGGGAATAAACACTTGACAGGCGGGTAAACACCCCACAGGGGGTAAACACCTCAAAGTGGGTAAACACCGCACAGGGATAACACCTCAAAGGGGGCTAAACACCTCACAAGGGGTAAAAACCTCACAGGGGAATAAACACCTCACAGGAGAATAAACACCTGAAAGGGTTAAACACCACAGAGGGAATAAACACCTCAGGGGGGATAAAGAACTCTCAGGAGGATAAACACCTCAAAGGGGGTAAAGACCTCACAGGTGGATGCACACTTCACAGGTGGATGAACACCTCACAGGATGATACACACCTCAAAGTGGGTAAAGAACTAACAGGGGATAAGCACCTCACGGGGGGCGTGCGATAAACATATCAAAGAGAGGGAGCGTAAACACCTCATGGGGAATAAACACCTCACAAGGGGTGAAACACATCACAGGGGATAAACACCTCACAGGGGTATACACACCTCACAGGAGGATAAACACCTCAAAGGGGATAAAATCCTCACAGGGACTAAACACCTCACAAGGGGGTAGACATCTCACAGGGTGTAAACACCTAAAGTGGGTAAACACCGCACAGGGGATAAACACCTCACAGGGGGATAAACACTTCACAGGAGGATAAACACCACACAGGAGGATAAACACCTCACCAGAGGATAAACACCTCACAGGGGGTAAACATCTCACAGGAAGAGGGGATAAACACCTCACAGGGGTATAAAGACCTCAAAGGAGGATAAACACCTAACAGGGGGTAACAAAACTCACGGGGGATAAAAACCTCACAGGAGTATAAGAACCTCACAGGGGTATAAACAACTCACAGGGGGATAAACACCTCACAGGGAGAGGGGGTAAACATCTCACAGGAGGCAAACACCTCACAGAGTGGTACACACTTTACAGGGGGTAAAAACCTCACAGGAGGATATAAACCTCACGGGAGGATAAACATGTCACAGAAGGATTAAAACCTAACAGGAGGATAGACACCTCACAGGGGGTAAACACCTCACAGGGAGTAAGATCTCAAATGGGGATAAACACCTAACAAGAGGACATACACCTCACAGTGGGTAAACAACTCATGAGGGATAAACATCTCACTGGAGGATACACACCTCACAGGTGGATAAACACCTCACAGGGGTATAAACGCCTCAAAGGAGGCTAAACACCTCACAGGGGGTAACAAAACTCACGGGGGATAAAAACCTCACAGGAGTATACACACCTGACAGGGGGATAAACACCTCACAGGGGGATAAACACCTCCCAGGAGGATAAACATCTCAAAGGTGTCAAAAACCTCTCAGGGTATAAACGCCTCACAGGGGGGTAAACACCTCACAGGGGATAAACACCTCAAAGGGGGATAAACACCTCACAGGGGTAAACACCTCACAGGGAGAGGGGGTAAACACCTCACAGGAGGCAAACACCTCACAGAGTGGTACACACTTTACAGGGGGTAAAAACCTCACAGGAGGATATAAACCTCATGGGAGGATAAACACGTCACAGAAGGATTAAAACCTAACAGGAGAATAGACACCTCACAGGGAGTAAGACCTCCAAGGGGGATAAACACCTAACAAGAGGATATACACCTCACAGGGGGTAAACAACTCATGAGGGATAAACTTATCACAGGAAGATACACACCTCACAGGTGGATAAACACCTCAGAGGGGGGTAAACACCTCACCGGGAGATAAACACCTAATAGGAGGATAAACACCTCACAGGGGGTAACAAAACTCACGGAGGATAAAAACCTCACAGGAGGATACACACCTGACAGGGGGGGTAAACACCTCACATGTGGATAAAAATCTCACAGGAGTATAAAAACCTCACAGGGGTATAAACACCTCACAGGGGGAAGAACACCTCACAGGGGGATAAACACCTCACAGGAGGATAAACACTTCAAAGGGGGTAAACACCTTTCAGGGAATAAACACCTCACAGGGGGTGAAACACCTCATAGGGGATAAACAGCTCTCATGAGGATAAACACCTCAAAGGGGGTAAAGACCTCACACGTGGATGAACACCTCACAGGTGGATGAACATCTCACAGGATGATACGCACCTCAAAGGGGGTAAACAACTAACAGGGTATAAGGACCTCACGGGGGAGGGGGATAAACATCTCAAAGGGAGGGAGTGTAAACACCTCACGCGGAATAAACACCTCACAAGGGGTGAAACAACTCACAGGGGATAAACACCTCACAGGGGTATAAACACCTCACAGGAGGATAAACACCTCAAAGGGGATAAACAACTCACAGGGAATAAACACCTCACGGGGGGTAAACACCTCACAGGGGGTAAACACCTCACAGTGGGATAAACACCTCACAGGGTGGTACACATCTTACAGGGGATACGCACCTCACAGGGGGGCAAACACCTCAAGGGGGTGTAAACAAGTCACAGTGGCTTAAACTCTTCACAGGGGATAAACTTAGTCAACTCATAGG
>NW_006399875.1:38580-39434 GCF_000299155.1 Elephantulus edwardii
TATATAACAACATACCCACATATATAACAACATACTCACATATATAAGTACATATCCACATGTAAAAACTTACATATATAACAACATACCCACATATATAACAACATATCCACATGTAATAAATACTCACATATATAAAAACATACTCACATATATAACAACATACCCACGTATATAAGAACATAATCACATAAAACAACATACTCACATATATAACAACATACCCATATATATATCCACATCTCAGGGGACACCCGCCCCAGGCCGTTGGCCGCCTTGCTGTGCGTCCTGCAGTTCTGGAGCCACACCTGCACGCGCCCCTCCGGTAGGTCCGTGCGGCACCGCCAGCTCGTGCCTGGCCGCGAACCACGCAATGGGTTCTCTCCAAAGGCTTCCACCAGTACTCTGCCCTGAGCGGCCATGATGGTCGTCCGCCTGCGAGGAGGGCTGCCTCAGCACGGTGCCGGCTCCCCTCCCTGCTCCCCTGCGCTTGCCAGGGCTGGGCTCTCGGCCGACCGTTTGCGTCGCAGCTCATTCTTGAACCAGACGTGGATCCGTGACTAAGGGGCCCGGTCTTCTCGGCCAGCCACTCCAGAGTTGCTATGCCCAGATAGGGGCTCTCCGCTAACAAAGCCCTCAGGATGGCCCGCTGACTCTGTGCTCACGCCGTCTTCTTTTGCTGTCCTTGACCTCACTGCCGGGAGCCGCTGGAAAGGCATGTGTCTTCCATGGTGGCCTGCCTCACTCTGGAGCCCAGCCAGTCTGCCTGGAGCTCCGCCTACACCCAGAGCAGCCCTGACCACACTCACCGCAGGGCACCTCAGCCACCTGCCACCACAGTGAGGCCAGGCAGG
>NW_006399875.1:39769-43435 GCF_000299155.1 Elephantulus edwardii
CCAAGCCCATGGAGCTCAGGCTCCAGTCTACTGTGAGGTCACAGCCAACGAGAGAGCATGAGGGAGGAAGGAAGGGCATGAGAGGGCCGGGCTGGGGGGCACCCGCTGCCCGCCTGCCCACAGCGCAGCTGACCGCCGGCGAGAACTGAAGGCCTCTCGCCCTGGCGGGCCGTAGATGGCACAGGGCTCCTCCTTACCAGGGGCCCAAACTCTTTGCTTCGCCAGACGGAAAGGGGGGCCTGGGCCAGAACACCTTGGATGTTGCGGCCCCGAGCCTCCCCGCCAGGTTCACTCGGGTGTCCCAGAAGGCCTTCCTCTGGGCCTCGGGCACTTGGCGGAGTCCGAAAGCTGCCTGTGGGTGGCAAGAAGTCCTTCGGCTTAGGGGCCTCACCCGTTGGCCAGCGGGGCGGGCCCCACTGGCCGTCCCTTGTCCTTGCGAACAGCCTGGATTGGAGAGCCGGCCCGCTTTTTAGGGGAGGCTCCAGGCCCAAGGGGCCTGGCGCTTCCAAGAAGATGTCTGTGATGGGTGCGCCTGCTTTGCTGGGGAGGGTAGAGCCAGAAGGCCCAATATCACCTGGCGCTTGGAAGTAACCAGACTCCTACTCGCGAGGCTCACCTGCTCGCGAGGGGAGGCCGGAATGGGAATCTGCTCCTTGCTGTCGAGGGTGCCGCTGTGTTTGTTTCCTTGGTGCTTGTCCCAGGAAGCCCAGGGGAGGAGCGAGCAGGAACACAGCTTGATTGAGGTCGTGGAGGCGGTGGAGGACTGTGTGCCGAGCGGCTGTGTGTTGTGGCGATTTGCCTGCATGTTCTCGGAGAGGAGATGGGAGAGACATCCGATGAAGGGTCCCTGATATTCGGGAAGCCTTCGCCATAGCTGGAGGGCACTGCGTTTGCCTGGCGGCTCGACGTCTCCACCAAGCGCCCACAGTGAGTCGTCATTTGCACGCAGAAAATCGCGAAGGAACCCTGTCACCTCTCTCCTCAACCCTCGATCACGGGGAATCTCCCGGATAGCCCTGTCAGGGCCCTCCCACACCAATGTCTCCTCCACAGGGGCTTTGGCAAGCTGTCACTGAGGACACCACCAGCCTCAGATCTGCCCCAGCAGCCAGGATCCTGACAGCATTACTGGGCTACTCTGGGCAGTCACCAAGCGCACGTTCACCTGCCTCATACCTGCCCTCCCAGAACCCCCACGCGTCTGCTCCAGGATGTCTCGCGACAGCCCCAGGGTCCTGTGGTCCCGCCCGGGCTTGTGCGGCCTCCGGGACCAGGGAGCCGCCCCTGAACCCATATCCCACGCACACGTGTCCGTCCACATGCTACTGCCGCACCGTGACTCTCAGGAGGGACCCCGCCAGTGGCCGGCTTCATCGCAGAAGACCTAGTCTTTGCCCAGTTCGGGAAAGCCCTCCAGCTTGTGGACGAGATGGCTGCTGAAGACCAGAGCCCACCCGTGATCCGTGGTACCACACGCTGACTGGCAGCCATCATGGTTCCTTGCTGGTGACGGTGCCCACGGGAGCCACGACCAGCACGCGGTTATCTCTTGGGGACTATGTCCCCGCTCACAGAGAACTAACTCGCAACGTACTCACATATATAAAAATATACCCACATATATAAGAATATAATCACATATAACAACATACTCACATATAATACAACATACTCACATATGTAAGAACATACCCACAAATAACAACATACTCACATATATAACAATATACCTACATATATAACAATAAAGCCCCATAAAACAACATACTCACCTCCTATATAACAACATACCCACATATATAACAACATACTCACATATATAAGAACATATCCACATGTAAAAACATACTCACATATATAACAACATGCCAACATATATAACAACATATCCACATATAACAAATACTCACATATATAACAGCGTACTCACATATATAACAACATACCCACATATATAACAACATATCCACATATAAAAACATACTGACATACATAACAACATACTCACATATATAAGAACATACCACATATAACAACATAGTCACATATATAAGAACATACCCACATATATAAGAACATATCCACATATAACAACATACATATATAACAACATACTCACATATATAACAACATACCCACATATATAACAACATATCCACATATAACAACATACATATATAACAAAATACTCACATATATAACAACATATCCACATATAACAACATACTGACATATATAAAAACATACTCACATATAAAACTACATACCCACATATATAACAACATACTCACATATATAAGAACATATTCACATGTAAAAATATACTCACATATATAACAATGTACTGACATATATAACAACATATCCACATATAACAACATACTCACATATATAACAACATACTCACATATATAACAACATACCCACATATAGAACATATGCACATATATAAGAAAATATCCACATGTAAAAACATACTCACATATATAACATCATACCCAATTTTATAAGAACTTATCCACATATAAAACTTACTCACATATATAACAAAATACCCATATATATAACAACATATCCACATGTAATAAATATTCACATATATAAAACCATACTGACATATATAACAACATACCCACATATATAAGAACATAATCACATATATAACAACATACCCATATATATCCACATCTCAGGGGACGCCCGCCCTGGCGGGCCGTAGATGGCACAGGGCTCCTCCTTGTCAGGGGCCCAAACTCTTTGCCTCGGCAGATGGAAAGGGGAGGCCTGGGCCAAAACACCTTCGGTGTTGCGGCCCCGAGCCTCACCGCCAGACTCGCTCGGGTGTCCCAGAAGGCCTTCCTCTGGGCCTCGGGTGCTTGGCAGAATCCGAAAGGTGCCTGTGGGTGTCAAGAAGCCCCCTGGCTTAGGGGCCTCGCCCATTGGCCAGTGGGCGTGGGCCCCAATGGCCATCCCTTGTCCTTGCCAGCCGCCTGGATTGGGGAGCCGGCCCTCATTTCAGGGGAGGCTCCAGGCCCAAGGGGCCTGGAGCTTCCAAGAACATGCCTGTGATGGGTGCGCCTGCTTTGCTGGCGAGGGTGGAGCCAGAAGGCCCAATATCGCCTGGCGCTTGAAAGTAAACAAACTCCTCACGCGGCTCACCTGCTAGCAAGAGGAGGCCCGGCATGGGAATCTGCTCCTTGCTGTCGGGGGTGCCACTGTGATTGTTTCCTTGGTGCTTGTCCCAGGAAGCCCAGGGGAGGAGCGAGCAGAAATACAGCTTGATTGAGGTTCAGGTCCCAGGGGTGGTGTCCCTCTGCTCGGTGATTCCAAAGGGGCCCTGCCAGGCGTTCCCTGGTGGGAGGCCTGGGTTTCCACCTTCTTCACCCCCTTGCGGGTTTCCCTTGCGGCCCTGTCCCGTGAGCCACGGGGGCCCGGGGCATGGGCATGCGCCGTTGGGCAGCAGTGCGGCCTCCCGTGGCTGGTCTTGGGGCTCCTCGAGGCCGAAGGCAGCAGCCACCCAGTGCCAGTGCGCTTGCAGTGCCTCGGCGGCCAGGCCCGGGCGCCAGGGAGGCTCTGGGCGGCCTCGCATTGCTCGAGCCATCGCACCAGGGACGGCCGCGGGGGAGAGCCCTCCTGGAGCGTGTCGAGCATGGCTTGGTACTCGGC
>NW_006399875.1:45307-52661 GCF_000299155.1 Elephantulus edwardii
GGGCCCCACTGGCCATCCCTTGTCCTTGTGAACGGCCTGGATTGGGGAGACGGCCAGCTTTTCAGGGGAGGCTCCAGGCCCAAGGGGCCTGGCGCTTCCAAGAAGATGCCTGTGATGGGTGCGCCTGCTTTGCCGGGGAGGGTAGAGCCGGAAGGCCGAATATCGCCTGGTGCTTGAAAGTAACCGGAATCCTCCTCGCGCCGGCACACCAGCTCACGAGAGGAGGCCAGCATGGGAATCTGTTCCTCGCTGTCAGGGGTGCTGCTGTGTTTGTTTCCTTGGTGCTTGTCCCAGGAAGCCCAGGGGAGGAGCGAGCAGAAACACAGCTCGATTGAGGTCGTGGAGGCTGTGGAGGGCTGTGTGTTGAGCGGCTGGGTGTTGTGGCGGATTGCCTTCATATTCTCGGACAGGAGATGGGAGAGACATCCGATGAAGGGTCCTGATATTTGGGAAGCCTTCGCTATAGCTGGAGGGCACTGCGTTTGCCTTGTGGCTCGTTGTCTCCACCCAGCGCCCACAGCGAGTCGCCATTTGCGCGCAGAAAATCGCGAAGGAGCCACAAGGCAAACGCAGTGCCGTCCAGCTGTGGCGAAGGCTTCCGGAATATCAGGGACACTTCATCAAATGTCTCTCCCATCTCCTCTCCGAGAACATGCAGGCAATCCGCCACATCACCCAGACGCTCGGCACACAGCCCTCCACAGACTCCGCGACCCTCTCTCGACATGGACGTGGATGAAGAAGACCCCTTCCCCTTCCATATTAAGCCTGTCTTCTCTCATTCCCCCTCGTCGTCTCCACCCAGCGCTGGCAGCGAGTCACCATTTGTGCGCAGAAAATCGCGAAGGGGCCGCAAGGCAAATGCAGTGCCCTTCAGCTATGTTGAAGGCTTCCGGGGCGTGGCCAGTAGGGGCGGTTCCAATGGCCCTGGGGCTGGGGCTTCAGTGGGCGCCCAGTCCCAGAGAAGAGAAGAGCTCTGAGCTTCTGCTGCTCCCAGGAGCTGCTCCGTCTCCAGACCTGGCACATCCTCCTGTCAGGGAAAGCGCCTTGCCGGCTGCCCCAGCTCGTGGGAAACACGATGGGACACCAGGTGAGCGAATCTCTCTCCCCTGTCACCCGATCTGACCAAAAAGGATTTCCTTGTCACCGCTGTGTGAGTGCAGAGCCAGCTTGGACACGATCCCTCTTAGAGAAACACCCTCCAGGCTCCTAGGCTTGTTTCCATCAGAAGCGAGGAGCTAGGGCCCTGCTCTTCCCTCTCCAGCAACAAGCGGGCTCCATGATGTCTGACCGAGAAGAGCATGTGCTCCACCGCGGGTGCTTCTCCTCGCGGGTCCCCGAAGCTGGCGAGTTCATGTGGAGCTCGCGTTCCTCCCCCAATGACACACAGCCTTCAGGGAGCCGCGCAGAACGCCCGCCGCTCCCTTCCTTCCCCTCCACCAGCTTGGCACCGGACTCCTCCCGACCCTACAGGTCCCCCGTGGCCTCTCCACTGGACACTGAGGGGTCGCCGACGTTGCTGTCTGCTGGCTCTTTAGAGTCACCTCACTCATCCACTCTTTACCACATCTATTACCTGTCATCCCCGAGTCAGTCACTGAGAGAACTCCGGGAATGGCCGGTGTCACCCGGCTCCCCTCCAGCCAGCACCCCCATACTGAGAGATGCGCCACCATCACCCACTCACGTAGCCGCCGCCGCACCTGGGTTTTCTCCTACTTCTTCCTTCTCTTGGTCCCTAGCCCACCAGGACTCTCCCGCATGGCCCAGATCCTCGCCCACCTCCTCTCGATCCCCTCCAGAAGACAGCCATGGCCGGCAAAGGCAGGCAACCCAAGTCTGGGAATTAACACATTTCTTCTCTCTGTCTCCTGCCTCTTCCGCCTCCACCCTAAGGCAAACCCCTGGATCCCCGAGCTATGTGCCAACGGCCATCCCCAGAGCACTTGGAGAGTCATCCGGCCGTGCAGTGGATGTGTGGCAGTGTTGGCAATATTCCTCAGCCATCTCGCTCGGGTCTCCCCAGTCTTCACCCGTACACCTCGGGGAACCTCCCGGATCGGCCAGCTCCTCGCCAGACACCCCTCCACGACGCTCCCAGGACGCCCATGAAGACACCCACACCCGTGCCTTGGAGTCCAACCCTTGCTTCCCTCGGTCTCCTGCATCTCACCCTGCGCCCTCAGCGGATCCCGTGGGTCGCGCAGCTCCTCGCCCCCCTCAATGCCCAAGTCACACGGAGTGTCCTTCCGTCGTGCACAAGAGGCCTCCGAGGGCTGGCAACCGTCATCGGATGTCTCCCCCATCTCTCTACTCTCCTCATCCATGTACCAGTGGGAACCTAGCCCATCTCCTAGCTACCCACCAACAGTCCCTAGACGTCCTCCAGAGCAATCCCGCGACAACGACGAAGACCCCTTTGCCTTCCATATCAAGCCTTTCTTCTCTCTTTCCCGCTCATCGTCTCCACCCAGCGCCCACAGTGAGTTGCCATTTGTGCGCAGAAAATCGCAAAGGAGCCACAAGGCAAACGCAGTGCCCTCCAGCTATGGCGAAGGATTCTGGAATACCAGGGACCCTTCATCGGATGTCTCTCCCATCTCCTCTCCGGGAACATGCAGGCAATCCGCCACATCACCCAGCCGCTCGGCACACAGCCCTCCACAGCCTCCACGACCCTCTCTCGACATGGACGTGGATGAAGAAGACCCCTTCGCCTTCCATATCAAGCCTTTCTTCTCTCTGTCCCCCGCATCGTCTCTACTCAGCTCCTTCATCGACTCGCCTGCCTCGGGTAGCTTCAAGCCAGTCCACCCTTTATCGCTCCGAGTGTCCTCCCACCACGCTGAATGTTTCTCCAGCTGGTGGGAAATGGTATCTGACCTGTCACCTCTCTCCTCACCCCTCCTTCACGGGGAATCTCCCGGATAGCCCTGTCAGGGCCCTCCCACACCAATGTCTCCTCCACAGGGGCTTTGGGAAACTGTCACTGAGGAGACCACCAGCCGCGGAGCTGCCCCAGCAGCCAGGACCCTGATAGGATTCCTGGGCTACTCTGGGCAGTCACCAAGCGCACGTTCACCTGCATCGTACCTGCCCTCCCAGCACCCCCACGCGTCTGCTCCAGGATGTCACGCCACAGCCCCAGGGTCCTGTGGTCCCACCCGGTCTCGCGTGGCCTCCGGGACCAGGGAGCCGCCCCTGAACCCATATCCCACACACACGTGTCCGTCCACATGCTACTGCTGCACCCTGGCTCTCAGGAGGGACGCCACCAGTGGCCGGCTTCATCGCAGAAGACCTAGTCTTCGCCCAGTTCGGGAAAGCCCTCCGGCTTGTGGACGAGATGGCTGCTGAAGAGCAGAGCCCACCCGTGATCCTTGGTCCCACCCGCCGACCAGCAGCTGGCATGGTTGCTTGCGGGTGACGGTGACCACGGGAGCCACGGCCAGCGCACGGTTATCTCTTGGGGGCTATGTCCCCACTCACAGAGAACTAATTCGCAACGTACTCACATATATAACAATATACCCACATATATAAGAATATAATCACATATAACAACATACTCACATATAATACAACATACTCACATATGTAAGAACATACCCACACATAACAACACACACACATATAAAACAACATACCCACATATATAACAACATATCCACATATAACAACATACTCACATATATAACAACATACCCACATATATAACAATATATCCACATATACAACAACATATTCACATATTACAACAAACTCACAAATATAACCACATACCCACATATATAACAACATATCCACAGATAACAACATACTCACATATATAACAATATATCCACATATACAACTGCATCTCTACATATAACAACATACCTATATATATATCCACATCTCACGGGACGCCCTCCCCAGGCCTTCCGCCGCCTTGCTGCGCGCCCTCTGGTTCTGGAACCACTCCTGGACCCGCCCCATCGGGAGGCCCGTGCAGCGAGCCAGCTCATGGCTGGCTGCGAACCCGGCAACGGGTTCTCGCCAAAGGCTTCCACCAGCCCCACGCTCTGAGCCGCCGTGACGGCCGTCCGCCTGCGAGGAGGGCTGCCTGCTCGGGCCGCCCTGTCGCTGCAAGCCACCGGCTCCCCTCTGTGCTCCCTGGCACTTGCCAGGGCTGGGCTCTCGGCCGCCCATTTGTGTCGCCACTCATTTAGTTCCCGGGGGCGGCGTCCCTCTGCTCAGTGATTAAAAAGGGGCCCTGCCAGGCGTTCCCTGGCGGGAGGCCTGTATTTCCAGCTTCTTCGCCCCCTTGCGGGTTTCCCTCACTGCACTGACTGTCCTGCGAGCCCTGGGGGCCAGGGGCAAGGGCACGTGCCGTTGGGCAGTGGTGCGTCCTCCCGTGGCTGGTCTCATGGGTGCTCGACGCCGACGAGAGCAGCCACCATATATAACAACATATCCACATATAACAGCATGCTCACATATATAACAACATACCCACATATAAAACAACATATCCACATATAACAACACACTCATATATATAAAAACATACCCACATACATAACAACATACCCACATATAAAACATACTCACATATATAACAACATACCCACATATATACTAACATATCCACAAATAACAACATAGTCACATATATAACAACGTACCCACATATCTAACAACATACCCACATATATAAGAACATATCCACACATAACAACATACTCACATATATAACAACATACCCACATATGAAAGAACATATCAACATATAACAACATACTCACATATATAACAACATATCCACATATATAACAACATACCCACATATACAATAACATACTCACATATATAACAACATACTCACATATATAAGAACATATCCACATGTAAAAATATACTCACATATATAACAACATACCCACACATATAACAACATATCCACATATAAGAACATACTCATATATATAAAAACATACCCACTTACATAACAACATATCCACATATAACAAGTACTCACAAATATAACAACATACCGACATATATAATAACATATCTACATATAAAAACATTCTCACATATATAACAACATACTCACATATATCACATAACAGCAACAATAATACATAAATACACCAAAAAATACACATGTAATGTAAATAAACATGTTGCTCAACTCAGAACCCACCCATAGTTGACCCTCCAATGGGTTTTTGCACAGGAGGAGATTGCCCATCTCTCTCTCAGTAATATATACATAACTTTCTAGAAAAGAGTTCAGTGTGCAATTGGAGTAGCAGCATCCCCACGTAGAATGTCAGTGTTCATGTCAATCAGGTTCCTGTATGTTGTTCTTATCTGATGTTTTCAGTTAGATTTTGACTCAGAGACCTTACAATAGCATGAAACAGTGGCCAGGTCAAAGAAGCAGTGTTTTCAGTGTTAAATGCTATACAAAAGACCAAACAAACCTTGACTTGCCAGGATGATCAGACTTTGGCTGGCACACTGTGGTCTCGTAGTGAGGAGTCAGTCCCCAGAAAAGGACAGCATGCTTCTTAAAGCACAGGGTCTGTGAAAAGGAGGCAGAATGTCAACCAGGGACATTTACATCATGGTGGTAACTAAGGGCTCAAGAAGAACAGTAACTGAGGAGGGTGCAGATCTGGGAGACCTTTATACATGGGGCTTCACAGTCAAAACTGACTCAGTGGCATCTTGGGAAATTATCTTTAAAAGGAAGACGATAAAAATATATTCATACTCACGTGAGTACAAGTTAGAAGTATGTCAATAACTTGTCTCACTCAAGTCATGTTTCCAGTGTTGTAGAATGCCGTCTAGTCACAGGCGACTCATAGCGACGCTATGAACGAAAGGCCTGAACACTTGTATAACTTTCATCATTTCTCCAAGTACATTGAGTTTCCTGAGGCAGGTGGATGCCACTCCTGCTTCCAAGCTTGCTTTTAATTGGGGAGCTCCCCCATGGGAAACCACTATCACATTTGACACATCAGTGTCACAGTGTTCAGCATCACAGCAACCATGAGTGAACTCTGTACAGCAATACACAGACCAGTGCTATAACATTTAGAAGAATGTTTGACCAAAAACAATTAAAACCAGGCCTGAGGGCCGCAGATTAAAATCTCCCACCTTTGGCTTGGTAGCATCACTTTCTAATTTTGATGACCAGCAGAGGGCACTCCAAGCTAAACCTTGATAACCATTGTTAAAAGGTGAAATTCTCAGCTCAATCAAGAATGAATCAATTAGCACTCCATCAATGCCTATTAAATGCATACACATTTCCTTTCAAAAGGAAACAAAGAGTCCTGGTTGTTCACCTCCATTAACACATATGTAAATCAAAGATCAGCACATATTTTGGACTCTTTCTCTCCTTCATGTTCCTTCTGAAATATTTCCAGATTTAGCAATTCTGTCTAAACAGAGTTCTTTTAGGATGGAACTGAGTAGAATACATATATGTTTGCTGGTGAAAAATTAGAAGTTGATTTATACTCACTCAGAGATGGGACATTTTGAGCGACTGACAATCATTGCAAAGCTTTGATTTAATATGTTTATGATATCAACTACAGTATTTATAAGTGAAGGTCAGGAGATGTCACATATTTCTTTCTTAGTTAGGTCTCCTCCAAGCTTGACTTCGTATTCGTAATTAAGTAAATGAGAATGAAGAGTGAGGGAGAACACAGGCCCTGGAAATGTTTGCTTTGTTCTTTTTTGCATAAGATTACCACAGTTTTGGAATGTGCTTAAGATGAGAATATGCCATCTCAAAGACTGCCTGTTTGTATTGTATCCTCAGCTTTTCTGACAAGGAGATATCCATAGGTATTGTGATCCTAAAGCATTACTTAGGCCTGGGTAAGGGGATTTTATTTGCTAGTTATTCTCTCATTTAGGTCAACTACTGAATATGAATTGACCAGTTGACAGCTATCTAGAAAACAGATAAACTTATCTAATACTGTTTTGAATAGATTCATGAATTTAAATTACTTGCCTCCACGAAGTAGCTAAAATGGTTCAGGAAAGAACATCCTTCTAAGCTTGGTAAATCATTCATAAATTGAATTTTATTTAAAATGGCTGATACCTTCATATTACTAAAATTCATCTTTTTCTCCAAACTAGCAGGTGCAACAGACTATATTTCCTGATGGGATTCAGTGGGGGTAGGGAGATGGGAGCTCTCTTTTGGGAAGCTAAGCCATCGTGTGTGTGTATGAAATATTTTATCCTAACAATCACTTCACCTTTTGGAACACTTTGAAAGGAACCCCATGTTTTCTATTTCCTGTTTTATTTTTTTATTAAATTT
>NW_006399875.1:53550-63012 GCF_000299155.1 Elephantulus edwardii
AAAACAAGGAACTCATGCAATATTATTCAAAATGGTTGACTCTGGAGAACATTATGCTGAGTGAAATATCCCAGTCACAAAAGGACAAATATTACATGCTGCCACTGTTGGAGAATGGGACTAACCTCAGGGTTGGGAAGAGACTGAGTAAGATGTGTTCAATAATGTATACTACACTGAAACAGAGGAGGGAGAAAACTGTTTAAAAGAGATATGTGACTAGGTATTCCTGTTTTATTTTTAAATATAGATTGTCATGATTTTGTAACAATGGCTTGGTATTATCGGGAGGTGAAAGGGAACAGAAAGTGGTTAAATTAAGTGATGACATATCTCTATGATATAAAACCGTGGCTTAAACATCTAAATTCAACAATTAAATTCTACTTCTTCCAATGAAGATACTGAAAACCAGGACCGTGAACTGGCCTCATCTTCCTCTTCCTTAAAACAAAAGATGCTCACACTATGCCAGCCAAGTTCTTGTTAGGTGCCTTCAAGTTAAGTATGACTTGTAGCAATATCTCGTGAACAACAGATCTGATCCCTGCCCTAACCTGTGCCATCCTCACCATCTAACAGCTTTGAGCTTACTGCTGTAGTCACTGTGCCAGTCTCTCTCTCTCTCTCTCTGAGAGTACTTCTCTCTTTTGCTGATGCTCCACCTTTTCAAGCATTATGTTCCTTTCCAAGGAATAGCTCCTCTGAAGAACATGCCCAAAGTATATGAGATGAAGCTTCACCATCCTTGACTCTGTAGAGGCTCTGACTGAATATTCTCCAAGTCATGTCCACTGATCAATCTTTCTCACCACCTCTGCTGATGCAAAACACGTGGACCTCCGTTATTTTTTCTGAGACCACATGCCCAGTACTCTCCTCTGCCCTGTGGCTTAATGTAGAGGTTCTATGTCTAGTCCTCCAGGCTCCACCATTACCACATCAAATGAAAAGAACAGTTAATACCGTTGTAGTGACAGAGAAATTTCTTTTGATCTTTAGAGAAGTTTGCCTGCTTATCTATATATACATGTTATGTTTAAGGTCATATTTGTAAGTAAAAATTAAGGATATATTAAATTTCATTAAATATTATATTAAAATCCCTTGTTATGATTTAGATTTTGACACTAGTCCTATGTTTAGGAATCATATTAATAAATTTTCCTTATTATCTCTGAACCTCAATGATCACATTTTATATTCTTTATAAATTATTTTTTTTCAAAACTAGTGAATATAATAAACTATATTTCCTATTAGCATTTGATGGGAGGAAAAAGGTAAGAATTCCCTTGTAGGGCACACAGCCGTTGTAAAGATAAAAAATTTTACTCTAATACTCAATTTCCCTTTTGGAAAATTTGGAAGGGACCCCATGTTTTCTGTTTCACTGCATATTTCACCTACTTTACACATTATTATTTACATTGATATTTAAAGTGAGATTGTTTTCTTCTCTATTTGCTGGTATGTGTCTGTGTCTTCAAGTGGTGCTTCATTAGTACTGTGTTCACTCTGTTAAAAGAAGTATGAAATCATTCCTTTTCTATCTCTCATAGAATTTCATTTGCCTGGAATCTGAACTGTATGATTTGTGAAGACAAAATATCTTTCTTTCTCTTCTTTTTGAAATCTACGTGGTTTCTGTTTATTTTGTTATTGTATGCTCTTTTAGTACTTCTTAACTCTAAAACACAGTTTAGATATGTCTACAACTTGGTTTATCATTTCTAGATAAAGATGTTTAAGATCTTCTTTGTCTATTTGAACTTGATTTCTGTCATATTCATTATTGTAAATGTTACCTTTTATTTCTTTTTCTTAGTTAGTCATATTTTGATGACTTTCTCAGTGTGACTCTATCCTGAAAGAGTTTTACTTTCCTAATTCTTTACTTAAACGCACAGTGGACAGTTTTTGGTGGAGCTCACAGTTTAAGACAGGTTTGGAAGCAGGAGTAGCATCCACTTCCTAAACAACATGCCTCTGGAAACTCTATGAACTTTAATAAATGTTGATAGTTATGGAAAGGCTTTAGGCCTTTTGTTCATAGAGTCGCATGAGTCATGCTTGACTTGACAGCAATCAACAACAACATACCACTCATTCACTTTGCATCTTTTTTATAATTTTGAATGGGAGGTTTATTCAGGTGTTTCTTAAACATTATATGAGGGGAGAGGGGAAGTCTGGCCTGATGTGAGGCTATGGACTAACAGTTGTTGTTGATTACCTTTGAGTTGAGCACGACTCATGGCGACTCTATGAACAAAAGGCCTGAAGCCCCTCTACAACTATCGACATTTATCAAAGTTCATAGAGCTTTTGGAGGCATTTATTTAGGAGGGAATGCCACTCCTGCTTTCAAATTTTAACTAACATATATCTTCAAAGAAGAACAGCTAAAATACTTCTTAGAGGCAAGAATGGTGAGACGTCATGTTATATAATTTGGAAATCTCTCAATAGGTACCTACCTCTGGGGAAATACATGTCTGATAAAGTACAAGTGAAGAAAGAAGAAAGCCCTTAATGAGATGACTTGACACAGAGGCTCATACAAATAATGAGTTAAAACAAAGTGCTGTTTGTGAGGATGGAGCAAGAGTACTTTCTTCTGCTGCACATGGGTTTGCTATGAATTGAAATTAACTTGGTGGTACCTAGTAACAACATGTCAACTTCAAACAATGATTAATGTGATATGTTGCCTCCTTTGGCCCAGGTCATATTTCCACTTACTGCTCATTAATAAAAGTTACTTGGCGAACAAGAAATACATACGTTGTTTACAATGAGGCAGAGTCCTTGTAATCACTTGACCATTGTCTCTCTTATGAGCATTCCTTAAACTGAGGGCCTTAAGAACTTAAGTACTTTACTTTTCCATCTTCCTGTTGACTTTCTTCAAAGGTGGCGAGGATGCACAGGTGCCTCTCACTCTCCAGGTGCAGCTTCAATACAAAGATGGAATAGTATCAGTGTTTTCCTTCAGCTTGTATGCTTGTCCCCAAACAATGGAGTAGCTCGTTCTCAGTTCTTCTAATTGAGTATCTCTTCATCACACGGCACTCTTCAACATCCTTCTTTTATTTTATTTTCAGTTGATATTTAGGTGAGCAGAATTTCTTATCACTTCCATCTTCCATCTGAAATTCTCAGCATTTCTCTTCTTTGTGTATGAAAACAGGATTTTCTTAAGCTATTGGAGAAATTAATAGTGTGCAAAATTATTTTGCAAAAAACAAACCCTTTTGAAACAAAACTTTGGTAGTGAGAATTATCTGGGAACATATAAAATATCAGCAGGTAGAGTATAGTGTATAATATATAGTGTTGTTGGTATTCTTAGTTCCTATCTTCCGAGTCAACTCATGGTGACTTTATGTATAAAAAGGGAGACACTGTTTGATCCTGACACCTTCATTATCGCTGGGATGCTTGAGTCCATTATTGTGGATGTTGTGTCACTCAATTTCATCATTTCCTTCATTTTCTATCTATACTTTATTAAGTATGATATCTTTGTTTAGTATTATGTACAAATTAAGCAAGTCCTAAGTTTGCCATACTCACTTCTAAGGAATATTATGTTTGTATTTATCCTAAAAATGATGTTTGTTGTTCTGTCAGTCTATGGTATATTTAATAGTTTCCCCCTCACGATTAACTCACTGCGTCCGTAATTCTTCTGTCTTCCTTTTTCATGATCTTTCACATGTCAAGCAATGGACATTTAAAATTTTAGCAATACTATTCTACACACCTGTCTGCTGACTTTTCAACTTTCAGTGCTTTCACAAGAAATCAGGCAAATGAATTAATCAGGACTGCGTTTGATGGTCAGTGCAACAAAATGACAAATAGCAAGAGTTGGTTATTTTCCCAGCAGACTGGTTAAATGAAAAATCTGTATTTTCAATAAGATTCATTGACACAATGAATACAACACTGAGCTCAGACACAGGAATGTTTGTGAGATCTGCTCAGGACCAGGACACGTTTCCTCATTTTATGTAAGGTCCTCGAGTCAGAAATGAACCCATTCCATGACCCCTAAAAATCTATGTCAACCCAGTAGTTTCTCAGCTAGCAGAGATTCAACAAGGGCACTGATACGAAAATACATTTTTATGTGAGGAGTAAAGTGATTCTCTCTGAGTCTCAATTGATAGTCCCGTGATAGGTATAGAGGAGAAAGAGACTATGAGAGATTGGTGAGGGAGGAGCTATTTTTAAGAAATGGATGTATAGGGGTGGACCTGACACAGTGATTATACAGACTGTCTTGACCCCTAATAGTCCTGACCATGGGAACTGAGGACATGGAAGAAAGTCTAGTAGAACTCTAAGGTCACTCATGACACAGGTAAACATTATGATAAAGACAAAGGCCATGAGGGGACAAATCTGTGCGAGTGATTTGAGAGCTGAAGAAATCAGAATGAGAGATGGGGTAGGGACAAACTCACCAATGGAACAGAGATTTTGTGACAAATCTAAGAATCAGCTTCTGAAAATAGCATTTGAAACAAAGATGACACAGTTACCTTGCATCCTATGCAGTGACAAGGGTATAATTCTAGTGTCATAGTGTCCTGATAGACCCACATGGTTTCCTAGTAGACCCCCATTGGTGTTGGGTGTTGTGTTACTTGGATTTTTTAGCTGAACACCTTGTAGTCTAGATCCATTGATCTGTTGAAGAACTCTTGTCTAGGTGAACAGTGTTCACCTAGTGTTCACTAGTTTCCAGAACTATATCTTTGGTTGAGAAAATTGGCAATGTCTACATTATACAGAGGACACAACCTTGCTTGCTGAAACTGAGGAGGACATAAAGCACTGCAGAAGGTCAAGGACTATAGTCTTCAATATGGATTGAAGCTCACTATCAAGAAGACAAAGATTCTCATGACTGGGCCAATTGACAGCACCATGATGGATGGAGAAGAGATTTAGGTTGTTAACAGTTATAGCTTGCTCGGCTCCACAATCAATACTCTTGACATAACCACACAGGAAATCAAAAGGCAAATTACAATAGGTAAATCTGCTGTCAGGGATCTTTTCATAGCACTGAGAAGCAATGATGTCTGTCTAGAGACTAAGGTGCATCTGATCCAGTTCATAGTCTTTGCAATTACTTGCTATGCATCAGAGAGCTGGATAATGACTAAGGAGCATAGTAGGAGAATTGATGCCTTTGAGTTGTCATTCTGGAGAAAGGTCTTGGACATACTATGAACTGCAAAGAAAACAAATAGGTTTGTCTTAGAGAGTGTGAAATCCAGTATCTACTTGGAGGCTAGGATTTTTAAGCTCCATCTCACATAATTTGGGCATTTGGCCAGGAGGGATGGATCATTGAAGAAGGACATCATGCTCAGAAGGACGGAGGGACAACACAGGAAAGGAAGACCCCAGATGATATGGATTGATACAGTAATGAGGGCAATGGGGGTAGATGTATTGGAGTCAGCAAGACTGACTCAGGACAGGGCAGGCTTCAGAGCTATTGTACCTAGGTTTGTTATGAGTCACAGGCAACTTGATGGCACAGAACAACACTGGAATGGAGACTTTTCTTCCCCCCCCCCTTTTCTCAGTATTCCTTGTTTGGGAATGTTTCTATATTATTGAGCTCATCTGTCATATGTTGTTGTTGTTGTTATGTGCTGTAGAGTCTTTTGTGACTCATAGCGACCCTATGTACAATAGCCCTAAACCCTACTCTATCCTGTGCCAGTTGCACTGCCTCTGACACATCCATACTGATTACCCCAGTCACTGAATCAATCCACCTCATAGAGGGCCTTCCTCTCCTGCGCTGTCCCTCCACCCTACCAAGCATGATGTCCTTCTCCAAGGACTGGTACCTCCTTACAACATGTCCAAAGTATGTCAGATGAAGCCCCAGAATCCTTGCCTCCAAGGAGTAACTTGGTTTAACCCTCTCCAGGATGAATCTGTTTGTTTTCCTGGCAGTCCACGGTACATTCAATACTCTTATCCATCACCACAGCTCAAAGGTATCAATTCTTCTATCCTCCCTCGTCATTATCCAACTCTCTGATGCATAACAAGTGATTGCAAAGACCATGGCCTGTATCAGGCACACCTTAGTCTCCAGAGAGACACCGATAGTTACAGAAAAAAAATATAAAATTTTTTATAGGAAATATTTTTACATCACAAGAATGACATTGCATTATTCCAAATCAAACATACTTAAACATCAGATCATCTGATCTTCCACTCTACTAACAATAGTATTAGTAGTATTGTTGTTGTTATGTGCTGTTGAGATGGAACTGACTCATAGGTGACCCTCTAGTAGGTTTTCAGAGCCTATAAATCACACAGGAGGACACTGGCTATACTTCTTCCATGGAGCAGGTAATGGATTCAAATTGCTTGACTTTCAGCTGGAAGGGCAACTTCTCATCACTAGTCCATCAGAGCTTCCTAAGATTAGGAGCACTATTGCTTAAAGAAGAACAAAGTACATTTGGAAAGAGCCACTTGCAAAAAACTTTAATTTTAATTTATAGTTATATTCTCAGACTATGCAGAATCTTGAGTATAATCATTTATTAGATAAATTCAATTTAAAAATACAAATAGAAAATGTCTCTTGTTGTGAAAATTACTGACTTATACTGATTTAAACTAAAAAGATCAAAAATATTAAGCTCAAAATTTTCAATCTACAACATTGTGGTCAAAATACAAGATGGTGTGCAATTACTGGCATACTATTTATTGCCTTGGTTTTTTTTTTCTCCCATACAGAATCATTGCCCTTAACAGAGAGATCCTTGGAAGGTTTATAAAAGGTGGGTCAAGACTGCTTTCCTTCTTGTTCTTTTATATGACAGTTATACGGGTACTACTGGGAAGTGAAGTCAAAGTCTTCCTTAGAAGCAAACATCATGAGACTGTCACATGCATACTCGTATACTTTCTGCTATTATCAGGAGAGGCTAGTCATTGGAAGAGGGTATAATGTTTGGAAAAGTAGAGGCCAGTGAAGGAGAGGGAGACTCTTAAAGTGGCATATGAACACAGGGAAAGCTACAATGGATTTAAGTACAGTAGAGATTGTGAGAATAACAGATGATTAGGCAAGGTTTTGGGGTTTTGTTGTTTTTTTTCTACTGTACACAGGGACAATATGAATCAGACCTGACTCAATCAGCAACTAAAATAAGTTGAGAATTAGAGGATATTGGCTTTCACCTAGAATTCCAGAGCAAATGTACTATCTTCCATGTAAAATACTTCCATAATAAGCAACACACAAAGCTTCATTGCATGTGCTCAGATAGAATTCAAGCTTCAAGTACATTTGTTTGAGTAAAGGTAGAAAACTATTTAATTGTTCATGAAAATCACTTTCCCCATTTATCCACTTTAAGAAGGCTCACACAGCAGCACTGTCCACCACCACTAAAACCTGTGTTTGAAGTTGATGAATCATGTGGTTGGCGTGCCTGACAAATAAGATTATGATGGACCACGGTGTAATGAGAGGTGACCTGGTGGAGGCCGTCAATTATTACAAAGGTTTATTGTGATAGACACTGGTACAACGTGTGGTTTTGCCATCGAACATATTTAATAATGAGAGGGTCAGGTTTCATACCTACATGGAAAGATAGAATAGAACTAGAGTAAAATTACTATGGTAAAATAAAAATAGCTAAAATAAAATCTAGTGCATGAAAACACCACTGGAAACTAAAGAAGGTCTACGGTCAATATCATATTAGAAATATTATAATATCATTATAAATAAGGTCTATGTCAATATATTTGACAATATAGTTGCCTGTATTGGTCAAAGTTAGCTTTTCAATTCTGATTTACAATATAGTTACATATGATGTATGTAACTGGAGGAAAATAAGAAGAGTTTAAATGATTCTATGTACAATTAAAACAAGCTTGGAAGCAAAAGTGGATGCCACTTCCGTAATAGCTTGCCTCCAGAAACCCTATGAACCCGGAGAGAGGATGAAAGGCACCCAACTGTTGAGGACTTTTCATTCATAGGGTCGCTATGAGTCACCTATGACTCGATGACACTTAACAATATATAGAGAGACCAGTTGGCCTAGTGGACAGAAAGTGATGCTACCAAGCCAAAGTGGGTGACTCTAATTTGTGGTTCTCAGACCTGTTTCTTAATTGTGTTTGGTCAAACATTCTTCTAATTCGTATAGTCTTGGTGTGTCCACTTGCTGTACAGAGGTAACTCATGGTTCCTGTGAAGCTGAGTACTGTGACACTGATGTGTCTAATGCGATAAGGGTTTCCCATGGTGGACAATGTTTCATGGAGCTGCCTGATTAAAACAAGCTTAGAAGCAGGAGTGGCATCCACGTCCACAGTAGCTTGCCCCCGGAAAACATGAACCTGGAGAGAGGATGAAAGTCACACAAGTGTCTAGGACTTTCGTTCTTAGGGTCCCTCTGAGCCACCTATGACTCGACGGCACTTAACAACAACAACAACAACAACAATGAACAATTAAGTCTCTTTTGACATTCATTTCAGTGTTTTGTTTTGTTTATTTTTTTCTCATCTATCTTTGTAATGACCTTTTGCTATCTTTATGGATGATATTCTTGATATTAATATTTGGGACAATGTTTGGATTAATAAATTTTTTAATAACTTTTTTTATCTACTGGTTTACTTACAAAGTTTGGGGAGGTTTTTTGTGGATTTTTTAATTTTTTTAATTATTTTGTGTGTATGTACCATTAAATCAGATCTGACTGGTACAGGAGGAGATTGCCTCTCCTTCTCCAGCGGAGCATGTGGTGGATTTGAACCAAGTGCCTCTGGAATTGCAGTTCAGCTTATTGCCACTAGGACACCGGAGTTCCCCTGGTTTACTTAGAAAGTTTGTATGCATTGTTTTTCACACCTTATTTCCTTTACCCACGCCTCCCTCCACGCATTAAACTGTGTGATGCTATGTACCATCTCCCTCACCCATCCTTGTCCCTCTCTTCCCAACCTTCACACCTTAGATCTTCATACACATTTTATTAGTTATCTATTTCTACAATAATGGTTTTATACAGTATTTGTCCTTATGGGACTGAGTTAGTTCACTTAACATAATGCTCTCCAGACTCTCCCAAGTTAGGTACTAATTTTCAAAATCATTGTTCCTACATGCTGTGTGTTATTTTATCATGTGAATGTACCATAATATCTCAATCCATTTGATTGTGGCTGGATACTTGGACTATTTCTATGTTACTGTGATAGTGAATAATGCTGCTATGAACACTGGTGTACAAATATCTGTTTCTGCCTCAGTTCTAATTTCCTTAAAGTATATTGAAAGCCAGTCAACAGTCTTGGCACCAGCAGCCAGGAAATTAAAAGGCGCATTGCCATGGGAAAGTCTGCTGTTAGGGACCTCTCCAAAGTGCTGAA
>NW_006399875.1:63357-66402 GCF_000299155.1 Elephantulus edwardii
CAGAGACAGTGCGATTGGCACAGGACAGAGTGGAGTTTAGGGCTGTTGTACATAGGGTCGCTATGAGTCGCAGGTGACTCGACGGCACATAACAACAATAACAACATATTGAAAGCAGCAGAATAGCTGAGTCATATGGAATTTCTATGTTTAGCTTGGATAAAGGAATTCTTGATATTAAAATTTATATGTTGTTACATATGCCATTGAGTCGACTACTACTCATGTTGGTTTTGGGTTCAATTGAGTTTTGTATGATTCCGTGACCCTGTGAGCAACAGGTAGGAAGCCTGTCCTACCCTGTGCCAACCTCAAGCCCATTGCTGCAGTCACAGTGTCAGTCCACTTGGTTGAGGATCTTTCTCTCTCCCGTGTGCTCCCACCTTTCTAATCATGATATTTGTCTCCAAAGAATAGCCTCTCCTAGCAACATGCCCAAAGTACATAAGATGAAGCTTTGTCATCCTTACCTTCAAGGAGCAATATGGCTTCACCTTCTCCCAGGTCCATGAGGTATTCAGGTCTCGTCTCCAACATCGCAGTGCAAAGGCTTCCATTTTTCTTCTATCATTCCTATCCATTGCCCAGCTCTCTGTAGCTTAGCAAGAGATTGACAAAGTAATTCTTGTTCTACTTGTTAGGTGCTATCAAGTTGAGAATGAGTCATACTGACTCTATGAATGATGGATCTGAACCCTGTTCTATCCTGTGCCAACCTCACAATTCTCTGACACACTCAAGTTCATTACTACAGACACCATGTCAACCCACCTGGTTGAGTCTGCCTTTCTTTGGCCACCTTTCCAACTTCCCACTCATGATGTCCTTCACCAAGGAATAAGCTGTCCTAGCTATTGCCCTAAGTATATGGATAAAGCTTCATCATCTTTGCCTCCAGGGAGCACCCTGGCTGCACATTCTGAAAGATATATCTCTTTGGTTTTTGGCAGTCCAAGGGATCTTCAGCACCTTTCTCTAACACCACAAATAAAAGGCACCAATTCTTCTTAAAAAAACACACACAGAGACCCTATAAACTCATCTTGAGCCAATTTCACTGTTTCTGAGACAGTTGACCCCATTGCCATATTTATTGTGGCAATCCAGCTCATAAAAGTTCTTCTCTTGTGTTGATTCTCAACATTTCCAATCTCCAAGGACTGGTCCCGACTGATACCGTGCCCAAATTAAGTAAGATGCTTACCTCCAAGGAGCATCCCAGTTTCATTTGCTTTAGGACATATCTGTTTGTTCTCTTGGCAGTCTAGGGTATGTTCAATATTTTTTTCCAGGACCACAATTCAAAGGCATCAATTTTTCTGTTATCATTATGCATCTGTCAGCTTTCAGATGCATAGAAAACAATTATAAAAACTATGGCTTGGATCAGGCCCACTCCAGATTTTACACTGATATAATTTCTTTTTAGCCATGTGGAGAAGTCTTTGACATTAGATTTTCCAGTGCAACTTTTCTTTTGAATTCCTGACAGCTGGTGCCAAAGTTGTGATTATGGATCCAAGTAGGATGAAACAATTGAAAACTTCAAGCCTTTCTTCATCTATCATGGTGTTGTCTGCTGATCCAGTGGTAAGAACTTTGTTTTCTTAATGTTGAGACGTAATCCACATCGAAGGCTATAGTTCTCTTTTTGTTTGTTCGTTTTTATTTATTTTTTTTTAGCTTTTGATACTCTGCAGCAAGCACTTCAAATATTCCTCTCTTTTTGATGAGCTAAGTTGTGTCATCTGTGTAGCACATGTTATTGATAGGTCTTCCTTCGATTCTGATGCAATACTCTTCTTTGTAAAATCCAGCTTCTTGAAAATTTATATACTCTGTACTGAAATATCGTGTTTAATAGAAATTTAATTAGTAAATTGGTATATAGATAGATATAGATAGCTATAGATATACATAAAGATAGACATAGCTATACATAAAGATAGACACAGAGACATAGACACAGACACAGACACAGACATAGACATCGACATAGTCATAGACATAGATGGTGGCCCATGGCAAGAAGCTGCTCTGTAATCCTGAGGGTATATGGTTTGAATCATCCATGACTCTCTGGTATACAACAACAACAACAATAAATGCTTATATATATTGTTGTATATATTTATTTGTTATTCTGAACAGTCGAGTTGGAACCAACTCGGAGTTTACCCTTCAATGACTTTTTGGAGGTAGTAAATCAAGTGGGAGGAAATTGCCTCTCTTCTATAAGCTTCTTCTGGGTTGGTGGGACAACTCCTTACCACTAAACTACCAGAGGTCCCCCCACACACACACACTTAAACACACACACATTCACACACATGACTATATAGAATTTTTTTCCTACATTTAGAGCTCTGGTGACCTAGTGGGTAATGAATTGCACCACCAAGACAAATGCAACTGGTTCAAAGCCAACCGCAGCTCTGTGGGGGAAAGATAGGCAATCGACTCCTGTGAAGTTTACAGCCTCTGAAATACCACTGAAAGTAAGCTATAAATAGGTTCTGATTCACCAGCAATAAGAGTTTCCTATACTGCGCTCATATATCCCCTATCTGAATTTTTAATAATCTAATTTATTTTAAAAAATCACTTTCAGTCACTTCATCTATTTATTCCTTGATTTATCTGCATAGGAATAATAGCTTTCTTTTGTTGTTGTTTTTGTTGTGTGCCGTTGATTCAGAACCGTATCATAGGTGACCCTCCGGTAAGGTTTCAGAGACAATAAATTGCCTATCTTTCTCCTGAGAAACAGATGGTGGATTCAAACTGTGAGCTTTTGGGATTGTAGCATACCTTCTTACTGCTAGAGTTCCCTTTCTGGCATTTAAATGTGTGTGTGTCCTTCATATTTGATGATCAAGATATTCCCAGAAAAGCAAAACCTAAGAGAGTTTGTAAAAACAAGACCAGCACTGCAGGAGAAACTCAGAGATGTCCTTCTTACAGATATATCACAGAAAGCTCCATGTTCTAAAGTAACTAGCAACAACACCAAAAAGAACTCAACACAATGATAGCAATAAAACC
>NW_006399875.1:70173-85583 GCF_000299155.1 Elephantulus edwardii
CAAAGGACACACTGACAAAGAAGATTAATCAGAACTGGCTTTGACAAGCACTGTGGCATTTGGACAAGAACAAACTGGGAGGAGGGTAGAGAGATTAGTGCAACAATGAATGAATGGAAACCCCAAATCTCTGTAAATGTTTATGAAAATTAATAAAATATAATTATAAAAAATGTGTGTGTGTGTGTATCAGTGATGATGAAGATTTTTTTTCCAATGCTGTACCCTAGAACAATGTGCATATTAAATAGTATTTACAAAGTTAATTCTTGCTTAGCATTGGCTTCTGTAATTCACTATTCATCATTGTACACAAAATTATTAGACACTATTTTAATTTTAACTGTTTTCTCTGCTCAGTCTCCCCTTTGGGCACTGAGACCCAATGCCCTGGAGTCTTGCCAACTAGGCAGGATATTGTAGACCAGGCTCTATCTAGGTTTTTCAGAGCTGTAGCTCTTAAGAAAACAGGCTGCATTTTTCTGATGGAGGGGCTGGTGGTTTAGAATCACTAAATTTATAGTGAGCAGAGAAATCCTTCACCATACTTTAAGGACTCCTTTTTTTTAAGGAAAACCAAAGGAAAAGGAATAAAAAGAAACAGTGTCCTTCCAGTGTAGAACAATTCATGGTCTTGAATGGTGTCTGTACATGCTATCAGCATGTATTGTTAATCAGCAATATGATAATTTTCTGAAATCCCTTCTAATTAGTACTTTCATAATGTATGAAACATTTGCAGATACAAAATTTAAAAGAAATGAAAGTGTAAGCTAATTTTCTATTCAAATCAATATAAAACATAAGAAAAGTAGATATATGTATGTCATAATCAGTCCAACAGTGTTTTTCTTGAAGTTTCTGCACTTTAATCATTGCACCATAATCCTAACTTTAGTAAATGAATTTTATATTTCTTTGATAATATCATGGCATTTTCTACTGTACTGTTCTTTTATGATCATTGAGAAAATTACCTAGACAGTGAATTTTATGGATGTAATTTTCAAAGAATTGTTTAACAAAAAATCTTGAAGAGTAAATGATTTGAACAAATAATTAGTTCTTTCTAAAAGCATAATTGTGTCCCATATGTATTATGTAATAGAACAAAATGTTGAATACTAATTGAACAGACTGTAAGTCAATTTTACTTTCAATAAAGGAAGAAGATTATATACACTTACTAGTGAAGTTCAAAGTCTATTATATGGCTTTTACTTCAGTGTAAAGAAAACAAAATTTTCATAATTAAACCAATGAACATTTATGATGAATAGAGAAAAGAATCACACTGCCAAAGACTTCATTGTATTTGGATCTGAAATCAATGCCCATTGAAGCAACACTCCAGAAATCAAGTCATGTATTATATCGGACAAATTTATCACCACAGATCTCTGTCAAGTGCTAAAGATCGTGGATGCTACTTTAAAAACTAAAGTGCATGTGACCCAAGACATGATATTTTCAGTTGCTTCATATATATGGGATTCACAATCACTACAGTTGGTACCAACAGTCAGGGGATCAGGATATATATCCCACTGGGAAAGTCTGCAGTCAGAAACCTCTCCAAATTACAGAGAATCAATGATGTTAGTGTGAGGACTAAGGTCTGCCTGAGTCAGGCCATGGCCTTTACAATTACTTTCAATGCATCTGAGAGTTGGACAATGAATAAAGATGATAAAAGAAAAAATTGATACATTTGAACTGTAGTGAAGAGTACTGAATATCCCCATAGATTGTAAAAAAACAAACAGTTATGTGCTGGAGTTGGTGAAGCCAGAATGCTTCTTGTAGGCAAAGATAGTAAGACTTCTTCTCACATAAGACTTTGTCTCATATAATTTGGTCATGTTGCTAGGGACGGCTTTTCGTTGGAGAAGGACATCATGTTTGGAAATGTGGAGTGATGGCAAAGGAGAGGAAGATGCTCAACGAGGTCGATTGATACAGTGACTGCAGCAATGGGCTCAGGTGTGTCAGAGATTGTCTGTTTTACACAGAACAGGGCAGGAGAGGTATCAGATCTGTGGTTCATAGTGTCGTTACGGGTAGTACTCCACTTGATAGCACCTAATAACCACAACAATACATTTGTGAGAAAGTTGTAGAATTAATAAGAAAAACTGAAGAAGAATTGACACCTTTGAGTTGTAGTGCTGATGAAAAGCATTGGATATACCATGAAGTATCAAGAAAAACACAAAACCCCCAAACAAAACTGGAAGAAGTATATGCAGGATCTTCCTTACAGGCAAGGATGGTGAAACTCTGTCTCAATTATTTTGGACATATTATCAGGAAGGACATGATCCTGGAAAAGGACATAATGCTTGTAAAGGTGGGGAGGTTCAGTGAAAGAGCAGAACACATTCTATGAAATGGATTGACACAATGACTGCAACCATGGTCCTAAACACAGCAGAATGGTGAAAATGGCACTGTGCTAGAGAGCGATTTGTCTTAACGATTTGTCAGCTCTATGACACTGGGCCAATTGGCAGCATCAGGAAGGATAGTGAAGAGATTGAGATTGTTCACAGGTTTAGTTTGCTTGGCTCCACAATCAACACTCTCAGCACCATTAGCCAGGAAATTAAAAGACGTATTGTGATGGGAAAGTCTGCTTTTAGGGAACTCTCCAAAGTACTGAAGAGCAATGGTGACTCTCTGGAGAATAAGGTGTGTCTGATATAGGACATGGTCTTTGCTACCACTTGTTATGCATCAGAAAGTTGGACAATGACTAGGGAGGGGAGAGGGAGAATTGATGCCTTTGAGCCGTGGTGTTGGAGAAGAGTATTGAGGGTACATTGGACTATTAGGAAAACAAACGGATTCATCCTGGAAAGGGTTAAACAGGGCAGCTCCAAGGAGACAAGGATTCTGAGGCTCCGTCTAACATACTTTGGACACGTTGTAAGGAGGGACCGGTCCTTAGAGAGGGGCATCATGCTTGGGAGGGTGGAGGGACAGCGCAGGAGGGGAAGGCCCTCTATGAAGTGGATTGATTCAGCGACTGAGGTAATCGGGATGGGTGTGTTGGAGACGGTGCGATTGGCACAGGACAGAGCAGAGTTTAGGGTTATTTTACATAGGGTCGCTATGAGTCGCAAGTGACTCGACAGCACATAACAACAACAGAAACAGCATGAGTTGGAGTGGATTCAAAGACACGTACAACAATAACATAGTTCCATCAATTTTATATGACTCTGGAGGACAACTACCTGATCAACAGACTGAAAGAGAACTATATTTATTCCCATTCCAAAAAAAACTGACCCAAAAGGGTGTGGATATTATTGAACAACATCATAGGTAAGCAAGATCCTACTGAAGATTAGCCAAAAACTATTAGAACAGTACATAAGCACAGAACTATCAGATGTGCAGGGTAGGTTTGGAAGAGGTGTTGCATTAGGGATATCATAGCCAATGTTAGATGGACCTTGCCTGAAAGTAGAGAGTACCAGATAAATGTCTGTGTTTCACTGACTATGCAAAGGCATTTAACTGTGTGGATCACAACAAATTGCGGCTAACTTTGAGAAGAATGGGAATCCCAGAACACTTGATTGTTCTCATGTGAAACCTATGCCTGCACCAGGAAGCAGTAGTCAGAACAAAGCAGGGAAACACTGCATGGTTCAAGACGGGTAAAGATGTATGTCTGGAATGCAACTTATATCCATATTTTTTTTCCAATCTATATGCAGAACAGATCATTCAGGAAGCTGGACTTTATGAGGAGGAATGTAGCATCAGGATTGGAGGTAGCATCAACAACCTACATTATGCAGATGACCCAACCTTGCTTGCTGAAACTGAGGAGGACATGAAGTGTTTCCTGCAGAAGCTCAAGGACTGTAGTCTTCAATATGGACTGAAGCTCAACATTAAGAAAACAAAGGTTCTCTCCACTAGGCCAATTGACGGCTTCATGATAGACAGAGAAAAGATTGATATTGTTAACATCTCAGCTTGCTTGGTTCCACAATCAGCTCTCACGGTATCAGTAGTCAGGGAATCAAAAGAGGAATTGCATTGAGAAAATCTGTAGTCATAGACCGCTCTAGATTAAGGGAGAGCAACAATGTCAGTCTGGAGACTAAAACACGCCTGATACAGTCCATGATCTTTACAATTACTTGCTATGCATCTGGGAGCTGGACCACAACTAAGGATGATGGAAGAAGGATTGATGTCTTTAAGTTGTGGTACTGAATTAAAGTGTTGAGCATATCATGAGCTGTTAGGTGAACAAAAATGAAGTCTGTCCTAGAGAGGGTGAAACCAAGCTGCTCTTTGGTGGTAAAGATTTTGATGCACCGTCTCACACACTTTGGGCATGTGGCCAGGAGAGACTAGTCCTTGGAGAAGGACATAATTCTTGCAGGTGTGTAGGGACAACCCTGGAAAGGAAGACCCAGGAGAAGATGAATTGACTCAGAGACAGGAGAAATGGGATTAGTTTTAATGGAGATGATGTGATTGGCTCAAGATAAGGCAGGGTTTGCACAGAGCTAATGTGCATAGGGTCCGTATGAGTTGCAGGTGACTCAATGGCACATAACAGCAACAATAACAACTGTTACTTCAAAAGTAATGTTTTTTTCCTTTTGGAGGTAGTTTCCAATCTTAAGTTTCACAGTCAAGAAGGAAATAAAATCACCTAATTTTAGACTATGCTCCACTGTAACACAAAGAACTCATGAAATATACAAAAGGAGCGACCCTGGAGGACGTTACGCTGAGTGAAATATCTCAGTCACAAAAAGACAAATATTGCATAATGCCACTATTGTAAAGGGTCTGACATCTGAGTTGGGGGAAATTAAGAGGCGATACATAATGTACATTGCATTGAAACAGATGAGGGAGATAACTGTTTAAAAGGGATAGATGACTGGATATTATTGTCATGACAGGAGTCCAGAACAAAAGCTGCATAGTGGTGTGGACTGGAGATGGTGGTGGATTGTATACTAATGAAAGGGTTTTGGGGTTTTTTTGTTTGTTTGTTTGTTTAACTTTTTGAAGAGAAAAGCAAACTGGAGGGGAGAGGGTGGGCAGGGAGGAAAGTGTGCAACGATGAATGAATGAAAATCCAAAGTCTGTAAACTTTCATTAAAAAAAAAAAAGGAAAAATACATACTATGATCAGTTTTATAACTAGACTTCTTACATAGCTTGTTTACAAGAATATTACAGAAGTACCCTATGAAACTTCTGCTTGAAATTCTGGCAGTTCTCTGTCTATGTACTAGACATTTTTTGATTGATCTTGAGATGCGTTTTGCTTGCATGCAGTATTAATTATACTGTTCAATAGTTTCCACATTCTGTTGGATCACCTTTCTTAGACAAACCTCTTCCAACCCATTGTCCAGACAACTGTCCCCCAAATTTCCTGGCATAGAATGGTGAGTTCACCCAAGGCAGCATTTCTTAATTGAAACAAGTCAATTGTTATCCCATCAAATCCAGGGAGTTTATGTTTTTTTAATTTTTTTTTTTTGCCAATGCCTTCAATGCCGCTTTCACTTCCTCTTTCAACACCTTGGCTCCTAATCATATGTGTGACCCGAAATTTTACAGTGTCAAACAGTTCTTTTTGCTACAGTGCTTCTGTGCATTCCTTCCAACTTCTTTTGAGGCTTTCTGGGTCATTCAATATATTGCCCATAGCATCTTCAACATTTCATCTCCAAATTTAAATTTGTTTTTCAGTTCTCTCAGCTTTTTAGAAAAACTATTATTATTCTTTTTAAGTTGGTTCCTTCACTGCAGCTTGAGTTTTGTAAGGTCATAGAAAATATAGATTCTGTGTATAACAATAACATGAAAATTGGTACTCTTTGCAGAGAATTAGGAAGAAAGGCTAGATAATATACTTCGAAAAATGAATCAACTTGAGAGAGATTAGAACATTTTGCTAAATGAACTATCTTAATCGCATAAGGACAAATATTGCATAAGACCACTACTGTGAAAATGAGAGGATAACTGAGGAAGAGACGTATAAGGAATAGAAAGAAAAGGTGTGGGAAAAGGGGAAAGGGACAAATCACTGGGATAGCAGAGTTGGTGGGTGGAGAGGAGGTGAAGTAATGGGGAAGATTCAATGGGGGTTTGAAAAGTCCGAGTGATAATAGGCATGGAACAGTGGTAATTAATTATATAAAATATGATGCATATGAATGATTGCGTAAAACACAAAGAGTACAGGTACAAGACTTGTTGTTGTTATGTGCTGTTGAATCACCTGCGACTTACATACAGCAGCCCTAAACCCTGCTCCGTCCTGTGCCAATCACACTGTCTCTGACACACTTACCCTCATTACCCCAGTCACTGAATCAATCCACCTCATAGAGGATCTTCCCCTCCTGTGCTGTCCCTCCACCCTCCCAAGCATGATGTCCCTCTCCAAAGACTGGTTCCTCCTTGCAACATGTCCAAAGTGGTTTAACCCTCTCTAGAATGAACCTACCTGTTCATTTTCTTAGCAGTCCATGGTATATCTCACACTCTTCTCCAGCACCACAGCTCAAAGGCATCAATTCTCCTCCTATCATCTCTAGTCATTATCCAGCTCTCTGGTGCATAGCAAGTGATTGTGATGACCATGGTCTGTATCAGAGTAACACCATTGCTGTTCAGTACTCTGGAGAGGTCTGTAACAGCAGACTTTCTCCACTGTGATACATCTTTTGATTTTCTGGATGCTGGTATCAAGAGTGTTGACTGTGGAGCCAAGCAAACTAAAGCTGTGAACAATCTCAATCTCTTCCCCATCCATCCTGATGCTGCCAATTGGCCCAGTGGTGAGAATCTTTGTCTTCTTGATATTGAGCCTTAACTCATATTGAAGGGGGCAGTTCTTGACCTTCTGCAGAAAGCACTCCACAAACCAATAAAAAAATTAAGAAACAACAACAACAAAAAACCACACTAACCAACACAAATCTTCTATCACACTGTAGCTATTATAGTCAGGTGGGAACAGACAGAGGAGTATTTGATAGAAGGCTGGAAAAGGAAGGTCCTCTTGGTTGAAACTCACTGTGACTGCCGTGCTGTGAGCTGACTATACAGTGGAATGTACAATGTACAATGTACCACAGTCATGGAAATGGCAACTTCTTGTTCTGTTTTACATAAGGTCATTATGGGTCTGGGTCAATGGCTTAGCAATCATCACCACCAACAGAGAAAACACATTCTGAACATGAACTTCCCTTTGGAATGATGGATCTGCTCTCTGTGTTCATAATCTGGGCACTGAACTTCTGGAAATGACTTGGGCTATAGTTCTCTGTTACAGCAGCTTTCCAAACCTTCAAAACTTAGGAAGAATCTTATTAAAGGAGAAAAGAATGTCAACTCTTTATATTAAACGGGTAGCTCTATGTAGAGAGTAGTGAGCTCAGCTTGTCAGAGATCCCCTACTCCTCAGTTCTCACATCATTTCAATTCAAGTGGCAGCTGATTCATGAGGTGTCCTTTGAGTCCTCTGATAGGTGGTTGTAGGGAACTCACACAGCATTTCTGCCACAGAGCCATTAAAAAGACACATGGGCCCCTGGGTTCTCTGCTAACTTTCAGTGTCCAAGTCTGGTGACTTACAACTTTCATTCTTGTGGGAAGAAGGGGTATTTGTCATCTATTATGAGTGGACTTTCAGAGCTACTCAATTTACAGTATCTATAGTGGAGTGAAAATGAATGAACATCTGTACATGGGTTCAGATACTATGTCAGGCGATACGAAATTAGCTGTCATAACAAGTCCATAAAGCCTTAACAGACTATTTATCTTGCTCAGTTTGTAAAGTACATAAACTATAGCAAACTTATCTAAACCAGCTCTCCTTGGAGAACAGCTTGATCTAGTAGTAGTCAGAGTCTCACAGGATTTGACCCCATGGAGAATTTTTCTTCTCACATACAATCTGCCATTTTATTTGCATGCTTTACTGTGAGCAATACCTGGTTTGTTTGGCTTTTTCCTTTTATCTTCCACTGAAGATTGACTTTAAAATTTCAAAATTGCTTCTCTTTTCTTTATAATCTTAAAACTTGGCTGCAATTATTAGTCATTCAAATTTAAGCTTTGTTAGTGGAAAAGTGGGAAGACCAAAACATAAAAACAGTGCTTCTGTTATAGTTTATGGAGAACAGAGGTGGCTAGATCAATGTGTAAAAAGACCCTTCTGTTGATGGAACTGTTGTGATTCAGAGAGCATGTGAAAAATGCCCAATCTCCCTTATGTGAAAAAGTTGGGTGATATTTGTATTTTTAATACCACTGGGTCTCCTCATGCATGATTCTTATTGATTACAGAATTCCCACGTCAGAGCCCATGGTTGCAAGTTTGCTTGTTTATTTGTAAACTATCAGGATTAAAAATATAAGCGATTAGATTCAATATGAGAAGATTTAGACCAGTGGCTTCCGGGTAATATGTTAGCCTCATTTGAATTGCATGGGACGCTGGGACACAGGAGGACAAAACACGATTACTATGAGGCAAAAGCATATTTAAATAAAAAGATGAAGGTGGGCTGAAAGTTGATGGAATATCCACACCCAGTGAACGCTAAGCAAAGCCACACTGGAGTGGCTACATTTGCACGACTTTTATTACCTTTCTCAGCCCCACTCAGAAAGAACTCAAATCCCTGCTTGCATTTGATTTTATTTCATTTACTTTTAATTTTTTTTAAGGCTAGAGTGGGTATTGATTTGACAAGTCTTGGTTTTTTAAAATAACTCAACAACAACAACAACAACAACAACAAATCTCAAACTCATTGCTGTCAAGTTGGACCTGATTCATAACTGATCCTCTATTGTGCTTCAAAAGTTGTAAGTTTTGTGAGAGAAGGTTACCCCTAATTCTTCTGCTTCATTTTAAAATGCTATTTTTCCCTTAATATAAATGTTGGTATGAGATTAATTTTTTAAAATTCTTTTGTTGTTGTCTATCTGTGTTTTATTGACCATGCAACATAATCCATTTGTGTGGATCATAACAAATTAATAAACACGTTACGAAGAATGGAGACTCTAGAACTGTTACATACACCAAGAGGCAGTTATTACATTACAACAGAACAGGGTATACGGCATACTTGAAAATTAGGAAAGATATATGTCAGCTTTTTATTACATCTTTTAATCTGTTCAAAAACTGTTCTCATTTGAGCTTAGACTCTTGGGATATTGAGATGCATTGTTTGTTTAATTTCCAAGTGTCTTTGATTTATTTTGAGTTTAATTCCATTGTGGTCAGATGGCAAGCTTTGATTTCAATTTAGTGAAATGTAGTTAAGTTCTATTTTATAACATGGTCTATCTCGATGAATGTTCCATAAACATATTATGAGAAGATTACTCCTGTGGATGAGACTGAAGTATTCTGTGTCAATTATGCCACAGTAGTTGATGGTATTTTTTTTTATATAATCTGTATCTTTAATAATTTTATATCTGCATAAAATCAAGGAAATCTTTCTGAGACATCTGAAACTTTAGTTCAAATTATTTTTTTAATTTTGTTTTTGTTTTGGTTTTATTGTTGCTGATTTTCTATAAGATGCCTAACAATTTGGAACCTAATTTGAATTTTATTTACTTTTGATTACCTTCTACTCCCGCTTACACCATTCAACACCTCTCTCTCCCTACCCAGCCCTTAATATGATGGCTTGTATCTCAAATCTCCTGGGTTTTTGTGATTCCGAACTGCTTACACTACTGTCAATTTCTTATGCTGGGGCCAGTATCTTTTGAGTTTAGGAGTCTCTAAGTTCGAATACCAGGTCCTAGTATTAGGGAAGGCTATCTATCTTAGATAGTTCTGAGCAAAAGTCTTTGCCTTGAACTTCTGTTCCAAGACTGACTTCTTGTGACTTAATGCCTCTTCTCTTTCATTTGTTCCATTGTTTCAATTGTTTCATTGTTGTCACAGGGAATAGTTTCCCAGGAGAGGGTGATGTGTCCTGTAGATCTGGGATATAACTGTTGTTTTCTTGGGAAAGTGGGAATACCTGTGTTGTGTGACACCGAGGTGACTTTCCTGTGTGCTCTGCCTCAAAACTATTTAAGCACTCAGGCCTTGACCTGCTGGGCTTTGATTTTAACTATTGTAAATTCTAGGTTATGTTTTGTTCATTAACTTATTTTTTTCTTCCTTCCTTTCTTTGTAAGTCTTAAAAATTTAGTATCTAGATTTGTCCCTTTTCCAGGAAAACAGAACTTGGTATTTGTTGGAGGTGTGAGCCACGGTGACATTCTCAAGTACTCATTCAGATGTCTGTGTTTCAGATTGCAAGAACTGGGCTTCCATTCTGGATAAGATGCAAAGTCTACAGTTCTTTGTTAGTGTTTGAGTGCATTCTGCTGAAAGGTTGAAAGTCTAGTCCTTTGATTTGCAGATCTCTGTAAAACTTTAATTCTCTTTAACAATGTGTGAGACTGTGAACTTTACTGAAAGCTGTAGATTCCAGGTTCCTGGTTACAGAATGAAAGCTGTAAAAAAACATGATGCTTCTTTACCTCTCAATCTCAAAAAGAGAGAAAGGGAGAGGGAGGTTAAAGAACTAGAAAACCAAGGTGTATTTTAAACTTCTATTTGTATATGATGACTTCAGGAAATATGACAAAATTTCTACATAATGATACTTACATCTTTGCCAAAAGTTTGCATAACTTAGATTTCACTTTAAATCTTTAAGAAATCCAGTAGATGAGGCATTTCCATTTTTGAGAAATACTGAGAGTGGGTTTCTAAATAAAATCATGGACTAAAGAAAGGCTATTTTACGCAAACTATTTTAACCTCAGTTTCATTTAAACATTTAAACAAAACATTTGGAAACAGAGGGAGAAAAAAATAATTTAGAAACAACAAAGAATAGAGATTGGAACTAGAATGAATTTTAACTAAAATAAACCTTCAAGAAATAGAAGCAGTTAAAAGGATATGACTACAACAAACATTCTCAATATTAAGATTGAAAGCAATAAAATTTGGCATGCTGAACAAACATTATTTTGGAAAATAATAAAGAAAAATATTTGTTATTTATTCAGAAATTATTTTACATGACTGAAAATCAATATATTCTCTATCATGTAGAACGGAAGTTATAGTGTAAAAAGCATGTTTGTATGTGTGTGTTTTTGTGTGCATAAAATTAGAGTCAGAAATAAATGAAATGATGCGGTAATTAGCCCAGATCATTCCAGTCCTTAAGTAGCAGTGGGATTAAGCACAGTATAAATTATGAGTAGAGTTCAGGATTGGACGGGGTTTCCTTCTATTTTACGTGAGGTCACTATGACTGGATGGCACCTGACAATAACCTCATCAGTCCATGAGAGATAAAAACCTATAAAAGCTCAAAACGATGCATAATTACTAAGTTAGGGGGAAAAATCATAAAGGCAGGGTAATAGAATAAATAAAGTCCTATTCTGGAGGTGGATGATTGGGATTTATAGCCAAACAACTACAATTTGTTTATTCTTGAACAAAATACTAGAATTTGTCCTTTATTTTCCTCATTGGTAAAATCAATTTTATATTCATAGTTCGCTTTTAGAAATACAGAAAACAATGTATCCCACTGAATAAAGGGTTATATTTTTGTAGACAAGGTCAATATATGTACAAGTAAAAAATGAGGAAAAAAATCTATACAAAAAATTAATCAATAGCACTAAATCCTAGTTATAGATACACAAATATTAAAATATGAAGCATATGATATGAAAACAGTTACACATACACAAAGTGAACAATTACACAATGTAAGAAGTGATTATGGATAAACTAGATATATAAAATTATATACTAGTACGTATTTTGCTAGTGTGATTCTCCAGGAGGAAAGTAAAATTATGCTGTGTGTGTGGGGGGGGGAAGAAATTCTCCAAAACAACCCTAGCAATGGAATATTAAAATATGAACAATAATTACATGGAAACTGTGTAAAGATTAAGGACTGCACACAGGACAGAAAATAAAGACATAGCTCTGCTGTGGGGCTCAATTTCAGCACCACAGAATGGACGTAAAGGTGTAATCAATCCTTACCTGCTGAGACCCCGTCCTGCTGCACCTGCATCATCAGTGTTGAAGTTTGAGCCTCTTGTTTGACTGTTGTACCACTCCACCCCTGGGAAGTTTTTCCTCTGCATCTCGGATCCTGTCTTTTAACAAACACAATGATTTTTGCTTTTGTTTTTGTTTTTCCTAGAGACCAGTCTTTGCTGATGATATGTCCAAATTAAGGAAGACAATATGTCATCGCTCTCACTTCTAATAACCAGGTTGAAATTAATAGTTTAAGTGACCCTCATACAATTTTCTAGGTAAATCAAAATTGTATGGAAGAAGAAACAGGGGCCAAAATAATCACAATGATCTGTTTGGTTGCTTTGAGAAACTTAGGAGTTCTGTACCTCACCCCATTCCTCTTTCTCACTGCCCCCTTTTCACTTGACAAAGTCATGTTTTAATTTTGAGGTAAAACTCTCAATTCTTTTTTTTGGACCTCATCAGCAACTGATAGGAAATGACTTATCTTTAATTTCCCCATGCTGAGTTCTGATCCTGAAGAACAGAATCCTCTTCAAATTATTAACTTATCTGTTAACTAAAATTGCAAAGATATGTGTTTACTTTTTTTTGGCCAGGTTTTATAATTATGTTTTTCTCCTAAAAGGATAAAACAAAATGCAATCAGTTATAGGAAAACATAAGATAATGAATTTAAAGTGTCTTACACGACAGGAACTATTTCAGAATTGATGCCAGCATGCATGTAAAGGTAGAAGTTCAAAATTTTAAATTATATTCAAATCAGTCATTATTTATATCTAAATAAAATGGAATGGCAACAGATAAAAACATGCAAATGACCATTTTATTCAATTAAGTAATGATTATGAATTAGCTTTCAGTCCTTATTTTCTTCCTTCATCTTCATGTAAAATGACAGGCCATTGCTTTTTCTTAACACAAAAACATAATGAGACGTGAGACAATCTCCAGCAAGAAAAAAAAAAACAAAACACAACATACAAACCAGTACGTCAGGGCATGAAAGTTCAGGGGCAATAGAACCTACACAAACCACTTAAGCACACTCATTATTATTGCTATTGGTATCTCAGGACACTGGGGACTTTATAATTTAGTCAGCATTATGCAGTTTGAAGTGTTTCATGTTCTGCATGGAAGCAGGCTGCAATTCAAATATCAGTGGCCATGAAAAATATGCACATATGTTTAGTATGGAAATCTCCAAGGGAGCAACAGAGGAGATGGGCGTATGTCCTAGCTGTGTGGTGGAGAATTTCTGTGAATTCATCATTGGAGAGCAGTTTATCACTATTTTTCATTTTTTCCAAGAACACTATCCCCTCTCATTTGTTGGCGAACCTGATTATGTATGCTCATCCTAGAAAGATAATAAGGCTGAGCTCTCTGACGCTTAAATGCATCAGGGTTGTTAGAGTCTCTGTGACACATACAACTCTCCCATTGACAGGGCCATTCTGATAGCAAGAGTAATTGCTTCTTTTATCTAGTTTAGGAAATTGTGCTTCTTTCTGCCCGCTAGTTTATTACATCAATTACTGCAAACCATGCTCTTGTATAATTTATGGGGAAGAGTCCAATTGCATTCAGATCATCCTTTGTTCATATGCTTACAAATATTTTAAAAATATGTATATCACCTTTCCCAGGGAGGCTTGTGATTTAAACATCTGACTAGACGTGTAACTTGTATAAATGGTTTGTTTAATTTGAAGGTTGGGGTGGTGGTTGTTTTGCCTCGCAGATAAGGTATTTTGGAGCGCAATACCTAATCTTTAAAGTGCAGTTAACATAAACGCCAGTTTCTAGGAAGGAATCTTTAATGCGGTTAAAGCTGGGGGTGAAGGTGCCTGTCGGAATTCTGGCCTGCAGTCATGCTATTTGGCTCTTGTTTTGCTTTAGAAGTACTGAAATGTGCTGCTATGGTTAGCAGAGTTCCCGTAAACCAGAGCAATTGCTTTTGACACTTAAAAAGGATTTTATTGACAGTTGGAAACACGTTGGGGATTTGAAAAGAGTACTTTTCCATCTGTAATACTTGGTGTGATCAAAGATCACACAGCAGCCCCAGATTAGTGGAAATGAGGCAGCACCAGGCCTTGCCACTCCACACGGGGATGAGGGCTTGGTTTTTGATTCACACTAATCCCCACCACGATCTGAGTGGAATTTACGGTAATGTGGATACTTCTCAGGGCTCCTTCCGACGCCTTTTTAAAAGAGTCCTAAAGCAGATAATAATAGAGCAAGATTTAAAATTCCCTTTGAAAGTTAAATCTTACTTTCCCATTCTCCATTCATATATTAGTTTCATGTTTTGATCAGAGTATACTTAACTGCCAGTGTTTCTTATCTACACTCACAAATGTGAGTGTCATAGATGGTGGAATCCTAGCTACCACGGGCCACCCCTTCATTTTCACTGAGCAGTAGCTAGCAAAGTGATGTGAGGCATGATTAGACTGCAGATAGAATGGGGGGAAAAAATCACAGCTTTGGGTCCCTGAAGGTTTGTTATAATTATGGTTCTTTCCTCCCCTCCTTCCCTCCTTCCCTCCTTTCCCTCCTTTCCTTCCTTCCTCCCTTCCTCCCTTCCAACTTTAAATCTATCTTTATATCATCCCAAATATTGATTTTGCACTGCCTCAAAATTGAACTCTACTTCTCATAAGTGAGAACAATACTCAAATGTCACTAACCTTGTTTATATAAGAACCGTTGTTGTTGTTGTGTGCCTTGAGGTGAGAACCAACCCATAATTGACCCTCCAGAGGGTTTTCAAAGGCGGTAAATCACACAGGAGGAGATTTTCCATCCTGCTCTCATGGGGCAACTGGTAGATTCAAATCACTTGCTGTTGGGATTGCAGCACAGCTTCTTACCACTAGGGCCATGGGAACTCCTTTACTAAGCATTACATGATAAGTACAGCAATTATTGAAGTGTGATTGTCTTTTTTAAAGCAATTGGAATCCACCAGCTTCTTTAAGTGAGAAAGATGAGCAAACTCTCCCCATGCAATTTACAACTTCTGAAAACACACTGGAGGTTTGTTATGTGGGGATTCCTGGTAGATAACTCATCACAACATCACAGGTAAAACAAAAGCTACCAATGGATCACCTTTGTAAACTGAAGCATACATCCAGGAAAGTGAGAGAACTTTCCTTACTAAACACAAAAGAGATACCTGCATCCCCAAACTGGACCCAATTTTTAGACAAAGATTGCATCTGCCAGTGTCCTGGGAATTCTCCAGAGGGTAAGTTTCTAACATCATTTT
>NW_006399875.1:85683-90219 GCF_000299155.1 Elephantulus edwardii
TTTTATTAATTTTAATAAACATTTACAGAGATTTTGGATTTCATTAATTCATTGTTGTACTTTTTTCTTTACCTTACACCAAAGCTAGTCTTTTATTGACTTATCTAATATAACCAGCTCTTAACTCAATCTTCACTATACTATCCTGTAAGTTAGATTCCCACTCCTACTACTGATTACTCAGCATGTTGACCGTAGCTATTTTCTGGGCAACATCTTGAATGCTTGCTTCTTTTCTTCTTTCTGTCTATAATTGCTTCTCTTTCCAAAGTCGGAGAGAGTGTATTGCCACTCTATCAAAAAAAAGACTTGTTTAACATTGAAATACTTCAGGAAGTATCACTTTCTCAAGAGCCAGTGGTTATGAAAGAAGAAGCTGAAGATGCACTGAAGACTTTGACAAATAAATAAAACCTCATGCACACCCATGTTCACTGCGGCTTTGCTCACAATAGCAAGGAGTTGGAAACAACCTAAGTGCCCATCAACAAACGAATGGATAGAGAAGCTGTGGTATATTTACACAGTGGAATACTATCCTGCATTGAAAAACAAGGAACTCATGAAATAGTATGCAAAATGGGTGACCCTGGAGGACATTATGCTGAGTGCAATAACTCAGTCACAAAAGGAAAAATACTGCATGGTGCCACTGTTGTAAAACAGCTGACCTTGCGGTTGGGGAGAGACTGAGAAAGATGGTTTCAATAATGTATACAGAATTGAAAGCGATAAAGGAGAAAACGGTTTAAAAGGGATATGTGATTAGGTATTTTTGTCATGACAGGAGTCTAGAGGGAAGGTTGTATAGTGGAGTGGACCTGGGGTGAGGGTTGTAAAACAATGAAAGAATGTTTCTTTCAGGGTAGTGTACTAGGGGAGAGGGTTGGGAGGGGAGTAAAGTGCAACAATGAATGCATGGGAATCTAAAACCTCTTTAAATTTTTACTGAAATTTAGAATAAATTTAAATAAAAAACAAAAAAATAAAAAAAATAAAGCCTAGGGGTCAATAGGATATCAACTGTCATGTTTAAACTAACAAATGGAACCCTGGGTGTGCTAACCAGCCTATGCTGCACAATTTGGGGACAGATGTCTTGGAAACTGATGGTGAGGGGGAATATTTCTTGTCCTTCTCAAGAAAGGTGCTCTAACAGAATATGGGAATTATTGCTCATGTGTGAAGCAGTTAGGCTCTCTTGTTTTGGTGAAGGTCAGGTGTGGACTCTTTAGTTGTGTTTTGTTGTTCATAGTTGTGTGTGAGCTAATTGGACTTGCCAGGTTTAGCTAATTATGACCAGTGGGCTGGAAGCGTCTTGTTTAGAGTCAACCAGGACCTGGTGGGCAGTCCTCTTATCTAAATAGCAGTTAAGCCCTTAGGCCTGGTATTATTTGTGTTTGGAATGAATATTCTTCTAAGTGGTACAGCATTGGTGTGCCAATTTGCTGCACTGAAGTAACATGAAATTGCTGTGATGCTGAACACTGTATCACTGGTATGTCAAGTGCCATAATGATTACCCATTGTGGACAGGGTTTGGTGGAGCTCCAAGATTGAGACAGGCTGGAAAGAAGGAGTAGCATCCACTTCCTAAACAACAAGGCTCTGAAAACTCTATGAATGTAGAGAAACAATGAAAGTTATGTTCAGTTATGAAGTGTGTTCAGGTCTTTTGTTTACAGGGTCCCTATGAGTCATGCTCAACTTGATGGAATTTAACAACAACAACAACATCTTTAATATTATAAACTAGCAAAATATTGCTGAAGATCATCCAAAAATGTCTAGAACAGGACATGAACAGAGAACTGCCAGAAGTTCAAGTTGGGTTTAGAAGGAGCTGTGGTACCAGGGATATCATGCTGACGTCAGATTTATCTTGACTGAATGCAGAGAATTCCTGAATATTAAATTGTTATTGACTATGCAAAACCATTTGATTATGTTTATCATAGTAAATTATGGCTAGCATTAAGAAGAATGGGAATTCTTTTAATTGGGTTTATGTAAAACCTATACCTAGACCAAGAAGCTGTTGTCAGAACAAAGCAAGGGTACAATGCCTGGCTTAAAATTAAGAATGATATGTGTCAGTGTGAACTTTCTCTACACCTATTAAATTTGTGTGCTAAACAAATCATTTGAAAAGCAGGGCTCTATGAGTAAGAATGTGGTAACGGGATCAGATGTAACTTGTAGAAAATGAAAACTGAAATTCCTTGCTTCAGAAGATCAAAGACTATAGCCTTCAATATAGATTACATTTCAATACAAAGAAAACAAAATTTTTACCACTGCATTGGCAACATCATGATAGATGGGCAGTAAAATGATTGAAATTGTCAACAGTTTCATCTTACTTGAATCCACAATCAACACTCTTGGTATCAATAGTCAGGAGAATAGGAGCTGCAGTCAGGGACCTCTCAAAATTACTAAGGAGCAATGATATTGGTTAGAGAAGGCTAAGGTGCCACTAACTCAATCCATAATCTTTTCAATTATTTGCTATGCATCTGAAATCCAGACAATGAATAAGGATGAGAGCAGAAGAATTGATACCTTTGAGTTGTTATGTTGAAGAAGATTACTGAATTTCATATGCAATGGTGGTTGTTGTTAGGTGCCATCGAGTCGCTTGTAACTCAGTGACCCTATGTACAACAGCCCTAAACTCTGCTCTGTCCTGTGCCAATCGCACTGTTTCCTACATACCCATCCTGATTACCCCAGTCACTGAATCAGTCCACCTCACAGAGGGCCTTCCCCTTCTGCGCTGTCCCTCCACCCTCATAAGCATGAAGTCCCTCTCCAAGGACCTGTCCCTCCTTACAACATGTCCAAAGTATGTCAGACGAAGTGTCAGAATCCTTGCCGCCAAGGAGCAGCCTGGTTTAACCCTCTCTAGGATCAATCTGTTTGTTTTCCTAGCAGTGCATGGAACTCTCAATACTCTTCTCCAGCACCACAGCTCAAAGGCATCAATTCTCCTTCTATCCTCCTTGGTCATTGTCCAACTCTCTGATGCATAACAAGTGATAGCAAAGACCAGGGCCTGTATCAGATGCACCTTAGTCTCAAGAGAGACACCATTGCTCCTCAGTACTTTGGAGAGGTCCCTAACAGCAGACTTTCCAATGGCAATGCGCCTTTTAATTTCTTGGCTACTGGTGCCAAGAATGTTGACTGTGGAGCCAATCAAACTAAAGTTGTGAATAATCTCAATCTCTTCACTATCCATCCTGATGCTGCCAATTGGTCCAGAAGAACAAAAATATATTTCGGACAAAATACAGCCAGAATTCTCTTTGGAGGCAAAGAAGACAAACATTAGTCTCACACACTATGGGCATATTGCTAGGATAAGCTGTTCCTTGGAAAGAACATCATGCTTGGAAAAGTTAAAAAAGTAGAACATCCTTAACAAGCCAGATTGACACTGGCTGTAGCAGTGGGCTGCGGTGGGCTGATGAGGATGACACAGGATAGGACAAGGTTCAGATCTGTTGTTCATAGTGTTGCTATGAGTTGTACTTGAGTTGATGGCACCTAATCAAAACAGTCCCTTAGTCCTAGATCTCAAGCTTGACACTAACTTAAGGTACAAACTGTAGTTGTATTGTTGTTATTGTTATTATTATGTACCATTGAGTTGGAATCGACCCATAGCTGACCTTCCAGCAGGTTTTCAGAGACATGTAATTACATGAAAGGTGATTGCCCATCCTTCTCCCACAGAGCAGCTGGTGGAGTTGAACTGTGTGCCTTTGTGATTGCAGCTCAGCTTCCTACCACTATGCTATCAGTGCTCAATAGACTCAAATACACCCTCTCTCCTGAATACAAAAGCAACTGAATGTCATAATTACCCCAAATTCATACTAATTTTCTTTTTCAAAAAATCCCAAAAGTTGTGAATAGAAGTATACTTAGTTTTGTTTTATCTAAAGGGAGCACTTTAAAGTTTTCTGAAAATATTTCAGTAGAAAAAGAGAAGACAGTACTCGCCAAAATGGAATACTTTTTTATTATAAAGTATTTTTGTCAAAATTCTGACTTAGGAAAGTAAAACTTTTTAAAACATTCTACACTATTTTTCAATGTAAGAAAAGGAAACACAATAAAAAACTTTTAAAAAATACTAAAAAAAGTTATAAAAATCCAAACTTCAGCATAATCACCCTTTTTACTTTGTATTAAAACTAAAAATAAAAAGGAAAAGCAAGTCTCAAACTCATAGCTGATTCTCCAGAGAGTTTGTGAATCCTGTAAATAGCACAAGAGAAAATTATCCACCTTTCTCCCATGGTGTTGTTAGTAGATTCGAGTCACCAGAGAAATATCATCATTGGATTAGCAGTACAACTCCTTTAGATGATGCCACATGAGTCTATTTCAAAAAGAAAGGAAAACCAAGAAAACCTAAAGTAATGTGGGACACCATTAAGAAGTAAAAACATGTGCATAATTCGAATACCATAATAAGATGTTGTTGTTGTTATGTGCCGTCAAGTCGTTTCCGACTCATAGCGA
>NW_006399875.1:92359-102899 GCF_000299155.1 Elephantulus edwardii
TATTTGTTCCCATTCCAAAGAAAGGTGACCCAACTGAGTGTGGAAACTACAGAACAGTGATTTCACCATAATAAGAAGAAGGGGGAAAAAGGCACCAAGAAAGGCGTGGAAGAGTTGCTTAAATAAAATTTTTCAAGACTAATGAAGGATTATAGAATATACATATGAAAAGCTTAGCAAAGTCCATATAGGTTAGACTCCAAAAGGAAAATATGAAAGCATATTATAGTCAACTTTGCTAGAATCAAAGACAAGTAGAGAATTCTGAATGAAGCTAGAGAAAAATGAAGAGTAATTTATAAAGGAGAATAAATAAGATTAAGTGCTGGTTTCTCAGCAGAAACCATGTGAGCTAGTAGACAGTGGAAGAACATATAAAAAACATTCAAAGAACGCAACTTTGACCAAAAATATTGTACACAGTAAAACGGTCCAACAAATGACAGATAGATCAAGATTTCTCAGAATGGCAGAGACTAAAAGAGTTCATAAAATTAGACCAGTGTTGTTGGAAATATTGAAGGCAATCTTCCTCACGGAGACACCACAGAAAGGAGATTGGATCAAAGGAATCATCAACAATATCAGAAAGAACCCAATGAAATTATACTAATAAAATCCTGCTCCACAATAAGAGAAAACAAGTATCAGATTGGTTAAAATATCAAAACCCATCAATATATTATCTATAAGAGATATACTTAAAAAAGGAAAATAAAGACAGACTAAAAATAAAAGTGAGGAAGTAAATATAACAAAAAAAATGGTAACTAAAAAAAAGGCTGTGGTAGCCATATTAATCTCCAATAAAATAGACATCTGTGTGAAAGTTTTCACAAAAGACAAGAAAGGACACTATAAAATGCCTAAAGAGTCAATAGAAACCATAATAAATGTCTCTGTACAAAATAATAGTCCTACAAAACACACAGAGCAGATATTAACATAATGAAGATAACAAAAAGATAACACCACTATAATAGTAAGATTTCAGTAAACAGCTCTCAAAGATAGCACTATTAGAAAGAAACTCAACAAAGACGCTGAAGAATTAAACTATATAATCAACCAACTCTACTTCATAGATATATACAGACTAATACACTCCCCAAAAGATGAGTATACCTTCTTCTCCAGCATACATGGAACATTCTACAGAATAGATAATATGGTAGGTTCCAAAGAAAGCCACAGTAAGATAAAAATCATAAAAAGAATACAAACCATTTTGCCAGAGCACAATACTTACAAAACTAGAAATTAACAACAACAGGAGGACAAAAGAGGAAACAAACCTAAATACCTGGTCGCTGAACAATGCCCTGCTTAAAAATCAAGTGGGTAAAAGAAGAAATTGAAAAACAAAGTAAGGAGTTTCTTGAAACAAATGAAAATGAAAGCGCACCTTATCAAAACCTCTGGGATACAGCAAAAGCAGTACTGAGAAGTCAGTTCATACCAATAAGCAAACATGTCAAAAGGGAAGGGAAAAATAATAAATTATTTAACTCAATAATCCAACAAGGAGAAAAAGAACAGCAAAAATCCCCAATAACCTCTAAAATTAAGGAAATGATCAAAATATAGGCAGAAACAAATGCAATAGAAAGCAAACAATTGAAACGATCAACAAGACCAGGACCTGGTCCTTCAACAAGGCCAATAAAATTGACAAAGCACTAGCAAAGCTAACAAAGGAAAAGAAAGAAAAGACAGGTAATCTGAATAAAAGATGAAAGGAGAAATGTCACTAATGAAATAAGAAGTTACAAATAGAATATTATGAAAATTATACTCAAACAAACATGAAAACCTAGATGAAATGGACAAAAATTAAACTAAACTAAATACTAGACTAAATTTCTAAACTCACAACCTACCCAAATTAACACATAATGAAGTAGAGCATCTGAATATTACACAAGAAGAAATTGAAGAGGTAAAAAAACCCCTTCTAGCCTTGGGTCAGATGGTTTTACTAGTGAATTCTATGAAACATTCAGAGAAGAGTAGTCATCAACTCTACAGAAAACATTTCAGAAAATAGAAAATCGTGGCCTACTTTCAGACTCATTTTATGAAGCAAACATATCCTAAATACCAAAGTCAGGTAAAGACAGCACCAAAATAGAAAACTATAGGCCAATATCTCTCATGAATATAGATGCAAAAATCCTCAATAAAATCCTGGCCAAAAGAATCCAACAATACCTTAAAAAAACCCAAAACTAACAACAACAAAAAAAACCCCACACCACACAGAACAAACAACCACCAAAAATTGTTCAAAGTAAGAAAAGCAATTAATGTAATAATCACATTAACAAAGCAAAGAACAAGACCCACTTGATTCTATCAATTGATTCAGAAAAGGCCTTTCACACAATTCAACCATCCTTTTTGATTAAAACAGTAAAAAAATGAATTGAGGGAAATTTCCTCAACATAGTGAAATGTATAAATATAAAACCAAGAGCCAATATAATTCTCAATTGAGAGAGCTTAAAGACATTCCTCTTGAGAACAGGATCAAGGCAAGGGTGTCCGCTGTTACCTTTCCTATTCACTGTAGTATTGGAATTATTAACAGTAGAAAAATAAGGCAAGGCAAGGTAATAAGAAGAACACAAATTGGCAAAGAAGAGATAAAACTATCTTTATATACAGATGTTACGATAGTATACTTAGAAAACCTTGAAGATTCAGCAAGAAAACTGCTAGACACAGTTGACAGATTCAGCAAAGTAGTTGGGTGTAAGATCAAGACAGAAATTCAGTTGGATTTCTCTGCAGTAACATAGAAAATAGAAAAATAAAGCTAAGAAAAAAGAGTACCAATTATAATAGTTAATCACCAGATGAAATATTTTGGAATAATTCTAACTGGAGACACAGAAAACTGACACACAAAAAATAACAAAACATTACTACAGCAAACAAAAGAGATCTGAAGAAATGAAAAAAATAGATCATGCTCATGGATACAATGAAAATGACAATTCTACCAAAGTTCAATGCAATATCAATACAAGTAACAATTTCATTTTTCAACAGAATGGAAAAGGCAAATTTCAAGTTTATCTGGTATAGAAAGAGACTTCTAATAACCAAAACACTACTGAAAAAGGAAAACAAGATAAAAGACATCACATTCCCTGATCTCAAATCCTTTTACACAGCCATGGTGGTAAAGATAATATGGTACATATTCAACAACAGACCCATATTGCTTTTGTTGTTAAATGTCATCGAGTTGAGTACAACTTATAGCAACCCTATGAGCAACACATCTTAACTCTGTCTTATCCTGTGTCATCTTCACACTTCCTGACACCCAAGAGCCCATTGTGGCAGTCACCATGTCAATGCACTTGATCAAATGTCTTCCTCTAACTCACCAGCTCTCCACACCTTCCCAGCATCATGTCCCTCCTATTCTGTTCTATTCTATTCTATTCTATTCTATTCTATTCTATTCTATTCTATTCTATTCTATTCTATTCTATTCTATTCTATTCATCTATGTGTGTGATGCTTGGAACAGATACATGGATCTATGGAATAGAATTAAGAACCCAGAATTTGGTTTATCCACCTATGGTCAACGGATATTTGACAGAAAAGACAGAATCAGTTAAGTGGGGAAAGAATAGACTCTTTAACAAATAGTTTTGTCAAAATTGAAAAAATTAAAAAAAATTTACAGAAAACTTAAGCAAGACTTACACTTCACACTTTACACAAAAACCAACTCAAGATGGATAAGAGCCATCCAAGTGTCTGTAACTTTTCACTCTATGTGCTGTTCTGCCCACGAAATGCCCCTCAAAAGAATAATACACATGTTTGTAAATACAAATAAGACTTTATCCCTGAGTATCCACTAGTAGAGGCTTTCTCCCTCAGTAGGAAGGTGGAGAGGGAAAAAAGCCCGAGTCCCCCCCACCCTCACCACAACTGCTTTTATGGCTTTCCTGTGTGCCACTGTCAGGGCGGGGAGATTGAGATCATGGTTAGTGGGTTGGAAGATCAGTCATGTGGGTTGGCTTTTGATGGGCTGGCTATTTTCCCTGCCCTTACTCTTCTTTTCACAGCTCAGTATCAGCTGAGGCCAGGAGCTGACTGTGGACCACCAACTACTCATATGTAAGTTCAAGCTGAAGTTGAGGAAAATTAAACCAAATCCAAGGCAACCAAAATATAACTTTGAGTCTATCCCACCTGAATTTCAGAACCATCTCAGGAACAGGTTTGAGACCTTGAACACTAATGAGCGAAGACCAGATGAGCTGTGGGAGGATATCAAGGGTATCATCAAGTAAGAGTGAAAATGGTCATTGCAAAGACGGAAGAGGAAGCAAAGACCAAAATGAATGTCAGAAGATACTCTGAAAATTGCACTGGAGTGCAGAGATGCCAAAGCAGAGGGAAGAATCCAAGATACTAAAGAGTTGAATAGAAAATTTCAACAGGCAGCACGGGATGACAAAGCAAGATATTACAATGAAACGTGCAAGGAGCTGGAGTCAGAAAATCAAAAGGGCCGAACTCGCTCAGCATTTCCTAAGCTCAAGGAACTGAAGAACAAATTCAAACCTCGAGTTGCTATAATCAAGCATGCTTTCCACAGAATGTTAAATGATGCAGGAAGTATTAAAAGAAGATGGAAAGAATATACTGTATCGAAAGGAATTGGCAGACACAGAAGAATTTCATGAAAGAACATATGAGCAAGAGCCTATGGTGACGGAAGAAGAAGTTCAGGCTGCTTTGAAGAAAATGGCAAAAAAATAAGGCTCCAGAAATAGGTGGTATACCAATTGACATATTTCAGCTAACAGATGCTTCATGTTGTGCCAAGAAATCTGGAGAACAACCATTTGGCCAACTGCCTGGAAGAGATCTATATTTTTCCCATCCCAAAGAAAGGTGACCCAACAGAGTGTGGAAACTATAGAACAATCTCATTGATTTCACAAGCAAGCAAAATTCTGCTGAAGATTATCCAAAAACGACTGGAACTTCCAGAAGTCCAGGCTGGGTTTAGAAGGGGTCATGGTACTAGGGATATTGTAGCTGATGTTAGATGGATCTTAGCTGAAAGCAGAGAATACCAGAGGAATGTCAATCTGTGTTTCATTGACTATGCAAAGGCGTTCGACTGTGTGGATCATAACAAGCTGCGGCTCTGAGAAGAATGGGAATCCCAGAACACTTGATTGTTCTAATGTGAAATCTATACTTGGACCAGGAGGCAGTCGTCAGAACAGAGAAAGGGAACACTGCACGGTTCAAAATTGGGAAGGGTATACACCAGGGACGCATCCTATCTCCATACCTTTTCAACCTGTATGCAGAACAGATTATCCAAGAGGCTGGGCTCTATAAGGAAAAATGTGGGGGTCAAGACTGGTGGACGATTTATCAACAATCTGCATTATGCAGATGACACAACCCTGCTTGCTGAAACTGAGGAGGACCTGAAGCACCTGCTGCAGAGGGTCAAGGACTGCAGCCTACAATATGGATTGAGGCTCAATGTCAAGAAGACAAAGATTCTCACCACTGGACCAATTGGCAGCATCAGGATGGATGGTGAAGAGATTGAGATTGTACACAGCTGTAGTTTGCTTGGCTCCACAGTCAACACTCTTGGCACCAGTAGCCAGGAAATTAGAAAGCGTATTGCTATGGGAAAATCTGCTGTTAGGGACCTCTCCAAAGTACTGAAGAGCAATGGTGACTCTCTGGAGACTAAGATGCATCTGATCAGGCCATGGTCTTTGCAATCACTTGTTATGCATCAGAGAGTTGGACAATGACTAAGGAGGATAGAAGAAGAATTGATGACTTTGAGCTGTGGTGCTGGAGAAGAGTATTGAGAGTACCAAGAACTGCTCGGACAACAGATTCATCCTGGAAATGGTTAAACCGGGTGACTCCTTGGTGGCAAGGATTCTGAGGCTCCCTCTAACATACTTTGGACATGTTGTGAGGAGAGACTGGTCCTTGGAGCAGGACATGATGTTTGGTAGGGTGGAGGGACAACACAGGAGGGGAAGGCCCTCTATCAGGTGGATTGAATTAGTGACTGGAATAATCGGGATGGGAGTGTCAGAGACAATGTGATTGGCACAGGACAGAGCAGAGTTTAGAGCTGTTCTACATAGGGCCACTATGAGTTGCAATCGACTTGATGGCACATAACAACAACAACAATTCTTTTTGTGTCACGTAGACACTAGTTACTTCCTTACTTTGCAAGGACAGATAAAAATTTACCCTGAGCATTCATGTTTGCCTTAAACTAAGAATTTTTATGGCCCACTTCTGCTTCTGGTATTAGTGGAGGTTTGTAAAAAGTGGGATTTATGCTTTCCCTTCAGTACAAAACAGATCATTCAGAAGGCTGGTCATTTTTAGCAAGAATGTGGCATAAGAATTGGATTCATCAACAATTTGAGTTATGCAGACGACATTACCTTGCTTGCTCAAGCTATGGAGGACCTGAAGAATCTGCCGCAGAAATTCAAGTACTGCAGTCTTCAATATGGTTTGAAGTGCAACATCAAGAAAACAAAGATTCTAACCACTGTGCCAATTGACAGCATGACAATAGATGGGAAAGAGATTGAGATTGTCAACAAGTAACAGTCTTGGAACCAGCAACCAAGGAATCAAAAGAAAAATTGGATTAGGAAAGTCTGCTTTCAAGGGCCTCTCCAGTCCTGAAGTGCAAAGATGTCAGTCTAGAGACCAAGGTGCTCCTGATCTTCACAATTACTTGTTATGTATCAGAGAACTGGACAGTGAATATGAATAACAGAAGAAGAATCAATGCCTTTCAATTGTGGTGCTGGAGAAGAGAGTTGAAAATACCATGGACTGCCAAGAGAGCAAACAAGTCTATCCTAGAGAGAGTGAAGTCAAGTTGCTCTGTAGAAGCAAATATTTTGAAGTTCCTTCTCACATACTTTGGGCATGTAACCAAGATTGACAAATACTTAGAGAAGGTTATCATGATTGGAACAGTGGGGCAACTCAAGAGAAAAAGACCCTGGATGAAATGGATTGACTGGGACAATAGGGGCAAGTGTGTCAGAGACAGTGTGATTTACTCAGGATAGGATAGGTTTTAGAATGATTGTGTATAAAGTTTTTATGAGTCATAGGAGACTTGACTACATAACAACATACATGATTCTTATAAGTTGTTTTTCCACACTTTTCTTCATTCACATTGTGTTTCATACAATTGTTCTCATACTTTATGTTTTATAAAACTAATCACCATTGAACTATGCCCACCAATACTCCATCTTTTCATGTCCCCATTGTATCTTTCCCATTTTCTTTATGCCTTCCTCCCAATGATCAAATTGTGTTACCCTGTGATTTCCTTTCTGCCCCCCTCCTCTGTTGCCACACCCCTTCCCCCCTTGGACACCCACACACGTTTTACTAGTTATCTTCTATTTTTATAATAATGGTCTTGTGTAATATGTGTCCTTATGAGACTGAGTTAGTTTACTCAGTAGAATGGTCTCCAATCGTTCCCAAGTTACACAGTAATTTTCAAAATCATTGCTCCTGAGTGTTGCGTAGTATTGCATTGTGTGAATGTACCATAATTTCTTAATCTATTTAATTGTGATTGAATATCTGAGCTGTTTCTATGCTCTTGTGGTCATGGCTAATGCTGCTATGAACATTGGTGTACAAATATCTGTTTGTTTCAAGTATAATTTCCTTGGAGTGTATTTACAGCAGTAGAATAGCTAAGTCATATGGAATTTCTATGTCCAGATTTTTAAGGAAATGCTAAACTACTTTTCAGAGTGGTTGTCAATCTGGACTGGACTTGTACCTGAAGAAGGCTGAAGCAAGATCCACATGTCACATCATACACAAAAATCAACTCAAGGTGAATCAGGGACCTAGAGGTAAGCCCAAAACAATAAAAATCATAAGAGATAAAATGTGACCAAGCTTAGCCAGAAATGTAGAACCAGGAGAGGATAAAATTGATAAATAGGACCTTCTCAAGATTAAATTCCTGAGTGCATGAAAAATTTCTCAATAGGTTGAAAAGAAATCCTACTGACAGGGAAAAAAAACCCACCCCAAACGTTTGCCAATACTATTTCAGCCAGGGGTCTCATAACAACAAAAAAAAAATTACAGAATACTCCAGGGTCTCCACAAGAAAATGACTGTCAACCCAATTACAAAATGGTCAAAAGACATATAAAGACTTTTCCCAGAGTCAGGTACTCAGAAGATAGTCATCAGACATATGAAGAAATTTTCATAATCACTACTAATTAAAGATACAAAATAAAACCACAATGAGATACCTTCTCATCCTAGTAGTAGTGGCAAAGTTGAACAGGACAGCAAGCAAAACGTACTGGAGAGAATACACAGAGATTGGAACTCCCATACACTGTGGATGGGATTTCCCACTACTTTATTGTATCTTTGCCTTACCAATTGGGATATTTTCCAAGCACTGACTCTGCCTGACAACATGCTCAACATATCTATCAGAAAGCATCATTAAACTTTCTTTTAAAAGGCTTTTTAGCTGTACTTTGTCCAAGACAGATTTGCTTGCTCTTTTGGCATTCTGTGGCTTATTTAACATTCTCTGTCAGCACCATATTTCAAGGCCTCAATTCTTTGGTCTTTCTTATTTATTTTACAACTTTCACATGCGTATGAGGAGATTGAATTGGGCCTGATGCAAGTTAGTCTTTAAAGTAATATCTTGGTGATTCAGCACTTTAAAGGGGTTGTTTGCAGTTGATTTAACCAGTGTAGTAACTCTTATATTTCTTCACTGTTGGTCATATGAGTTTTGTTCATGAATCCACAGAAAATGAAACATTTGGCAATTTCAAACTTTTCTCCATTTATTGTGATACTGCTTATTGGCTTAGTTGTGAGGGTTTTTGTTTTCTCTATATTGAGGTTCAATCCATATTGTGGCATAACATAGTCTTTGATCTTGACCAGAAGGATCTTCATAAGGATGAATGCCAAGTTGTCTTTATGTTTGCAAACAAGGTTATATATTCTGAAAAACATCAGGTTGTCTTTGAGCCTTTGTCCAATTCTAAAGGCAAATTTTTCATAGTGTTCAGTTTCTTGGATTGTTAACTCAACATTAACATTTAATAAGCATGTTGAGTGGATATAACCCTGGTCCACCCCTTCTCAGATTTTAAGCAATGTATGATCCTCCCATTCTATTCTAGTAAAAGGATTTGGATCTATATTCAGCTATTAATAATAATAGTATATATTCTATAACTTCACAATACTACCCATAATCTATTATGCTCTATATAGTCAAAGTTGGGAAAAGGATGGACAATCTCCTTCCATGTGATTAACTGTGTCTGAAAACCCACTGAAGGAGCAGCTATGGGTCAATTCTGACTTGATGGCACAAAACAAAAAATAAAATATACAATCAAATTCCTTGGCTCAGTTGGAAGAAACCTGACAACCAACATGCTTAACATATCTATTAGAAAGAATAATTATATGTAGATAAATATCTTATTACAATAGATTATGTAAGAATTTTCTTTTTCAAAGGCTCAAAATATGAAATATAAAAGAAAAAGAGCCCCAACAGTGGTATGTGGTATGTATATAAGGAAAAAGGTCAGCTCATAATGAATGCTTTTGAGTTGGTCAACTTCCACACATTTATAATAAATATTTTTCTTGAAACACACCAAAGACTTGAAGAAAGTCATATTTAAGAAGTGAGTGAACTGATTCAGTCTCATAAGGACAAATATTGTATAAAACCATTATTATAAAATTAGAAAGACAACTTCCAAGGTCTTCATAAAAGTTCAAAGAGAGAAGAAGAGGGGGTAATGAGCCTGACAGTGGAGAAGGAGGGAAATCACAGGGTTACAGAGTTTGGGGAAGGAGAGAGAGAGTAGAGAAATGAAGAAAGGTCCAGGGGGGACCTGAAAATATTGGATAATAGTTGGCCTTGACCAATAGTGATTAATTTTATAAAACACAATATATGGAGATGATGATATGAAACATTATGGGAATAAAAGGATGTGTGAAACACAATGCATATATAATGAAACACAAGGTAATATGAATTTAAATGCAAACCAATATAAAATATTTTTAAAGTGAAAAAAATACTTGAACAATGTCTCCCTCAATGAAATATGCATTCCATATGGAATACATCATAACAAAAATAAAATAAAAGCCATCAGATTTGGATCAATAAATGGAAAAAAAACAAAAACAAAAACAAAATGGAAAAAATATTGAAGTTAAATGGCTCACCAAGTTGTTTCAAGAAATCTGGAGGAAAACTATTTGGCCAACCAACTGGAAAAGTCTTATATTTGTTCCCATTCTAAAGAAAGGTGACCCAATGGAGGGTGAAAATTAATGGAGCTGGAGAGAGAATGATCGAATTTTGTACAATCAATGACTTATTCATAGCAAATACATTTTTTAAGAGGCATAAACGCAGGTTATATACCTG
>NW_006399875.1:104992-112113 GCF_000299155.1 Elephantulus edwardii
AATTCTGCTGAAGGTTATCCAAAAGCAACTGGAACAGCACATCAACAGGGAACTGCCAGAAGTCCAGGCTGGGCTTAGAAGAGGCCATGGTACTAGGGATATTGTAGCTAATGTTAGATGGACCTTGGCTGAAAGCAGGGAATACCAGAAGAATATCTGTATATCTTTGTTTCATTGATTATGCAACGGCATTTGACTGAGTGGATCACAACAAACTGTGGCTGACTCTGAGCAGAATGGGAATCCTAGAACACTTGATCTTGCTAATCTGAAACTGATACTTGGACCAGGAGGCAGTCATCAGAACAGAGCAAGGAAACATAGCATGGTTTAGAATTGGGAAGGGTGTATGCCAGGGATTTGTCATATCTCCGTACTTTTTCAACCTGTATGCAGAACAGGTTACCTGGGAGGCTGAGCTGTATGAGAAGTGTGGCATCAGGATTGGTGGAAGATTCATCAATAATCTGCATTATGCAGATGATACAACCCTGCTTGCTGAAACTGAGGAGGATCTGCTTGCTGCAGAGGATCAAGGACTGCAGCCATCAATATGGATTGAGGCTCAATATCAAGAAAACAAAGATTCTCACCAATGGGCCAATTGGCAGCATCAGGCTGGATGGTGAAAATATTGAAATTGATAATAGCTTTAGTTTGCTTGGCTCCACATTCAACACTCTTGGCACCAGCAGCCAGATATTAAAAGACATATTGTGATGGGAAAGTCTGCTGTGAGAGACCTTTCCAAAGTACTAAAGAGCAATGGAGTCACTCTGGAGACTAAGGTGTGTCTGGTATGGGCCATTATCTTTGCAATTGCTTCCTATGCATCAGAGAACTAGGCAATGACTAGTGAGGATAAAGGGAGAATTGATGCCTTTGGACCGTGGTGCTGGAAAAGAGTATTGAATATACCATGAACTGTTAAGAAAACAAACAGGTTAATCCTAGAAAGGGTTAAACTAGGCTGTTCCTTGGAGGCAAGGATTCTGAAGCTTTGTCTGACATACTTAGAGCACATTGCCAGGAGGGTCCAGTTTTTGGAGAAGGGCGTCATACTTGGGAGGGTGGAGGGACAGTGCAGGAGAGGAAGACCCTCTATGAGGTGACTTGATTAAGTGACTGGGGTAATGGGGGTAAGTATGTCGGAGACAGTGAGATTGACACGGGACAGAGCAGGGTTTAGGGCTGTTGTACATAGGGTTGCTATGAGTTGCAGGTGACTTGATGACACATAACAACAACAGCGTCAATGCTTTAATTTTATTTTGATCTATAATCAATCCTGGAAACTGCAGTAAAGAAATAAAAAAATGTAATGAACAAATCTGCTGTCAGGGACCTCTTGTTACAAAGCAGGAATGTAGTTCACAGATGAACATGCATTTGATTCAAGCCATAATATTTGCCATTGCTTCATATACATGTCAAATTTTGACCATTTATAAGGAAGAATGAAAAGAATTGGTGTCTTTGGATAGTGGTGTGGTTAAGACTATTGAATATATTATAGACTGCCAAAAGGAAAAGACATCTTTCAAAGGAGTGCAGCCCAAGTGTCCATTACAGGCAAGGATTCTGAAACTTCACCTCATACTTTGGGCATTTGGTCAAAGGGGTCAGTCTTTAAAATAGGAGATGATGTTGGGAAAAACAGAGGGTCAGCAAAAGAGAAGATGCTCTATGAAACAGAACGACACACTAGTTGCAACAATGGGTACCTGCACAGCGGAGACTATGAGGATGGCACCAAATGGGGCAAAGTTTTGATCTGTTTTCATAGGTTCACTGTAAGTTGGAGTCACCTTCAAGGCACCTAATAGCAACATTGACAACAGAGCAGCTGGAGTGGCATCCTTTCCTAAACAACCTGCCTCCAGAAACTCCATGAACTTTGTTAAATGTCCATAGTTATGGAAAGGCTTCAGGCCTTTTGTTCATAGGTTGCTTTGAGTTGTGCTCGACCTGACAGCAATCAACAACAACAATTTTATGTAAACAAACAAAAAATGAACAAAAGGTAATTACAGATTTAAAAGGTACAAATAATAATGACATTACTGCTACTTCGAAAAGAGTAGATTTAAGCTAGCTGAAAAAAAAATCAGAAGACTTAAAGACAGATTGATAAAAATGATGCAAAATGAACAACAGAGAAAATGAATTAAAAATAATTTTAAAAGTAGCAGAGAACTATGAAGCACAAAACAGACAATCATATGCTTAGTGGTACTATCAGAAGAGATGAAGAAAAGGTGGGGAAAAAACCCTCAAAGAAATAATGGTGAAATATTGCCAAAATTTATTGAAAATAATCTACATATCTAAGACACTCAACAATATTCAAGTAGAATCCTATCCAGGCACCCACTAACCTTCTGTTAGTCGATTCTAACCCCTTACTGTTTATCATCAGATTTCACACTACCAATCTTCACACCAAGAAGTATCTTATTGATTAAATCAATAACCTGTGGGTTAGCAGGACACTTTGTTAAGCACTTCCCCACCAGGAATGCTTAGCCAGACACATCATAGTTAAGTTACTAAGGAACAAAACCAAACCAGAAGAAAATCTATAGAAGAAGAAGAGGAGGAAGAGGAAGAAAAGGGAGAAAAGGGAGAAGAAAGAAGAGGGAAGAAAGTAACTTATCATCACTAAAGAATGCCTGATACAGACTATGGTCTTTCCAAGGACCTGCTATGCAACTAAGATGAATAAGGATGACAGAAGAAAAATCAATGCCTTTAAGATGTTTTGTTAAAGAAGAATACTAAATATCTCATGGAGAGCCAAAATAACGAAAAGGTATGTCTTGGAGAAAGTACAGCCAGAGTGTTCCTTAGAGATTAGAAGAGGCTGTTACTTGGAAAGAGACTTGGGATGATGGAGGGTCAGAAAAAGGAAGATTCTGAACAAGATGGATTGAAACAGTGACCGTAGCAATAGAGTCAAGTATGTCAGAGATGATGAAGATGACACTTCAACTCTGTTGCCCAAAGGGTCACTATGAGTCGTACTTGACAGACAAAACAACTTGTTAAGAATAAAGGAAGGCCAACTGACATTAGAAAACATAAGTCATAAAAGATGGAATGGCATATCTAAAACATTAAAATAGGAACGTGGCATCAGGATTGGAGGACAACTCACCAACAATCTATTTTACGCAGATGACACAACCTTGCTTGCTGAAACTCAGGTGATTCTGATGCACTTGCTGCAGAAGGTCAAGGACTGTAGTCTTCAATATGGATTGAAGCTCTACATCAAGAAGACAAAGATTCTCACTACTGGGCCAATTGACAGAAACATTATGGATGGAGAAGAGATTGAGGTTGTGAACAATAGTAGCTTGCTTGGCTCCACAATCAGCACCCTTGGCACCAGCAGTCAGGAAATCAAGAGACTAATTACATTAGGTAAATCTCTTGTCAGGGACCTCTCCAGCATACTGAGAAGTAACAGTGTCAGTCTAGAGACTGAGGTGTGCCTGATCTAGGCCATGATCTTTGCAATAACTTGCTATTATCAGAGAGCTGGATAATGACTAAGGATGATAGAAGAATTGATGTCTTTGAGTTATGGTGTTGGAGAAGAGTCTTGAGCACACCTTGGAGCTCCAAGAAAACAAATAGATCTGATTTAGTGAGAGTGAAACCAAGTTTCTCCCTGGAGGCTAAGATTTTGAAGCGCCATCTCACATACTTTGGGCATGTGACCAAGAGGGACTGATCCTTGGAGAAGGATATCATGTTCAGAATTGAGACAGTGCAGGAAAGGAAGACCCCAGCTGAGATGGATTGATACAGAGACTACGGTAATGGGGATAGGTGTGTTGGACTTAGTGAGACTGGCTCAGGACAGGCAGGCTTCAGAGTTATTGTACATAGGGTTGCTATGAGTCACAGGTGACTTGACAGCACAACAACAACAACAACAATGGAAGTGAGCTTGAGCACAGCAGACGTTGTGAGAATGGCTCAGAATCAGGCAGGATTTTCCTCTGTAGAACATAGGTTTTCTGAATCAGAGTGGACTCAATGGTACTGAACAAAAACATATGAGATCAAAGTGACAACGGAAATGGCAAAGATGAGATGGGAGACAGTTCTATCAAAAGGGGTGGATGATTGATTAACAACCAAAAAAGTGAGGATGATGTTGATTGTATGTCTTAAGGATTTCTTGAATTCCATTAAATTATGTGCAAACTTTTAAACTGTTGTAAGCTTTATGTATATTCATAACAAAAATGATGTCAGTTTAGATACAAGGGTGCACCAAATATAGGCCATGGTCTTTTCAATTACTTGTTATGCTATAGAGAGTTGGACAATGACTAAGGATGACAGAAGAAGAACCGATGCCTTCGAGTTTTGGTGATGGAGAAGAGTCCAAGAAAATAAATAGGTTTGTCTTGGAGAGGGTGAAATTAAGTTTCTCCTTGGAGGCTAGGATTTTGAAGCTCCACTTCACTTATTTTGGGCCCATGGCCAGGAGAGATTGGTCCTTGGGGAAGCACATCATGCCTGGAAGGGTGGACAGACAGCGCAGGAGAGAGAGACCCCAGATGATATGGATTGATAAAGTAACTGTGGTGATATGGGTTGATGTGTTAAAATTAGTGAGACTGGCTCATGACAGGGAAGGGTTCTGAGCTGCTGTATATAGGGTCGCTATACATAGCATTGTTGCTGATGTTAGATGGATCTTGGCTGAAAGCAGGGAATACCAGAAGAATGTCTATCTGTGTTTCATTGATTATGCAAAGGCATTTGACTGTGTGGATCATAACAAACTGTGGCTGACTCTGAGAAGAATGGGAATCCCAGAACATTTAATTGTGCTAATACGAAACCTATACTTGGACCAAGAGGCAGTAGTCAGAACAGAGCAGGGTAACACTGCATGGTTCAAAATAGGGAAGGGTGTACGCCAGGGATGCATCCTGTCTCCATACCTTTTCAACATGTATGCAGAGCAGATTATCCGAGAGGCTGGGCTCTATGAGGAGAATTGTGGCATCAGGATTGGTGGAAGATCTATCAACAATCTCCGTTATGCAGATGACACAACCTTGCTTGCTGAAACTGAGGAGGACCTCATGCACTTGCTGCGAAGGGTCAAGGACTGCAGCCTTCAGTATGGACTAAGGCTCAACGGCAAGAAGACAAAGATTCTCGCCACTGGACCAATTGGCAGTGTCAGGATGGAAGATGAAGAGATTGAGAGTGTTCACAGCTTCACTTTGCTCGGCTCCACAGTTAACACTCTTGGTACCAGCAGTCAGGAAATCAAAAAGCGTATCGCGATGGCAAAGTCTGCCGCTAGGGACCTCTCAAACGTACTCAGGAGCAACAATGTCTCTCTGGAGACTAAGGTGCGCCTGATACAGGTCATGGTATTTGCAATCGCTTGTTATGCATCAGAGAGTTGGACAATGACTAGGGAGGACAGAAGGAGAGTGGATGCTTTTGAGCTGTGGTGCTGGAGAAGGGTACTGAATGTACCCTGGACTGCCAGGAAAACAAACAGATCCATCTTGGAGAGGATTAAACCAAGCTGCTCCTTGGAGGCAAGGATTCTAGGGCTCCGTCTGACATACTTTGGACATGTTGCCAGGAGGGACGGGTCCTTGGAGAAGGACATCATGCTTGGGAGGGTGGAGGGACAGTGCATGAGGGGAAGACCCTCTATGAGATGGATTGATTCGGTGACTGGGGTAATCGGGATGGGTGTGTCAGAGGCGGTGCGGTTGGCGCAGGATAGAGCAGGGTTTAGAGCTGTTGTGCATAGGGTCGCTATGAGTCGGAAACGACTCGATGGCACATAACAACAACAACAACAATACATAGCAGGTGACTCAATGGCACATAACAACAATAACATACTATGGCAAGTTTGGAAGCAGGAGTGGCATCCACTTCCTAAATAACATGCCTCTGGAAACTCTATGAACTTTGATAAATGTCGATATGGGCTTCAGGCCTTTTGTTCATAAGGTCGCTATGAGTCGTGCTCGACTTGAAGACAATCAGCAAAAACAACAAAATAAATAAAATTTGGAAGGGAAAAATAAGTTTATGCTGACAGTTTTGAACATGGTATTAGAAAAGTCCCTGTATCATTCTCTCTCACCTGTTGTTAGGTGCTGTAAAGTCAAGTATGACTCAAAGAGACCTTACAAGCAACAGATCTGAATCTTGTCCTATCCTGTGCCATCTACATACTTCCTGACACATTCAAGCCCATTGCAGCAGTCACAATGGCAAAATACCTGGTCAAGGATCTTTCTCTTCTTAATTGGCCCTTGACACTTCCAAGTATCATATCCCTCTACAAGCAACATACCCGAAGTATGTCAAGTGAAGCCTTATCATCTTTGCCTCCAAGGAATATTCTGGCTGCATTCTCTCCAAGACACATTTGGTTATTTGGGTTGTTAATTTTCTAGGATTTTTTGTTTGATGGTTTTGTTGGTTTTCCATCCATAGGATGTTCAATGCTGTTCTCCAACCACAGTTCAAAGCCATAAATTCTTCTTCTTCTGTCATTCCTATTAATTGTCCAGCTCTCTGATGCAAGGTGAGTGTTCAGAAAGACCATTGCCTGAATCAGATTGCATCTTAATGTCAAAAAGCAAAGATTCTTACCACTGGACCAATATACAGTATCATGATGGATGGAGAAAAGATTGAAACTGTCAACAACTTCGTCTTTCTTGGGTTTACAATTAACATTCTTTGTATTGTTGTTGCTGTTATGTGCCATCGAGTCCCTTGCGACTCATAGCGATCCTGTGTACAACATCCCTAAACTCTGCTCTGTCCTGTGCTAATCGCACCATCTCCAACACACCCATCCCAATTACCCCAGTCACTGAATCGATCCACCTCATAGAGGGCCTTCCCCCTCCTGCGCTGTCCCTCCATCCTACCAAGCATGATGTCCTTCTCCAAAGACCAGTCTCTCCTTACAACATGTCCAAAGTATGTTAGATGGAGCCTTAGGATCCTTGCCTCCAGGGAGCCACCCGGTTTAACCCTTTCCAGGATGAATCTGTTTGTTTTCCTAGCAGTCCATGGTACCCTCAATACTCTTCTCCAGCACCACA
>NW_006399875.1:113218-114487 GCF_000299155.1 Elephantulus edwardii
ATTCATGGTTCTCACATTCCATGTCCCAATCATTAGTGTCTGCTTACAACTGTTCCTCTTCCTTTGTATTTCCATACCTGAAAGGTCAGCCTCAGTTGCCCTTTCTATTATCTACATATGTTCTGTTGTACATAGGGTTTTTGGAGGTCTGCTATTTCAGAAGTGGATGGCCAATCCTTCTTCCTTGTCTGTCTTAATCTGAATGTTCAAATTTAGAGGAGTATGATACAACCCTGCTTGTAGAAACTGAGGAGCATCTGAAGCGCTTGCTGCAGAGGGTCAAGGACTGCAGCCTCCAATATGGATTGAGGCTCAATGTCAAGAAGAAAAAGATTCCCACCACTGGGCCAATTGGAAGCATCAGGATGGATGGTGAAGAGATTGAGATTTTTCACAGCTTTAGTTTGCTTGGCTCCACAGTCAACACTCTTGGCACCAGCAGCCAGGAAATTAGAAGACGTAGTGCCATGGGAAAATATGCTGTTAGGAACCTTTCCAAAGTACTGAAGAGCAATGGTATCTCTTTGGAGACTAAGGTGCGTCTGACACAGGCCATGGTCTTTGCCATCACTTGTTATGCATCAGAGAGTTGGTCAATGACTAAGGAGGATAGAAGGAGAATTGATGCCTTTGAGCGGTGGTGCTGGAGAAGAGTATTGAGGCTACCATCGACTGCCAGGAAAACCGAACAGATTCATCCTGGAAAGGGTCACACCGGCTGCTCCTTGGAGGCAAGGATTCTGAGGAACTGTCTAACATACTTTGGACATGTTGCAAGGAAGAACAGGTCCTTGGAGAGGGACATCATGCTTGGTAGGGTGGAGGGACAGCGCAGGAGGAGAAGGTCCCCTATGAGGTGGATTGATTCAGTGATTGGGGTAATCGTGATGGGGGTGTCAGAAACGGTGCAATTGGCACAGGATAGAGCAGAGTTTAGGGATGTTGTACATAGGGTCGCTATGAGTCACAAGCGACTCGACGGCACATAACAACAATAACAGCAATGATGTCAGTTTGATGATTTAGGTGGGTCTGAATAAGGTCATGGTCTTTTCTATCACTTGCTATGCATCTCTCAACTAGCATGGGTAAAATGAAAACCACAGACTTGATTCCATTTCTAAATTACCTAAATTAGCTCATTTAACAATGAGTTTGCTAAAATAATGAAAAAATGTTTATTTATTTTTATTTATTTTTTTCTATAATTATATTTTATTAATTTTCATAAACATTTACAGAGATTTTGGGTTTCCATTCATTCACCAC
>NW_006399875.1:116959-126989 GCF_000299155.1 Elephantulus edwardii
TTCTTCTTTAAGAAAATATAAATTCCTTCACCAGAGTTTCTGAGCTTCCGGTACACACCGTTCTCCAAAAGTGTAAAGAATTCACCATAGTGACATATTGTTAAACAGATTTTTTTCATCACCGACACAGTTGTGATGACTACTGATGAAATCCTAAAGATTGTTGATGTGTTGAAATGTGTTTTGAGATCCGCATTTTAGAACTCAAATTTAATTGAGAATATTTTCAAACTCCGTGTTAACCATAAAATTGGTGACAACATGATGGATGTTGTGTCCTTGTAGAAGTTTCTTCAGAGGGGCTAGAAATCCCCTTCTCTCTGTTTGTCTAGGTCTTTATGACTCTTGATCTTACGCAAACAGGAATTTAAGGGCCCACCTCAAGTAAGCTTAACCACTCTTGGACTAAGAAAAATTTGGACATAAATCAATGGATATTAAAATAGCCATTTAGTCCTTTTTTTTTTTTTTTGGTTTATAACTACCTCAGGAACTCTGGATCTGTCAGCTCTTATTACTTTACACCTGCAGTCTTTAGAGAGATCTGTCCTAGTTTAGGTGATATTCCACATTTAATGGTAAATATTTTCTGTTCATCCTATTTATCTTTCCTTCAAGTTTCAATAGAGAATTGAGATACTATTACGACTGTAAAATATCTTTATACAATGCATCTATTTTAAGAAGTTCTAATCTGGTGGCTCTGTTTGGACAATAGCCTCTTATTTTAGGTATAGTTTTCACATGAGCACAATCAGGTGTTCTGGGGTTCCAATTCTGCTCAATGTTAAACCTAATTTGTTGTGACCCACACAGTCAAATGTCTTTTCTTAATCAAGCATAAATAGACATTCTTCTGTTATCCTGCTAACATAAACAATGATATCCTTGGTGCCACTGTCTCTTCTTGTTTTATTTTTTTATTGTGATTTTTTTCATTAATTTTAATGAAAGTTTATAGAGACTTAGGGTTTCCAGTCATTAATTGTTACATTTTTCTCCCTACCCCCCCAAATTCACTCTACTTGAAAAGAAAAAAACTCTTTGATTGTTATGCAATCCCTCCCCCCAAGTCTACTCCACTATGCAGCCTTCACTCTGGACTTCCGTAATGACAAGAATACCCATTCATATATCCCTTGTAAACAGTTCTCTCCCTCATCTGTTTCAATGCAATATCCATTATTCCTCGCCTCCTTTTCTGTCTTCCCTCAACCCTGATGTCAGTCCCGTTTTACAACAGTAACCCTATCCAATGTTTGTCCTTTTGTGACTGAGATATTTCACTCAGCATAACGTCCTCCATTTTGCATAGTATTTCATGAGTTCCTTGTTTTTCAATGCTGCATAGTATTCCACTGTGTGAATATGCCACAGCTTCTCTCTATCCATTCATTTGTTGGTGGGCATTTGAGTTGTTTCCAGCTCTTTGCTATTGCAAACAAAGCAGCAATAAACATGGGTGTGCATATATCTGCTTGGGTGGCAGTTATGGTTTGTTTAGGGTAAATTCCCAGTGGTAGAATTGCTGGGTCAAATGGTATTTCTATTTGCAACTTTTTGAGAAAGTGCCACACCACCTTCCACAGTGGTTGCACCATTTTACACTCCTACCAACAGTGAATAAGGGTTCCAGTTTCTCCACAACCTCACGAGCATTTGATGTTTGCTGTTCTGTTTATTTTGCTATTCTTACTGGGGTGAAATATCTCATAGCTGTTTTGATTTGCATCTCTCTTAGAGCTAGGGATTTTGAACATTTCTTCATGTGCTTGTTAGCCATCTGAATGTCTTCTTTGGTAAAGTGTCTGTTCATATCCTGTGTGTATTTTTCTATTGGGTTATTTACTTTTATCTTGTTGTGTGCTTGAGTAGTTTATCAATTCTAGATATAAGTCCATTATCAGACACATCATTACCAATTTTTTCCCCAATCTGTGGCTTCCCGTTTTACCCTGTTGGCAAAGATTTTGGATATGTATAGGGATTTAATTCTTAGAAGGTCCTGCTTATCTATTTTATGCTTTCCTGGTTCTAGATTTTGTTACTGTGATTTTTAACAAAGGTGTACAAGGAGGTTGGGTTTTTATTCATTGATTGCTGAGATTTCCCTTCATTTTCCTTCCCCAGTCCACTTTGCATTCATTTTCCCTCCCCCAGTCCACTTTGCTATGCACCTCTTGTTCCAGGCTGTTGTCATACATGTGCTGTCTCATTATGCATTCCTCTGAATTCTTCCAAATCTACTATAAACTTCTGGCAGTTCTCTGTCATTGTACCATTCTAGCCATTTTGGGATGATCTTCAGTGATATTTTTCCTGCATATAGTATTAAGGGTATTGTTTGGTAATTTATTAATATTAAAACTTCAGCTGTTTCATCTTACTTGGATCCACAATCAGAAATCTTGTTACCAGCAGTTAGAAGATCAGGTGACATACGACACTGGCAAATTTGCGGTCAGAGATATTTCTAAATTACTAAGGAGCAATGGTGTCAGTTTGAAGATTAAGGGGTACTTGACTCAGACCATGGTCTTTTTCATCATTTGCTACCTATGTGAGAGCTTAATTAGTAAACTTAATCTGAGAGCTTAATCAATATGGGTGGCAGAAGAATAAGGATTTCTTTGACTTATGTTTGGAAAGAACATTGAATATTCATTCCATTGACTGTCAAAAGAACAATCAGATAAGTCTTGGAGAATGTACAGCCAGAGTTCTCCTTAAAGGAAAAAATTAGAAAGCATTATCTCACCTAATTTGTGCCTGTTTCATCTTTTTATAAGAAACACAAATGATTACTATACACATGGACATCACCCAATGGCCTACACACAGGATTCAGACTGATTACATGAGTGAGAGAAATCACTGGAGAAACACAAGATCAGTTGTGAAAACTAGGCCAGTATACAAGCCCAAACTGAAGCTAAAGAAAATAAAATCAAATATACAAGACCCAAAGTTCAAGCTTGAGTCTATCCCTCCTGAATTTAAAGATTGACTCAGGAACAGGGTTAAGGCTTTGAGCAAAGACAAGATGAACTGTGGGAAGATATCAAGAATATAATCCATGACGAATGCAAAAGGTCAGTACAAAGGTGAAGGAGGAAGAAGAAAAGACCAAGATAGGTGTCAGAAGAGACTCTAAATATTGAATTAGAGTTCCAAGAAACCAAAGCAAGTGAAAGAAATCAACAAGTCAAGAAGGAATGACAAAAAAAAAAACAAAAAAAAAACCAAAAACCCAGAATATTTCAAAGAGCAGCTCTGGAAGACAAAGAAAGGTCATATAGCGAAATGTGCAAAGGGTTGGAGTTGGACCAAATTCACTTGGCATTTCTTAAGCTGAAGGAACTGAAAAGCAAATTCAAGCTTCAAATGACAATACTTAAGGATAATGCTATGCACAGAACGTTGAATGACCTAAGAAGCATCAAAAGAAGATGGAAGGCATAGTCAGAATCACTATATCAAAAAGAATTGTCTAACACAGAAGTCTTTCATGAAACAATCTACAATCAAAAGTCAATGGTGATGAAGGAGAAAGTTCAAGATGCTCTGAAGGAATTGTTGTTGTTGTTGTTGTTGTTATGTGCTGTCGAGTCGTTTGCAACTCACAGCAACTCTATGTACAACAGCCCTAACCCTGCTCTATCCTGTGCCAATCGCATTGCCTCTGACACACCCATCCCGATTACCCCAGTCACTGAATCAATCCACCTCATAGAGGGTCTTTCCCTCCTGCACTGCCCCTCTACTCTACCCAGCATGATGTCCCTCTCCAAAGACCTGTGTCTCCTTGCAACATGTCCAAAGTATGTCAGACGAAGCCCCAGAATCCTTGCCTCCAAGGAGTAGCCTGGTTTAACCCTCTCTAGGATGAATCTGTTTGTTTTCCTGGCAGTCCATGATACATTCAATACTCTTCTCCAGCACCACAGCTCAAAGGCGTCAATCCTCCTTCTGCCCTCCCTAGTCATTGTCCAGCTCTCTGATGCATAACAAGTGATTGCAAAGACCATGGCCTGTATCAGGCGCACCTTAGTCTCCAGAGAGACACCGTTGCTCTTGAGTACTTTAGAGAGGTCCCTAACAGCAGACTTTCCCATCACAATACGTTTTTTATTTCCTGACTGCTGGTGCCAAGAGTGTTGACTGTGGAGCCGAGCAAACTGAAGCTGTGGCCAATCTCAATCTCTTCGCCATCTATCCTGATGCTACCAATTGGTTGAGTGGTGAGAATCTAAAAATCCCAAGGAATTGATGACATAACAATTGATATATTTCAACAAACAGTTACTGCCCTGGATGTGCTCATTAAACTGTGCCAAGAAATCTGGAGGACAGTTATTTGGCCAAGTGGCTGAAAGAGATCTGTATTTATTCCCATTCAAAAAAAAAAAAGGTATCCCAAAAGAGTGTGGGAATTATAATATCATTAATTGGATATGATATCATAATCCTGCTGTATTTTATCAAAAAAATGAAACAGTACATCAACAGAGAACTACCATATATACAAGCTGAGTTTGGAAGAGGTTGTAGCACTAGAGACATTATAGCCAATATTAGATGGATCTCAACTTAAAGGAGAGAGTGCCACTGAAATGTCTATCTTTATTTTAATGACTATGCAAAAGTTTTGACCATGTGGTTCACAACAAATTGTGGCTAACCTTGAGAAGAATGGAGATCCCAGAACAGTCAAGCTCACGTGAAGCCTATATTTGGACGAGGTGGCCATTTTCAGAACAAAGTGAGGAAACACTACATGGTTCAAGATCAGGAAAGGTGTATGCCAAGGATATATCCTATCTCCATAACTTTTCAGCCAATATGTGGAACAAATCATTCAAGAAGTTGAGCGCTATGTGTCATCAGGATGGAGGAAAACTCATCAACAACCCGTGCCATGCATATGACGCAACCTTGCTTACTAAAACTGAGTAAGACCTGAGGCTTTTCCTGAAGGAGGTTAATGATTTAAGCCTTCAATATAGATTGAAGCTCAATATCAAGAAAACAGATTCTTACCACTAGGCCAATTGGTAGCATTTTTACAGATGGAGAAGAGATTGAGATTGTTATCAGCTTCAGCTTGCGTCATCACACAATCAACACTCTTGGTAGCAGTATCCAGGAAAGGAAAAAAAAATTTAAAAAACTGCATTGGGAAATCTGTTGTCAGGGATCTCTCTAGAATACTAAAGAACAACGATGTCATTCTGGAGAATAAGGTGTGCTTGATTCCAGTCATGGTCTCCGTCTTGTTATGTATTTGAGAACTGGATAATGATGATGATCAAAGAATCAAAGCTTTTAAATTGTGGTGCTGGAGAAGAGTACTAACCATACCATGGACTGCTAAGAGAACAAAGAGGTCTGTCCTGGAGAGGATGAAACCAGACTGCAACTTGGAGGCAAGGATTTTGAAGCTCCGTCTCACATACTTTGGGCATGTTGCCAGAAAGACCAATCATTGGAGAAGAGCTTATGCTGGGAAGGACAGAAGGACAGAAAAAAAGTAAGATCTTGAATAAACTGGATTGACTAAGTAACTTGGTTAATGAAAGTAGGAGTGTCTGAAACAACTAAATTGGCTGAGGCTAGAGTATGATCCGGAGCTGTTGTACATGGCGACACTGAGTCACAAGTGACTCGACAGCACATAACAACAACAACAATTAAACAATAACGTATCTCAGGTGAACTTAGAAACCATCTCAATAATATATTTTATTCACTGAATACTAATGATAATGATTATGAGTTATGGTAACTCTAAAGGCAGCATATTGGAGGAAGACTCACCAATAACCTGTGCTATGCAGATGACACAACTTTGCTGAAAGTGAAGATGGTATAAAACATTTGCTGCTGAAGTTCAAGGATTATAGCATTTGGTATGGATTGCTTTGAGCAAGTCTTCTTTCAGTGACTTCTAGAATATGCTGAAAAGCAATGATGTCATCTTGAAGACTAAGATGTGCCTGATTCAGGCCATGTTCTTCTCAATCTTCTGCTACACATCAGAGAGCTGTACAATGAGTAAGGATGACAGAAAAAAGCATTGCTACCTTTGAGTTGTGATGTTGGAAAAGAATACTGCATGTCCAATGGACTGCAAAAAAGAGCAAACATATGTGTCTTGGGAAAGTGCATTCAGAGTATGCTTGGAAGCAAAGATAAAGAAGCCTCATCTTTCAGATTTTGGACATGGAGTTGGGTGAGGCTATTCCTTGGAAAAGGACAATGTGCTTGGAAAGATAGAGGGTCAGTGAAGGATAGGAAGACCTCTAACAAGATGGATTCACATGGTGACTCCAGCAATGGGCTGTATTGTGTCAGAGATGATGGGTATGGCAAAGGTTAGGACAGGGCTCAGGTCAGCTGTTCAGGGTGTCACTATGAATCAAACTCTACTAGACAGCACCTAACAACAACAATAACAATATAATGAAAGTAGAGGACATTAAAATTTCAGGAAAGAAAAGCTCCAAATAAACTTTAGAAGAGATTGTGAAACTTATTCTTGAAAGTAGAAAACCTATAGAAAAGGGAAGAAATGATGAAGTTAAAGAGCTGAACAGAAGGTTTTAAAAGGTAATATGACTTCCTTAAAAAAAAAAAAAGGTAATATGACAAGACAAAGTAGTTTACTACTTAAAAAATCATAAGCAGAGAACAGATTCCTCTTTCTCAAACTGAAAGAATTAAAGAAAAATTGAAAGTCTTAAGTTGCAGTATTGAAGGATTCATGACTTTTTTCCATGTATTTAGATATACTTATTTTCGGAAGTAGTTGTTGTGAGCTGTCAAGTCAGAATCTACCCATTGCTGACTCTTCCACTATCAGAGATAGAAAATTGCACTAAAGGAGATTTCCCATCCATCTTCTGTGAAGCAGCTAGTGGATTTTAACTGCATGCTTTTGGGATTCCATTCCAGCTTCTTACCACTAGATAACCAGAGCAGTACCCATTGTCAAATCTGATTTACATACCACAGAAACAACAGCAATATTCTAGAATACTGAGGCTTCTTTCATAAAATTATTCCTCATTATTGTGGTAAAACTACATCTTCTGTACATTCTGTGAGTAGGCTTCTGAGTACAGGTTGACAAATCCATTGTAACATGCAAATGTTCCTGTACATTTGGACCCATTTTTCTACAGTATACCAAGAAAATGCTAGAATCTCAATTTGATTTAGTGTATATAAATTAATGCAAAAACGACTGGAGCAATATGTCAACAGAGAATTACCAAATGTGCAGGCTGGGTTTAGAAGAGATAATATTAGCAGGGATATTATAGCTAATGTTAGATGGATCATGGCAGAAAGCAGAGAATATGAGGGGAATGTCTATCTGTGCTTCATCGATTATGCAAAGGCTTTGACTGTGTGGATCATAACAAGCTTTGGCTGACTCTGAGGAGAATGGGAATCCCAGAACACTTGATTGTGCTTATGTGAAACCTATGCTTGGACCAAGAGGCAGTTATCGAGACAGAGCAAGGAAACACTGCATGGTTCATAATTGAGAAGGGGGTCCACCAGGAATGTATTCTGTCTTTATACCTTTACCTTTTCAATCTGTATGCAGAACAGATCATTTGGGGTTCTGGGCTGTACGAGAAGGAATCTGGCACAGGATTGGAAGAAGAATAATCAACAACCTGTGTTTATGCAGATGACACAACCCTGCTTGCTGAAACTGAGGAGGACCTGAAGTGCTTGCTGCAGAAGGTCAAGGACTATAGTATTCAATATGGATTGAAGCTCAACATCAAGAAAACAAAGATTCTCACCACTGGGCCAATTGGCAGCATCAGTATGGATGGTGAAGAGATTGAGATATTTAAGTTTTAGTTTGCTTGACTCCACAGTCAACACTCTTGGTACCAGCAGCCAGGACAGCAAGAGATAAATTGCACTGGGAAAGCCAGCTGTCAGGGACCTCTCCAAAGTACTGAAGAGCAGTGATGTCAGGCTGGAAACTAAGGTGTGCCTGATCCAAGCTATAATCTTTCCAATTGAGTACTATGCATTGGAGAGCTGGACTTTCATTAGGGATGATAGAAAGAGAATTGTTGCCTTTGAGCTATGGTGCTGGACAAGAGTGTTGAATATACCATGGACTGCTAGGAGAACAAATACGTTTGTCTTGGAGTGGGTGAAGCCAGAATGCTCTTTGGAATCAAAGATTCTGAGGCTTTGTCTGACATACTTTGGACATGTTGCAAGGCAGCACCAGCCCTTGGAGAAGGACATCATGTTTGGGAGAGTGGAGGGAGAGCACAGGAGAGGAAGACCCTCAATGAGATTGATAGATTCAGTGATTGAGGTAATGGGAGTGGGTATGTCAGAGACAGTGAGATTGGCACAGGGCAGAGTGGGGTTTAGGGCTCTTGTACATAGAGTCGCTATGAGTCACAAGTGACTCAATGACACATAACAACAACAATGTGATTCAACATACTTCAGTGAAAGAATTAAACTATTAAATCCTAACCTTTTGAGCTGTAACATTGAATGAAGAATCTGCTTAGTTATCCCTTAGCAATAAACTCATATTGATTCTACTTTTTTTCCTTGGTATTATTATCCCATAACTTCCTAGCCATTCCCAAATATGTTCCCCAGATTTGTAAATACAATCAAAAGCAAAAAGCTTCTTAGTGCAATATACCTTCTCCAGGGTCGCAGAGGCCCTTTCTGGGTGGTGGTGTTTTTTGTTACATTCTAGTGAGTCAAGGATGACTCAAAATGACCCTATGAACAACAGATCTACTCACTCCTCCCCAGTGTCAATCTCATCATGTCTTACATACTTGAGCCTATTACTACAGTGACAGTGTCAATCCATCTCCTTGAGACAGATCCAACTCCTTTCTTTTGTGAACCCTCCAACTTTACAAGCATGATATTCCTTTCCAAAGATAGCTTCTTCTAATAACATGCCCATAAAGTGTAAGACTAAGTTTCACCATTCTCACTATTAAGGAATATTATTTCTGCACTTTTCCCAAAACATTTCTGTTTGCTTCTTTGGCAATGCATGGGGTACTCAGTGCTCACTTTCAATACCACCATTCACAGGCACCAATTCTTCTTCTGGCATTCTTATTATTGTCCAGCTCCCAGATGAACAGTAAGTGACTGGAAAGACCATGGCCTGAATCAGGCTCACCTTAGTCTTCAAATTGACATTATTGCTCTTCTTTTGGAGAGTTTCCTGACAGAAGACTCGTTCAATGCAGTGTATCCCCTTATCTCCTGAAGGCTGGTAATAAGGATGTTTTTTGTGCATCCAGGTATGAAATTGTTGACAATTGTAATCTTTTTCACCATCTCTCATTATGTTGCCTGTTGGTCCAGTCATGAGAGTTTTTGTCTTCTTGATGTTCAGAGACAATCCATATTGAAGGCCGTAGGGTTTTTTTTGTGGGTTGTGGGTTGTGTGTGTGTGTTTTAACTTCTACAGTTAAATGTTTCAAGTTTTCTTCATTTTCAGAAGGCAAAGTTCTATCATCTGCCTATTACAGGTTGTTGTTGATGAGTCTTCCTCCAATCCTGATGTCACATTCTTCTTCACAGGGTCCAGTTTCTCTAATGATTTCCTCTCTGTACAGAATATATACATAAAAAATAATACAATCCTTACATTCACCTTTGTTGATATTAAACAATGAAGTGTTCCCTTGTTCTGTGTAGACAACAGCTTCTTGGTCCAAGTATATGTTTAACATGAGCAAAATCAAGTATCCTAGGATTTACTTTCTTCTCAGTTTTAGCCATAATTTATCATCCACAATAACACGTCTTTACATTCTCAATAAAACTCATACAGACATTCTTCTTGTCTTCTCCACTTTCCCCTAGGTTTCATCTGACATTGACAATGATATCCCTGATGTCGGGGCCTCTTCTAAACCAAGCTTGAACTTTTAAAAGTTCTCTCTCAATGTATTTTTCTACCACATTGAGATGATCACTTGCAATATTTTGGGTGCATGTG
>NW_006399875.1:127118-166357 GCF_000299155.1 Elephantulus edwardii
AATCTTCTCCTGCCTGTTGCCCAGGCAGCTGTTTTGCAAATTTCTTGGCATAGACTGATGAACATGTCCAGGGTTGCATCTGTTACTATAAACATGTCAATTGATGTTCCATTGACTCTTGAGGCCTTATGTTTGCGAATACTTTAAGTGAAGCTTGAACTTTCTAGTTTAATGGGACTTAAGTCTAGTTATTGATCCAGAAGCAAATAAATTTTTTGAGGATAAATTCTAAGAACATTCAGCAAGTTTTATTTAAGGTGTTTAACTAAGACCATGTCACAGGTAGTGTTGCAATTGCTATTAAAGGCAATGACTCTTCAAAATCAGATAGAATAATCTAATCTCATTAGATTGTGTGAAAGGAACACTGGATTTCCTGAAGAGAGTGGCTTATCTGACAAAACAGGAACTTTCCTCAGGTGAGAATGAGAAGCTACTTCTACAGGCAGGTGTGATCTAGGGAATGTATGGCTCAATGTCCCTAGATTCCTGCCCTTACATCCGATACCAAGGATCAGTATCATACTTGTCAGTCATTGTCTTCACTTTGCAGATACCATTCTAAGTTGTGGATAAATTGTCCCCTAATCCTAATGTCCCCTAATCATTATGGATGGTGAAGAGATTGAGATAGTTAACAGCTGTAGTTTGCTTGGTTTCATAGTCTACTCTCTTGATACCAGCAGTCAGGAAATCAAGAGACAAATTGCACTGGAAAAGTCAGGGATCTCTCCAGAATACTGAAGAACAATGATGTCAGGCTGGAGAATAAGGTGCACCTGATCAGACCATAGTCTTCACAATTACTGTTATACATTAGAGAGCTGGACAGTGACTAGTGATAATAGAAAGAGAATTGATGCCGTTAAGCTGTGGTGCTGGAGAAGAGTGTTGAATATACCATGGACTGCTAGAAGACAAAACAGGTTTGTCCTGGAGAGGGTGAAACCAGGCTACTCCTTGGAGGCAACGATTCTTAAGGTTTGTCTGACATAATCTGGGCATGTTGCAAAGATGGACAAGACCTTAGAGAGTGACATCATGTTTGGGACAGTGGAGGGACAGAACAGGCTAGGAAGACCCACGAAGAGATGAATTGATTCAGTGATTGGGAAAATGGGAGTACATGTGTTGGAGACAGTGAGGTTGGCACAGGATAGAGCAGGGTTTAGGGCTCTTGTACATAGGATTGCTATAAGTCACAAATGACATGACGGCATAAGAAACAACAAAAATCCTAATGTGACATTCTTCCTTGAATAAACTTGTTGTTGTTTGTTGTTATGTGCCATCGAGTCACTAGCAACTCGTAGTGACCCTATGTACAAGAGCTCTAAACGCTGTTCTATCCTGTGCCAAACTAGCCATCTGAAATGCACTCATTCCCACCACTCCAGTCACAGAATCGATCCATCTTATCAAAGGTCTTCCTCTCCTGTGCCGCCCCTACACTCTGCCAAAAATGATGTCCCTTTTCAAGGACCAATCCCTCTTTGCAACATGCCCAAAGTGTGTCAGATGAAACTTCAGAATCCTTGACTCCAAGGAGCATTCTGGCTTCACCTTCTCCAGGACAAACCTGTTTGTACTCCTCGCAGTCCATGGTATATTCAACACTCTTCTCCAACGCCACAGCTCAAAGGCATCAATTCTTTTTCTATCATCCCTATTCACTGTCCAACTCTCCGATGCATAGCACATAATTGTGACGACTATAGCCTGGATGAGGTGCACCTTAGTCTCCAGCCTGACATCGTTGCTCTTCAGTACTCTTGAGAGGTCCCTCACAGCTTGACTTTCCCAATGAAATTCGTCTCCTGATTTCCTGGCTGCTGTTACCAAGAGTGTTGACTGTGGAGCCAAGTAAACTAAAACTGTTAACTACTTCAATCTCTTCACTATCCATACTGATGATGCCAATTGTCCCAGTGGTGAGAATCCTTGTTTTCTTGATATTGAGCTTCAATCCATATAGGAGGCTGCAGCCTTTGACCTTCTGCAGCAAGCAATTCAAGTCCTCCTCAGTTTCAGTGAGCAGCGTTGTGTCATCTGCATAACGCAGGTTGTTGATGACTCTTCCACCAATCCTGATGCCACATTCCTCCTTGTACAGCCCAGTATCTCAGATGATCTGTTCTGCACACAGATTGAAAAGGTATGGAGATAGGACACATCCCTGGTGCACACCCTTCCCAATTTTGAACCATGTAGTGTCTCCTTGCTCTGTTTTGACAACTGCCTCTTGGTCCAAGTATATGTTTCACATTAGCACAATCAAATGTTCTGGGATTCCCATTCTGCTCAGAGTCAGCCACAGCTTGTTGTGATCCACACAGTCAAAAGCCTTTGCATAGTTAATGAAGCACAGATAGACATTCTTTTGGTATTCTTTGCTTTCTACCAAGATCCATCTAACATTAGCTAAAATATCCTTAGGACCACAGACTCTTCTAAATCCAGCCTGCACATCTGACAGTTCTGTGTTGACATACTGTTCCAAACGTTTTTGGATAATTTTCAGCAGAATGTTGCTTGCATGTGATATTAATGATATTGTTCGATAGTTTCCATACTCTGTTGGGTCACCTTTCTTTGGAATGGGAACAAATATTGATCTTTTCCAGTCAGTTGGCCAGCTGGCTGTCCTCCAAATTTCTTGGCACAATTTAGTAAGCACATTCAGGGCAGTGTCTGTTTGTTGAAATATGTCAGTTGGTATGCCAAATAGACTAGCTTCTTCAATTATTGGTTCAGTATACAGATTAAATAAATATGGAGAAAGGAAGATAACCTGAGACACACCTTTCTGATTCTATACTATACAGTGTTCCCTTTTTGGGTTTGAGCTGCTTCTTAGTCTATATATACATTTCACTGCCTAGGACTCCCCTGTTGCTTGAGTTAAGGGATCCCACGTGGTCAAGCCTGAAAGCATTTTCCCCCCTAAAGTACCTGAATTAATGGGTTCCGTGTGGTCAAGCTAGACAGCAGTCCCCCTCCCCCAAATAACTGTGGGAACAGCACAGGTAGTGCTGTCAGGTGCTCCTTCCTGCTGTCCCATGCTCCTTCCTTCTGTCCTATGCATCAGCATTTCAAATACCAGCAGAGCACTTATGACAGAAAGGTTTCAGTGGAGCTTCCAGACTCAGAAAACTCTAAAGCAGGTCTGGTCACCTACTTCTGAGAAAACAGACCTTTAGAAGTCCTGTGAATAACAGAAGAACATTGTTGGATGGAGGCTTGGAAGGTAAGCCTCTCAGATTGGAAGGCACTCAAAATGTGACTGGTAAAGGCTGCCTCCTCAAAGTAGTGTGTACCATAATGACACGTAAGAAGAAAACATTTCATACAATGAGAATTCTCCATTGTAGTAAGACTTTTTAAAATGAAGAGAAACAGCTGCAATTTTATATTAGTAATTGAAACATGGAATGTATGAACTAGATGTTTAGGAAAGTAGGAAGTTGTCACAAATTTAATGGAATGCATAAAGATAAACCTCTGATATATTAGTGAGTATTAATGGGCTGGTATTGCTCATTTTGGATAAAAAAATAAAATGCTCTTCTGTCATATGAAATGATAAATTTAAGAAGAATGATGTGACATTAATCATAAACAAGAGCATTTCAGGTTATATCCTGAAGTGCAATGATGTAAACAGTAGGAAAGTACCCATATTCATGCAAAGGAGTCCTATTAATATAATTATTTCTGCCTTTAGAAAGTGCACTCTATGAAGAAGAATACAGCATCTGAATTGGAGAAAGTCTAATCAATAACTTTAGTTTTGTAGATAACACGACCTTGCTTGCTGAAAGTGAGGAGGACCTGACTCACTTTCTGTAGGACATCAAAGGCTATAACCTTCAATATGGATTGCATCTCAACATCAAGAAAACCAAAGCCCTTACCATAGGACTATAGGAAATATCATGCTCTCCTGACAGTCCATGGTGTATTCAATACTCTTCTCCAGAATCACAGCTCAAAGGCTTCAATTCTTTTACTCTGGAGAGGTCCCTGATGGCAGACTTTCCTAATTCAGTTCTTCTTTTATTTCTGGCTGTTGGTATCTAGAGTATTGATTGTGGAGCCAAGCAAACTGAAGCTGTTGATGATGAAGTTGTTGACAGCATCAATCTTTTCTCTATCCATCATGATGTTGCCTATAGTCCAGTGTTAAGTCTTTGTGTCCTTGACATTGAGATGCAAGTCATGCCAAAGGCTGCATTACAAGTGCTTCAAGACCTTGTAGCAAGCAATATTGTTTCATCTGCATAATTCAGGTTAGTGATGAATATTCCTCTGATCCTGATGCCACATTCCTCTTTATAGAGTTCAGCTTCTCGAATAATTTGCTCAGGATACAGATTGGATAGGTACAGAGAGAGAATACAACCCTGACACACTTTCTTCTTAATTTTAAACCATGTACTCTAAACTTTAATACGGATTGATGCTCAACATCAAGATAACAAAGATTCTCACCACCGGGCCAATTGGCCACATCATGATAGATAGTGAAGATTGAGATTGTTAACAGCTTCAACTTTCTTGACTACACAGTATCTTAGTACCAGCATTCAGGAAATAAACAATTGGATTGCATTGGGAAAGTCTGCTCTCAGAGACCTCTTCAGAGTACTGAAGAACAACACTGTTCACCTGGAGACTAAGGTCCACCTGATCCAGGTCTTGGTCTTTTCAATTACTTGCTATGCATCAGAGAGCAGGACAATGACTAAGGATTATAGGAGAAGAATCAATGACTTTTCTTGTCTTTTGTTTTTGTAATGCTAGAGAAGAGTATTATGTATACCATGGTATGCTAAGAGAACAAACAAGGTTAACCTGGAGAGGGTGAAACCAGGTTACTCATTGGAAGCAAGAATTTTGAAGCTTTATCTGACATATTTTGGGCATGTTGCAAGAAGGGACCAGTTCTTGGAGAAGAACATCTTGCTTGGAAGGGTGGAGCAGCAGCATAAGAGAGGAAGATCCTGGATGAGATGAACTGACTCAGTAACTGAAGTGATAGAGGTAGGTCTCTCAGGAACAATGAAGTTGGCTCATGATAGAACAATCAGGGTTATTGTACAAAGGGTTACTCTGAGTCACAGATGATTCCATGGCACACAACAACGACAACAACAACAACAGTGTTGCGTTGCTTTGCTTTGTTCCCACAATAGACTCTTGGTCTAGGCATAAATTTCACCTATGCACAATCAAGTTTTCATTCTTCTCAATACTAGTTACAGCTTGTTATGGTCCTCACAGGATCCACCTTTGCACAAGTCAATAAAGCATAGACGATCTTCTTGTATTCTTTACTTTGAGCCAGAATACATCTCACCTCAGAAATGATACTACTTGTGCCATAGTCTCTTCTAAATCCTGCTTGAACTTCTAGCAGTTTTCTATTTATGTTCTGTTGTAGCCAAGTATGGGTTTTTTGTTTGGTTGGTTTGTTGACTGGCTGGTTTTTGTTGTTGGTTTTGGGTTTTTTCAGTATTTTGCTTGCATGTAATATCAACAATATTGTTTAATAGTTTCCACATTCTTTTGGATAACCTTTCTTGGGAGTGGGAATAAATTTGAATCTCTTTCCGTACATTGGCCAGACAGCTGTCTTCCAAATTTCCCGGCATAGACTGAAAAGCCCATTCAGGGATATATCTGTTAATTGAAACAAGTCAATTGGTATCACGTCAATTCCTGGGGCCTTATTTTTTTACCAATGCCTTCAATGCAGCTTCTACTTCCTCCTTCATTAACATTGACTTCTGTTCATATGGTACCTCCTGAAATTTTGCAGTGTCAGTCAGTTCTTTTGGGTACAGTGATTCTATGTATTCCCTCCATCTTCTTTTGATGCTTTCTGGGTCATTCAATTTATTGCCTATTGCATCTTCTAATACTGCAACTTGAGGCTTAAATTTATTTTTCAGTTTTCTCAGCTTGAGAAATGCAGAGCAAGTTCTTCCCTTTTCATTCTCCTTTTCCAACTTTCTGAACGTTCCATTACTATACCTTACTTTGTTCTCTTGAGCTGTTTTTTTTTTTTTAATCTTCTGTTCACCTCTTTTATTTCAGCTTTCCCCCCCTTTGTTTTGGCTTCTTGATCCTTTCACGCAATTTTGAGAGTCTTCTGACACTCGGTTGGGTTTTTTTTCCCCTTTCTCTTCTGTCTTTGTAATGACCTTTTTCTTTCTTCATGAATGATATTCTTAATACTATCCCACAACTCATTCAGTCTTTGATTATTAGTTTTCACTGCCTCAAACCTTTTCTTAAGAAGATCTTGAAATTCAGATAGAATAAATTAAAGATCATATCTTGATTCTTGTAGAAATATTTTCTTTTTCTTTGGCCTCAATTTGAACTCACACAGGAGTAATTGATGGTCTAACCCACAGTCCACCTCTGTCCTAGTTTTGTCTATCACTATTGACCTTCTCCAACAATTTTTTCCACAAAAGTACTCAATCTGATTCCTCTGTAGCCTATCAGGTGAGATCCATGACTTAAAATCTTCTTTTGTGTCCTTTTAAAAAAGGTATTTGCTATGACTAAATCATTGAAATGCAAAACTTAATCATTATATTTTCAGCCTCATTTCTACCTCCAAGCCCATGTTTTCCAGTTACTCTTCCTTCTTCACTATTTCCAACTTTTATGTTCCCATCACCAGTTATCATTAATGCATCTTGATTGCATGTTTGGTCAATTTTGGACTGCAAGATTTTGTAAAAATTCTCTATTTTTTCCTATTTGGCTCTAGATGCAGAAGAATATATTTGAACAGGATGCAGAATTGACCATCAACTTCTTAAATAACAGGCCTCTGAAAACTCTATTTACATTACAGGAATGTGGATAGTTATAACAGTATAGTGGTAGAGTTCAGATTGGAAGAGAGTTGAAATGAAGAAAAATGATGGCAAACATTGCTTAATAATTGAAACATAAGATATATAGGTTGAATGTTGAAGAACTAGAAATTGTAAAAAAAATAAATGGAACTCACTAACATTGACATATTAGGCACTAGTGAGAAGGGATGGACTACTTTTAGTCACTTTGAAGCAAATAATCATATGGTAGTTGTAGAGGAAGGGTTGCTATGAGTCCATGCTCGACTTGAAGGCAATTAACAACAACAACAGCAATAGCAATCATATAGTATACATGCTAGGACTGAAAAACTGAAGAATGGTGTTACATTTACAGACAAAAACTCAATTTCAAGTTCTATTCTGAAATACAATGTTGGCAGTGATAGGATATTATGCATATGCGTACAAGGGGAACCTGTTAGTACTATTAACCTGTTAAGTACTGCTCAGTAATTAGGTCAATATAAAAGAGCCCAATGAGTGACATACTGTAAAATCTGTAGTTTAATGAAAAGTTTAATGAGTTTGAATTGACTCAATTGTAGTGGGTGTTTTAGAGTGTTTTGGTTCTGTTTTGTTTTTGGTCAATATAGTATCATTACTGTAATTCTTCTAAAGTATTCTTTAATCATCACTTTTCATTAAATTAATTCTAAATCTTATTGTGTGAGGTTTGATATGTTCAAAAATTCACAGAACCTTGTAAAATGGAAGGATTTCTTAGAACTGACAAGGCTGGCATTTGGTGATGTGAAATTATTTAGTAAGTTCAGGAACTGCACTATATCTAGGCATCAAAGAAATAGGCCATAATAGAATCATGAGGCTCAGAGTTTGAGGGTCCCCTTGAAATTGATTAATAATCCACTGGTTGATAAGCTGAGTAGAAATAAGTTTCCATGTCTGAGATAATAGGACCTTTCTTCTCTCTCTTTGTTGTATATTTAAAAGTCTTTAAAAATATTCCGGGGGGGGGGGGGAAAGGATGTTACATTCTTTAGCATTTGCTGTAAAAAGGATTTTCCACTCGTTCATCTCCAGAAGGTCATCTTTGAGATGTACAAGCCCGCGCTTTCACTCGGCTCTCCTCTTGCACTCCTAGTCAACTTTCTTTCATTCGTGGCCTTTATTAGCTGAACTCCTGGTGCTTGTAGCACATTTTAAACAGCAACACTGGGAGGATGTAAATGCAGAATAATGTATCAGGACTCAAATTTGCATGGTCAAATGTCAAAAAAATTAGGCCTTCCCCAGCACCATGTCAAGAGAAATAACATAAGTGGGTAAACTCAACAGTAGGCATGCCATTATCATTTAGTGCAAGCCGTCATCAGTGCCAGCAAGTGGAAGCCGTGGTCATTAGCTGGATCTCTGCCCGGGGAGGTTGCAAGTCTCCCTTCTCCCTTTCTTTTCTTTTTTTTTTTTTTTTCAGATTTTTATTTTCCCCTGTCATCTGACAGTATTTCACAGAGCCCAGCAATGCCATGTTGCCTTCCTGACAGGGGAAGACAAGAGGTGGGGGAACGGCGGCTTTGGGGTAGAGCAAAGGGAACTCAGAGCAAAATCCATAATCACCCACTGTCAGCTAGAGGGTGCAGGAATTGCATTACCTATCGGATAAATACTCATTAAGAGTAATCACTTTATTTCAGCTCTGTAATGACATTAACAAGCTTGGAATACAGGGAATTACATGAGTCAGAACAAATAATTGAATATTTGACTGCAGAGGGAACACAGCACAAGGCTACCTTCCTGTCACGGCGGTTCTGAAGGCAGCACAAGCATGCAATTAGATAATAAGCTTAAGCAGCGTTACATTGGCGCTATTCTTCACCACCACTGAGAAAAGGAGAAGCATTAATTGCTCGCCTCTTACCTGCTTGTACTTTCAGACAATACAAATACAAGTAAAATGCTTTATTGTTGTTGTTGTTGAAATGGGTTAATATGCAGGGTTTAAACAAAAGAGGAATAACAAAGAAATCTAAAGAAGACAGTTGTTGTTGTTTGTTGTTATGTGCCGTCAAGTCGTTTGCGACTCATAGCGACCCTATGTACAACAGCCCTAAACCCTGCTCTATCCTGTGCCAATCGCATTGCCTCTGACACACCCATCCCGATTACCCCAGTCACTGAATCAATCCACCTCATAGAGGGTCTTCCCCTCCTGCGCTGTCCCTCTACTCTACCCAGCATGATGTCCCTCTCCAAAGGCCTGTCTCTCCTTGCAACATGTCCAAAGCATGTCAGACGAAGCCCCAGAATCTTTGCCTCCAAGGAGTAGCCTGGTTTAACCCTCTTTAGGATGAATCTGTTTGTTTTCAGTGGAAAAGAAAAAAAAAGAAAGTAATAACATGTTGTTTCCAAAGATGATACTACATGTTTCAAATCCATCAGCTGCTCCAGTGGGAGAAAGATGGACAATCTTCTTTCATTTGATTACCTTGGAAAACCCACTGGCGAGTCAGATACGCGTCAGTTCCAACTCAGTAGTCCACAATAACTATATATATTAATGTGGGTTTGGCCAGAATATTGACAATTCCATGGAATCTGCCTTGGAATAAGTGCAACCAGTTTTTTTAGAGACAGGGAGGCATTTCCACACTACTTTGGACATGTCATCAGGAGGGAAGAGCCTGTGGAGAAAAAAAAAATGCTTGGAACAATAGAACAGTAGAAGGTCAGTAAAGAAAGAAAGAGCTTCTAGGAGCCTGAGGGCAACAGAGCCTGCAACATTGGTGTCACTGAATCACAGCAGAGATTGGCAAGGATGATGCCGCATCGGTCACAGCTAAGTCAAATGTACACATGGTCTCTGTGGGTCACATACAACTCATAGGCACCTATAAATTTGTGTTATGTGTTTTATATACTTGCTGGGTCTTGGCTTGAATTATAAGGAGAATCAAGAGAGCAGAACTCTGCCTATCAATTGACAAATAGTAGAGTGGGAAGGACACAGGAAATAAGAGAGAAATTGGACCTTTTCGCCTTTGTGGATGCTTTTGCTGCCACCACCCTCCTGGGTTCTTGTGCCAGGTGCATAGCTCTTCAAGATGATTACTGTACGGATCGTGGCTCTCAGCTACTGTAGACACTGATGCCACTGCTGACGCCATCCTGGGTTCACTCTTAGTTTTTCTAATCCTAGTATCTCACCTGCAGTAGTCTAAAAAGCTTGGGCAAATGTCACTGGCTCTGGCTCTGTGAGAAGAAGTCCCAGAGCAGTGCTGTGTCATGCCAGTCCATGGTTTTTGCCTCTCCATTATGGTTCTCCCAATACCTCCAAAACCCAGTATTACCTAAGGACACAGTCAGGCCATCCTGTTTCTGGAGTCAGAAACTTTCAGAGAGCTCCTTCCAGAGCCTGTAGACTGTGTCACTATTGGCCTGCAATTAGCTCCCAGATTGGAAGGGTCACCTACCCTGACTGGAAGATATCACCTGGACTGGCAAAAACATCAATTATCTGTAGCCTGGTAGACAATGATAGACTCCTATGAGGCCAGCAAAAATCCTACACCAGGGTGAATCCCTCACCTCATGACCTACCATTGACACATGTTTCCTAAAAAGCATATATGTTTGTTTTATAACTGTATATTTACTTATTTTATGATAACCATATACTTTATGGTTGTATTATTTTCTCTCATGGGGAAAGCATGATGTATTGCTCTATTGGGGCAAGGGAGTGACTTGAATATTGCTGCTTATTTTACAATTCGTGTATATCTCTGTCTATCTATATGTTTGCATTTGCTTGTTTAAAGATTGCTCCTAGGAGTACAGCACGTGTCTGTCAGGTGCTGCACCAGAATGACTTACTACTTGCTGTTATGTTTTTAGCTTCTTAATTTTCTACTAGTTTATTTCCTGCAGAGACGATGAAAGGCACCGAAGAACTGAGGACTCTCCTTCATAGGGTCTCTATGAGTTGCCTGTGACTCGACGGCACTTAACAACAGCAACAACTAGTTTATTTACAAAATTAGAATACATTGTTTTCAAGAACAAATTCTTTCAATTTTTCTCACCTCCCCATCCATCAAATTGTAAAATCCTATAATTAATCTCTCCTCCCCTTACACAGCTTCTTCCTTCTGCTTTCAACCTCTATCACACCTCTTGGATCCTCATTCTACAATAATGGCTTTATACAATATTTATCCTTGTGGGACTGAGTTCACTCAGCATAATGCTCTCCAGTCCCTCCCAAGTTAGGTAATAATTTACAAAATCATTGCTTCTGCATGCTGCGTAGTATTCCACTGTATGAATGTAATAATTTCTAATCCATTCGTTTGTGATTGGACAATGGGTCTGTTTCCATGTTCTTACAATGGTGAGTAATGTTGCTATGAACATTGGTGTACAAATCTCAGGTTGTGCCTCAGTTCTCATTTTCTCAGGGTATATTCCAAATAGTGGGTTAGCTGGGTCATATGGAATTTCTATGTTCAGCTTTTAGAGTAAGTGACAAACTACCTTCCAGAGTGGTTTTACCATTTTAAAATCCCACCAACAGTGTGTAAGAGTTCCTTTCTCCACACATCCTCTCCAACATTTATTACTTGCTGCCCTGTTAAACTTTGCCACTGCTACTGGAGTGAAATGATACCTCATTGTGGTTTTGATTTTCGTCTTTCTTATTACCAGTGATTTGGGACATTTCTTTATGTGTCTATTTGCCATTCAAGTATCTTCCTCTGTGAAAATTATTTCATGTCTTTTGTCAATTTTGTAATTGGGTTAGCAGTCTTTTTTGTGTGTAGGCCAGAAGTACTCTGTAAACTTTTGTTATAAGACTCTTGTCAGAGCATTTCTGCAAGACACAATAAAAGACCTAAAAAATGGGGAAATGTGTCCTGTTCATGGATAGGAATACACAATATTGTGAAAATGACAATCCTACCAAAAGCAATCTTCATATTCAATGCAATCCCAATCCAGAAATCAAATTCACTTTTCAAGGAGATTGAAAGGGAAATTATCAAATTTATTTGGAGAGGCAAGAGAACCTGAATAAGCAAAACACTTCTGAGAAACAAAAAATGAGGTTGGAGGCATAGAATTTCCTGGCCTCAAAACCTACTACACAGAAGTAGAAACAAAAACAGCATGGTACTGGTACAATGACAGGCACATAGACCAATGGAACAGAATTGAGAACCCAGAAATAGACCCAGCTATCTATGGTCAACTGATATTCAACAAGGAAATCAATGTTGTTATTGGAAGCTATACTACTGGTATTTCAAATACTGGCAGGATCACCTATGATGAACAGGTTTTACAGGAGCTTCTACATAAAAATCAACTAAGGATCGAGATTTGCGATTGACTTATGAAATAACAGCCCTTCAAAAACCTTATGAATGACAGAGAAACATTGTGAAATATGGTACTGGAAATAAAACTCTTCAGATTGGAAGACACTACAATGTGAGGAGATTTCTCACTCTTGTCCTCCTTTCTCGGCATTCCCTTCTCCCCATTTTTTCTCTTTCATTAATTTATACTTATACTCAGGCCCATATTTCACAATTGTGGTCTAATGTTGTGATTAAGTTGTTTCACTCATCATATATTTCTATAGACTCTCCCATGTTTTAAAGTGTTTTACTAAATTGTGATAATGGCATAGATCAATACTAATTAATTAATTACACAAAATATATGAATAATTGTATATAAGGAGGAGGGAAACACTATATATTTTAAAATTGAGAAGGGAATATATCAGGGTTGCCATATCTCTCCATACCTATTTGATTTGTATGCTTAGCAAATTATATGAAAATCTAGACTTTATGAAGATGGCTGTGGCATCCGAAATAGAGGGAGACTTATCAATAACCTGGGTTATGCGGATGATATGATCTTGCTTGCTGAAAGTGAACACTTGAAGCACTTGTTGCAGAAAATCAAGAAATGCAACCTTCAGTATGGATTGTATGTCAATGTCAAGGAAACAAAGATTCTTACCAATGGACCAATAGGCAACATCTTGATGGATGGAGAAAAGATTGAAACTAGCATTATCTTGGTTGGATTCACAATTAACACTCTGTCTACCAGCAGTCAGTAAATAAGGAGACTCATCACACTGGGAAAATCTGCAGTTAGAGACCTCTCCAAATTATTGGGGAGCAATGATGTCAGTTTGAGGTCCAAGGTGCATCTGATTCAGACCATAGTCTTTCCTTTAAGTTGCTATGCATCTGACAGCTGGACAATGAATAAGGATGACAGGAAAATAATTGACACCTTTGAGCTATGGTGTTAGAGAAGAGCACCGAACATCCTGTTAGCGGTCAAGAGAGCAAAAATATGTCTTGGAGATGGTGTAGCCGGAGTGCCCTTCAGAGGCAAGAATGATGAGGCTTCACCTCACATGCTCCGGACATGTTTGTAGGAGGGGTTATTCTTTGGAGAAGAACATGATGCTGAGAAGAATGGATGGTTGGCAAAGGAGAAGAAGGACCTCAAGCAGGTAGATTGACATGGTGACTGCTGTAATGGACTCTTGTGAATCAGGAAGTGTGGGGATGACACGGAATAGAAAGAGAATTCAAATCTTTTGTTTACAGGGTCACTATGAATCAGCTTTGTAATGATATTAACAAACTTGTAATAAATGAAATACCACAAGGCAGAACAAATAATTATATATTCAACTGTAGAGGAAACTAGACTCGTACTTGACTCAACGGCACCTAGAAACAACAACAGACAATGACCACAAAGTGTTGTTGTTGTTGTTAAGTGCCGTTGAGTCACAGGCAACTCATAGCGACCCTATGAAGGAGAGTCCTTGACGCTTGGGTGCCTTTCATCCTCTCTCCAAGTTCATAGGGTTTCTGGAGCCAAGCTGTTATGGAAGTGGACGCCACTCTTCCTTCCACGCTTGTTCAATCGGGGAGCTCCACCCCACTCTCAGTCCGCATTGGGTAGCCAACCATTAATGCATTTGACACATCTGTGTCACAGGGTTCAGCCTCACAGCAACCACAAGAGACCGGGATGGCAACTTGTACACCAGGGCTATACGACCTAGAGGAATGTCTGAACAGAAACAATGAAAGACTGGCCTGAGGGCCGCGAACTAAAAGTCACCCACCTTTGTCTTGGTCACATCGTTTTCTCTTCACTGGGCCAGCTGATCTCTCTCTCTCTCTCTCTCTCTCTCTCTCTATTGATGTTACATGTACAAAATATGAGGTATATAAATGATTATATGCAAACCAATTTTAAAAAACCAGAAACCATTTCAAACATCTATTAATTATTATAATATGCAATGTATAAAGTATGAATCTAGGGAAAAAATGAAAATTGTCAAAAATTAAATGGAATGCATAAAGATGAACATCATAGTCTTTAGTGAGCTGAGATGGGCTGCCATTGGCTACACTGAGTGAGATAATCAGTCATATGGTGTTATGCTGGGAATGAAAAATTAATGAAGAATGATGTTTCAATCTTAGTAAAAAAGAGCATTTCAAGATTATCTCTGAAGTACAATGCTGTGAGTGAGAGGATACTGCCCACACAGGTGCAATGAAGACTTGTTAAAACAGCTACAATTAAAAAATATGCATCATAACTACACCCAAAGATAAAGAAATTGAAGACTTCTACCAAGTTCTGTAGTCTGAAATAGATTGAACACACAAGCAAGATTTTTTAACAATTATTGGTGACTGGAATGCAAAAATTAGAAACAAAGACGGATGAGTAGTTGGAAAATATGGACTGGATTACAGGCATGAAACTAGAGGTCGATTAAATTTTATGCAATCAATGATTTGTTCATTGAAAATGATGTTATGTGCTGAGCTTGTGAGTCATAGCAACCCTATGTACAACAGCCCTAAATCCTGCTATATCCTGTGCTAATCTTATTTTCTCTGTGGTTCCAGTCACTGAATCAATCTATCTCATTGAGTATCTTCCTATCTTGAACTGTCCCTCCACCCTTCCAAGCATAAAGGACTGGTCCCACCTTGCAACACGTCCAAAGTATGTCAGACGCAGCTTCAGAACCCTTGTCTCCAAAGAGTAGCCTGGTTTCACACTCTCTAGGATGAACCTATTTGTTCTTCTAGCAGTCCATGATATATTCAATACTCTTCTCCAGCACCACAGCTCAAAGGTATCAATTCTCCTTCTATTCTCTTTAGTCACTGTTTAGCTTTCTGATGCATAGCAAGGATTGCAAAGAGTATAGTCTGGATTAGGTGCTTCTTAGTCTCCAGACTGGCATTATTGCTCTTCAATACTTTCGAGAGGTTGCTGACAGCAGACTTTCCTCAATGCAATTGTCTTTTAATTTCCTGGCTGTGGGTACAAGAGTGTTGATGGTGGAGCCAAGCTTTTAACAGTCTCAATCTCTTCACTATCTATCATAATGCTGTCAATAGGTCCACTGGTGAGAATCTTTGTTTTCTTGATGTTGAGCTTCAATCCACATTGAAGGCTATAATACTTTTTACCTTCTGCAGCAAGTACTTCAGGTCCTCCTCAGTTTCAACAAGAAGAGTTGTGTCATCTGCATAATGCAGATTGTTGATGAGTCTTCCTCCAATCCTAATGGGACATTTCTCCTCATAGAACCTAGCCTCCCAGATAATCTGTTCTGCAGGTATATTGAAAAGACATGGAGCTAGGACAAATTTCTGGTGTACCCCCTTTCCAATGTTGAACTATGCAATGTTTCCTTGCTCTGTTCTGAGACTGCCTCCTAGTCCAAACATAGATTTCACAGCAGCATAATCAAGTGTTTTGGAATTCTCATTCTTCTCAGAGTTAGCTATAATTTGTTGTGATCCACACAATCAAATGTCTTTGCATAGTCAATGTAACAGAGATAGACATTCCTCTGTTACTCCCTGCTTTCAGCCAAGATCCATCTAACATTAGCTATAATATCCTTAGCATCAAGGCTTCTCCAAAACCCAACTTGCACTCTGTTGATTTGCTATTTCATTCATTTTTGCATAATCTTAAGCAGAATCTTGCATTCATGTGATATCAATGATAATATTAGATAATTTTTGCATTCTGTCTGGTCACCTTTCTTTTTTTTATTTTTATTTTTTTTGTGAGTGTACCGTCAAATCAGATCTGACTGGTACAGGAGGAGATTGTCCCTCCTTTCCCGGAAGAGCATCTGGTGGATTCGAACCGTGTGCCTCTGGGATTGTAGTTGCAGCTCCCTGCCACTAGGCCACCAGAGCTCCTCTCTGGTCACCTTTCTTTAGAATGAAAATAAATATAGATCTCCTCCATTCAGTCAGCCAGGTGGTTGTCCTCCAGATTTCTTGGCACAATTTGGTGATCACATCCAGGGCAGTGTCTGTTTGTTGAAATATGTCAATTTGTGTGGCTTATATTCCTTGGTCCTTGTTTTTTACCAATTCTCTCAGAGTAGTTTGAACTTATTCCTTCAAATACCTTCTTAAAAATGCAAACTGTGACTATACACATAGACCTCACACAAGAAGATTAACCATATATATGGAAAGAGTCAATGTAGAAATTAAATATCAATATTTAAAACAAAGTCAAGGGCTGACTGTAGAATAGTCAATCAATTACTTTTGTGTAAGTCCAAATAGAAGTTTGAGAAAATTAAAATAAGTTCGTAAGAACCAAATATTATCTGAGTCAATGTCACTTGGATTTAAAAATAATTTCAAGAATAACTTTGAAGCATTGAATATTAATAATTGAAGACTAGAAGAGTTGTGAGATTACATTAAGATTATACCCCCATTGAGAAAGTAAAAGGACATTATAAAGACAGGAAAGAAAGAAAAGATCATGCCAGTATCAAAAAGAGACTGAAAAATGCACTAAAACATGCAGAAGCCACAATAAAGGAAAGGGAAGAAAAGTTGAAGTAAAGAGTTGAACAGAAGATTTCAAAGGGCGCGCCAGAAGATAAAACAAAGAATAGAAGATAAGCAAAATATTGGATTTAGAAAAAGAAAAAAAGAAGAACATGTTTGGCAATACTTAAACTGAAAAAATAAAAGAACAAATTTAAGACTCCAATTCCAATACTGAGGAATTCTACTGGCAAAATGTTGAATGATGCCAAAGCATCAAAAGAAGGTAGAATACACAAAGTCACTGTACTGAAATAATTGTTGAATGAAACACGTCAGAAATTAGCATATGAGGAAAAACAATTTGTAAGGAAGGACAAAGTTCAAGCTACACTGAAGAGATTGGGGGTGGGGGGAAGACAAAAAAAGATTCCAGGAACTGATGGAATTCCAATTGAAATATTTCAACTAACTGATGCATCCCTCTATGTGCTTCCTAGTCTATGCCAAGAAATTTGGAAGACAGATATCTGGTAAATTGACTGAGAAGGAACACATATTTGTTTCTATTCTCAAAAAAGGTGATCCAACAGAAAATGAAAATTGTAAAAATGTATCATTCATATCAAGTGCATGCAAAATCTTGCTGAGAGCTATTAAAAATTACTAGAATAGTACATCAACACAAAACTACTTAATCTTCAAATTGGATTGTGCTATAAGAAATTCCATTGCTGATGTTAGATGAATCTTTACTAAAAGCAGAGAATAACAGAGAGATGTTTATTTGTATTTTATTGGCTATGTGAAAGTATTTGACTGTATGCATATATAACCATTTATTGCTAACATTTGGATTAATGAGAACACCAGAACATTTGTTTATGCTCACATGAGACATATACAAAGACCAAGAAGCTGTTTTCTAAACAGAATAAGGGAACATTGTATTAATTAAAATCAGAGAAGATGTTCATCAGGATTGCATCCTTTCCCCATACTATTCAATAGGGCTTGAGCAAATAATTTGAGAAGGTAGACCCTATTAAGGAGAATCAGATTAGAGAAAGACTCATTAACAACCAGGGTTATGCAAATAACACAACCTGGCTGACTATAAGTAAAGATGACTTGAACCACCTACTTCAAAAGACCAAATAATAGCCTTCAATGTGAATTACATCTCAACATCAGGAAAGCAAAAATCGTCACCACTGGACCAATAGGAAACATTACATTAGATTGAGAAAAGATTGAGGTTGTCAATAATTTTATTGTACTTGGAATTTACATAAACCTGTAACATTTACTTGTGACTCAATTTATAACACTTATTGCTGAGGATTAAAGATTATAAGCTTCAATGCAGATAGCCTCTTTAAGATTAAGAAGAAATAGGGGAGCTCTGGTGGCCTAGTGGTAAGGAGCTGCAACTACAATTCCAGAGGTGCATGGTTCGAATCCACCAGATGCTCTGCCGGGGAAGGAGGGACAATCTCCTCCTGTACCAGTCAGATCTGGTTTGACAGTACACTCACACAGAAAAATAAAATAAAAATTAAAAAAAAAAGATTAAGAAGACAAAAATCCTCAACACTGGACTGACAGGAACATCATGAAAGATGGATGAAAGGATAAAATTGCAAAGATTTAATCTTCCTTGTATCCAATATTCACACCCTTGGCACTAGCAGTCAGGAGATCAGTAGCCATATTGTATTTTACAAGTCTCCAAATTACTGAGAAACAATGAAGTCGGTTTGAAAACTAAGGTGTATCTTATTTAGGCTGTGGTCTTTTCAGTTGTTTGTTATTGTTTAACAAAGAATAAGGATACCACAAAAACATTTCATGCCTTGAGTCATGATGTTGGAAAAGAGCACTAAATATTCCACTGTTGTTATTGTTAGGTGCCGTTGAGTAAAGTATGATTCCTAGTGACCCTATGAACAAAAGGTCTGAATCATGTTCTGTAACTATCATACTTTCTCAAATGTTCATGGGGTATCTGAAGGACTATTATTTAAGATGTGAATGCCCATCCTGCTACCAAGTCTGTCTTAATTTGGGAGCTCTACTAACCCCTGTTCATCATGGGTAATCACTATGGTATTTGACACACAAGTGACCCAGCATTTAATATGACAACAACCCCAAGCTAACTCAGTACAGCAAACTGACAGACAAGTGCTGTACCATTTAGAACAATGTTCTCCCATAAAACACCTCAAACAGATATGCCTTGGGAAAAAAAGTTCATTCAGAATGCTGCCTGGAAGCAAGAAAGTGAAACTTCATTTCACACATTTTGAACATGAGTGAAACTTCATTTCACATATTTTGAGCATGCTGCTAGGAAAGCCTATTCTTTGGAAAGGGATATTATACTTGAAAAGGTGGAGAATTGGCAAAAGAGAAAAAACATCCTTAACAAGATGGACTGACACAGTGAGTGCTTCAGTGGACTCAAGTGTGTCAGAGAAGGGGAGGATATCACAGGACAGGAGAGGATTCAGATCTGTTGTTCATAGGAGCTCTATAAATTGTATTTGGAAACACATAACAGCAACAATAACAACAACACAATCAACTCCGATGATAGCGGCAGTCAAGAAATTGAAAGACATTGGATTGCATAAGTCTGCTGTCAGAGACCTCTTCAAATTTTTAAAGGGCAAGGATATCAGTTTAAAGACTAATGTGTTCATGATTCAATCCATAGTTGTTTTTTGTTTGTTTCAATTACTTCCTATATTCCTGAAAGATGGATAACAAATAAAGAAGATGAAAAAGAATCAATGGCTTTGAAATGTGGTGTTGACAGAGTATTGAATAATCCTTGGGCTGCCAAAACAACAACCAAATCATCTTTGTGGAAGTTCTATCAGGTGCTGTTTCCAGGAAATGATAGTGAAACTTCATCTTACATACTTTTATCATATTATCAGAATGGTCCATTTATAGCAGGCACTTGCATTTCTAAATTAAAAATATCTTGAATACTTATATTGAGAACAGATTCTTCTTGGAATTCATTGCAACTTGTCTAATAGGTATCTTTCTATGCATCTGAGACTTGCACAGTGAATAAGGATCACAGAAGAAGAAACAAGGCCTTCGGTTTGTGGTGGTGAGGAATATCAGATATACATACCATAGACTACCAAAAGAATAAGTCTTAGTTGTAAGAAGTGCAAATAGAATGTTCTTTTGAAAGTAGGAGTGATGTAACTTTATCTCACACACTTTTGTTTATTTTTTTGGGAGAAACCAAGCCTTAGAGAGATACCTGATGCTAGAAAAGGTAGAGGGAAAGGGGCAGTCAAAGGAAAAAACTCAATGAGATAAATTAGCGCAGTGAATACCATAATGGGACTGAGTAGGACGGAGATTGTGAGCATAGCATAGGAAGGTAATATTCACATGTGTTGTTTAGAGGGTCACTATAATTATAGTTGACTTGATGGTACCTCACATGGTCCAATATGGTAGATGGGCATGGATATAGATACTGATAGATCTATATCTATGTCATTAACCTCACATATTTCAGGCATGTTGCTAGGAGGGACTATTCCTTGAAGGACATGATGCTGGGAAGAATAGGCTGCCAGTGAAGGAGAGGAAGACCCCTAGATCAGGTGGATTGATGAGGTGATTGCTTCATTGGGCTTTAGTATGTCAGGAAGTGTGAGGTCAGGACAGGATTAAAATCTGTTGTTTATATAGTTGCTATGAGTTGTACTTAACTCGACAGTGCCTAACAACGACATACCTGTGTCAGTATGGAGAGGTAAAGACATGGGTATAGTAAATGCAGGGCATTATCACTCATGCAGAGAATTACATTTATGTAAATCAGCAAAACAGAGTTCTATGTTTGTACTGGGGGAAACAAAGAACAATGATCAAAAGCTGGCAGGTCACATCGGTCAGTACCCTAAACTGTTTGATTTTTATGTTAAGTAAAGGGCCCTAAGACTTTAGAAAGTTACATGGTCATGCCATTTCCAGCATCACAACTGAATTCCTTGGTGCCCTAGATCTCTTTGAATATGAATTAACCAGATATGATGCATACAATTTTACAAACTGTTGGAGAATATTAAGGAAGCAACCCCAAAATGTGCTTTCCACTACGCCCTTCATAAATACATGGTGACTTCTGCTCTACCCTGGTGAACTGACCACTCAAAACAGGTCATCATGGGATGTTAGAGGCTGGGACCGGTGTGTGGAAGTACAGCTTGAGAGACATAAGTGTATAGTCGGTTCCTATTCCCACTGCCATATCAGTGTAGTTTTTTCCAACAAGCCAATGAACACTCAAGATTTTGCAGGCAAAATCAATAATAATTTATAATCTTGACAGGTTATGGGCCTCCAAGGCAAACATTAGTATCCACAGTAGGTTTGAAAATAAGAGAAAACAAATAAAAGAATCTCTATATTCCTGAGAAAATATCTTTTCTTTCAGTAGTCCTTACAGTCTCCCAATCAGGGATTTCCTTTATCACCCCATCCTCAGAGGACACATAAACCTGTTTAAAATCTATTTTTCTGAGTAGATCATCATCAGCCTTCATCTCAGTACTCATATGTAACTCGTGTGGGTGTTGGAAAGCCATTATTTAATCAAGGCAAGAGTAGAAGGGGAACTTGTCCTTACTTTAATGTGTGTCAGTAAATATAAGATTGAGAACTATACTGGGAAGTTATTCATCAGATCTCTCTTATAAAATAGTTTGAAAGTGTGGAGAAGTAGGCTGTTTACTAGCCTGATCTTGAGAAAATATCACCTAGAATATTACAGCAGTCCCCAGAACAGAGCAAGAAAACACTGCATGGTTCAAAATCAGGAAAGGGATATGTCAGGGTTGCATCCTATCTCCAAACCTTCTCAACCTATATACGGAAAAGATAATTTGGGAGGCTGGAGTTTGTAAGGAGGAGCATGGTGTCAGGATTAGAGGAAAAATCATCAATAACCTGCATTAGGAGAAGCGTGGCGTTAGGATTGGTGGAAGATCTATCAACAATCTGCGTTATGCAGATGACACAGCCTTGCTCGCTGAAACTGAGGAGAACCTCATGCACTTACTGCAGAGGGTCAAGGAATGCAGCCTTCAGTATGGACTAAGGCTCAATGTCAAGAAGACAAAGATTCTCACCATTGGACCAATCGGTAGCATCAGGATGGATGGTGAAGAGGTTGAGATTGTTCACAGCTTCAGTTTTCTCGGCTCCACGGTCAACACTCTTGGCACCAGCAGCCAGGAAATTAAAAAAAAAAGTATTGTGATGGGAAAGTATGCAGTTAGGGACCTCTCTAAAGTGCTCAAGAGCAACAGTGTCTCTCTGGAGACTAAGGTGCGCCTGATACAGGCCATGGTCTTTGCAATCACTTGTTATGCATCAGAGAGTTGGACAATGACTAGGCAGGATAGAAGGAGAATTGATGCCTTTGAGCTGTGGTGCTGGAGAAGAGTATTGAATGTACCATGGACTGCCAAGAAAACAAACAGATCCATCCTAGAGAGGGTTAAACCAGGCTATTCCTTGGAGACAAGGATTCTGGGGCTTCATCTGACATACTTTGAACATGTTGTAAGGACACAGGTCCTTGGAGAGGGACATCATGCTTGGTAGGGTAGAGACCAGCACAGGAGGGGAAGACCCTCTATGAGGTGGATTGATTCAGTGACTGGGGTACTCGGGATGGGTGTATCAGAGGCAATGCGATTGGCACAGGATAGAGCAGAGTTTAGGGCTGTTGTACATAGGGTCACTATGAGTCACAAGTGACTCGATGGCACATAACAACAACAACAACAACCACAACAACCTGCATTATGCAGATGACACAACCTTGCCTGCCAAAACTGAGGATGACCTGAAGAATTTGTTGCAGAAGGTCAAAGACTATAGTCTTCAATATGGATTGAAGCTTAACATCAAAAACCCAAAGATTCTCACCACTGGACCAGTTGGCACTAGCATGATAGATTGAGAAGGGACTGAAGTTGTTAGTAATTTCAGCTTGTTTGGCTCCACAACCAACACTCTTGGCACCAGTAGTCAGGAAATCAAAAGATGAATTGCATAAGGATAATCTACTGTCAGGGACCATTGTAGAATGTTGCAGAGCAACAATGTCAGTCTAGAGACTAAAATGAATCTGATCCAGGCCATGGTCTTCACACTTACTTGCTATACATCAAGGAGCTGAACAATGATTAAGGATGACAGAAGAAGAACAAACACCTTTGAGTCATGGTGCAAGAGAAGAGTATTGAACATATCATGAACTGCAAGGAGAACAAACTAGAGAGTGAAGGCAATTTGCTCCTTGGAGGCAAGGATTTTGAAACTCAGTCTTCCATGCTTTGAGCATGTTGCAAGGAAGTATCAGTCCAAGAAGAAAGACATCATGTCTGGAAAGGTTGAGGGACAGTGCAAGAGATGAAGACCCTGGATGATATGGATTGACACAGTAACTGGGACAATAGAGATAGGTGTGTCAGTCTGTGAGATTCGCTCAGTATAGGGCAGGATGAATTCAGAGCTATTGTGCATAGGGTCGAAAGGCAGGTGACTCAGTGGTTCGTAACAACAACAACATGGTTGTTATGTGCCATAGAGTCGCTTGTGACTCATAGCGACCCTGTGTACAACAGCCCTAAACTCTGCTCTGTCCTGTGCCAGTCGCACTGTCTCAGACACTCCCATCCCGATTACCCAGTCACTGAATCAATCCACCTCACAGAGGGCCTTCCCCTTCTGCACTGTCCCTCCACCCTCCAAAGTATGATATCCTTCTCCAAGGACTGGTCTCTCCTTACAATATGTCCAAAATATGTTAGAAGGAGCCTCAGAATCCTTGCCTCGAAGGAGCCACTCAGTTTAACCCTTTCCAGGATGAATCTGTTTGTTTTTCTAGCAGGCCATGGTATCCTCAATACTCTTCTCCAGCACCACAGCTCAAAGGCATCAATTCTCCTTCTATCCTCCCTAGTCATTGTCCAACTCTCTGATGCATAACAAGTAATTGCAAAGACCATGGCCTGTATCAGATGCACCTTAGTCTCCAGAGAGACATCATTGCTCTTTAGTACTTTGGAGAGGTCCCTAACAGCAGACTTTCCCATGTCAATATGCCTTTTTATTTCCTGGCTACTGGTGCCAAGAGTGTTGACTGTGGAGCCAAGCAAACTAAAGCTGTGAACAATCTCAGTCTCTTCACCATCCATCTTGATGCTGCCAATTGGTCCAGTGGTGAGAATCTTTGTCTTCTTGACATTGAGTCTCAATCCATATTGGAGGCTGCAGTCCTTGACCCTTTGCAGCAGGTGCTACAGGTCCTCCTCAATTTCAGCAAGCAGGGTTGTGTCATCCGCATAACACAGATTGTTGATAAATTGTCCACCAATCTTGACCCCCACATTTTTCCTTATAGAGCCCAGCCTCCCAGATAATCTGTTCTGCATACAGGTTGAAAAGGTATGGAGATAGGATGCATCCCTGGTGTAAGCCCTTCCCAATTTTGAACCATACAGTGTTGCCCTGCTCTGTTCTGACGACTGCCTCTTGGTCCAAGTATAGGTTTCGCATTAGCACGATTAAATGTTCTGGGATTCCAATTCTTCTCAGAGTCAGCCACAGTTTGTTATGATCCACACAAACGCCTTTGCATAGTCAATGAAACACAGATAGACATTCAGCTAAGATCCATCTAACATCAGCTACAATATCCCTAGTACCACGACCCCTACTAAACCCAGCCTGGATTTCTGGAAGTTCTCTGCTGATGTGCTGTTCCAGTCATTTTTGGAAAATCTTCAGTAGTACCTTGCTTGCATGTGAATCAATGAGATTATTCTGTAGTTTCCAAACTCTGTTGGGTCACCTTTCTTTGGGATGAGAACAAATATATATCTCTTCCAGTGATTTGGCCAAGTGGTTACATACAGGACCATTTCATGTAGAAAATTGCAATTAAAATTAAAAGCAAGAGTGGAAGCAACTCCAGTCCATGTATATGAGTTATATAGGATTTTGCTCACTTGAAGTGTATACAACCCAAAGTATGTGAGGCGAAGGAAACCTCATTATTCTTGCCTCCAAAGAGCACTTCAGCTGCACCATCTCCAAGACATACTTGTTTGTTCTCTTGGCTGTCCATGGGATGCTCAGTGCTCTTCTCCATCATCACAGCTCAAAGGCATCAAGAGAAAGATCCCCAAACAAAGGCATTGACATGGTGACTGCGATAACGAGCTCCTGTGTGTCAGGAAGTGTGAGGATGGCACAGGATGGGATGGGGTTCAGAGCTTTTGTTCAGAGGGTCGCTATGAGTTGTACGCGATGGCACCTAACAACAATAATACAATAACAAAAGCGTATACTCTATACTCAAAGAACTTTCTTAATTATCAGTTAATGAAAATGGAACTATTTATACTTTTTTAATTTATGCCAGGTCCCTTAAGGCAGGGTAAAATTTTGAAGGTTCTCCTCTGTCCTAGAGTAGAAAGAGTATAGCATTAATGCTTGGGAAATTATAAGCATAATGGCACAATGAAATATTATGTCAGAATACTTAGAGTTCCTTTATATGGATGATTTTTTTTTTCAGTCCATGAGGTGTTCAGCACTTAACTAGCACCATAGCTCAAAGACATCAAATCTTTTTCTGCCATCCTATTCATTGTCCAGCTCCCAGATGCATAGTAAATGATTGAAAAGCCTATCACCTGAATCAGATGCACCTTAGTCCTCAAACTGACATCATTACTCAGGAATAATATGGAGAGGTTCCTAACTACAGATTTTTCCAGTGCAAAGTTTCTTCTTATTTACTGACTGCTGGGATCAAGGGTGTTGAAATGTCCATCTTAATTGTAATCTTCACCCAGATTATTCTGCCAAAAGAAAGTAGTTAGAAGTACTTTACATCCCTGAGACAATCCCTAATTAAGCATGTGTGTAGAAAGGTGTCTGTTGAGCACTTTCCCTTCAGCCTTGTCTTCAGGTAGGAATGGACATGAGACATTAGTTCTGTGCTTCCCTCAGGACTGTTTGACCAGAACATCCTCCAGGGAGTCAGCATTGCAACCTCAGAACCAAAAATATTAATCAGTCATTGAACTTAGAAGTTGGGTTTCCCTTAAAGATTGCAACGATGGGCTCATGTGGTGAGAATGGAGTCAGGTACATCTTTCCTAAGGACAATACAAGTTGTAGTTGACTGTAGACTGTGAACAATACAGTGTGAGTGGCAGATTATTATCACCCTTAAATATGTATATTACTTTCTGTGTCTTGAGAATTTGAGCTATCTGAATTACCTACCATCATATGACTTTTGCATATATTTAGTTTAAATTTTTCATGCTTCTTTTTTTTTTAAGTGGGTGTGTTAGGGGGCTTTTGGAAGTTTCTTGTTAAAACAAAACAAAATAAAACAAAACAGCAAAACAAGCAAATGGTAGCAAAGGAAGAAGTCCAAACTTTGATGAAGACATTGGTAAAAAATTAGGGCCTAGGAAGAGATGGGATACTAACATGTTCCAGCTAACAGATGCAAACTTGTACATGCTTACCAGCCTGTGTCAGGAAATTCAGAGGACAGCTAGCTGCCTGGCAAACTGACTGGAAATAAAAGCCATATCTGTTCCCATTATTAAGAAGGGGGATCCAACACAATTTGGAAATTATCAAACAATTTCATTAACATCACATGTAAGCAAAATATTGCTGAAAATAGTTAAAAAAAAAGCTCGAATGATACATTGATAGGGAATTGCCAGAATATCAAGTGGGATTTGGAAGAGGGTGTGGCAGGGATATCATTGTCAATTTCAGATGAATCCTGACTGAAAGCAAAGAATAGCATAAGAATCTTTGTTTTATTGACTATTGAAAGGCATTTCACTGTGGGGACCACAACGAACTATGGCTAACATTGAAAAGAAAGGAAATCCCAGTCTTAGCTGTGTTTATGTGACATCTCTACATAGATCAACAAGCTGTTGTCTGACAGAAAAAGACTTTAACCATTTTAATGGTTTAATGTCAGGAGGAGTGTGTGTGAGGGATGTATACTTTTTCTTTTCTCCGTATCTTCTTAATATATCTGCTGATCAAATAATTCATGTAGTCAAACTATATGAATAGGAATGTGGCAGTAGTATTAGAGGAAGATTCATCAACAACGTGTGTTGTGTGCTGATGACACAACCTTTCTTGCTGAAAGTGAAAAGGAACTGAAACCCTTGTTACAGAGGCTGAAAGACTATAGCCATAAGTATGGAGAGCATCTCAACATGGATCAAAAAAAGATCCCACCACTTGGCTAATAGGTAACATTTTGATAGGTAGAGAAGGATTGAAATTGTCAATGAGTTGATTTTATTTGTATCCACAATCCACATTTTTGGAACAGTATTCAGGTGATCAGAAGGCATATTGCTTTGGGCAAGTGCACTGTCAGTGACTTCTCTCTAAATTATTGAAGAGCAATGTTGTCAGTTAAGACTAAGGTAGGCCTGATTCTGGCCATGATATTGATGTTGATTTGTGTGTTAGAGAAGAGTACTGAATTTCCTATGGACTGCCAAAAGAATAAACAAATACATCTTGGCAAAGGTACAACCAGAGTGCTTTTTGGAAGCAAGGATGGTGAAGCTTCATTTCTCATACTTTGGACACAGAGCTATTCCTTGGAGAGGGACATCATACTTGGAAATGTGGAGGCTCAGAGATGGAGAGGAAGACCTTCAGTGAGAGGTTAACAATGACTGCAGCAATGGGCTCAAAAATATCAGAAATGATGAGGATAGTACAGGACAAGACAGGATTTAGGTCTATTGTTTCTAGGGTCACTATGAATTGTAATCAGCTTCACGATACCTAACAATAAAGCCAACAATAACCCTAGTGTTTATTATTCCTTTAGATTTTAACTTAATATCTGTGCATAAGATCTCTGATTGTATGATCAAATCTTCAATTATGCACTTTTTGTGGATGGTGATGTTAATTGCCTTCAAATAATTTTTAAAGTTATAGAAACCCAGTGTGATATAGCATTTATCCCATTGTGATAGAGTTGCCCCATGTGATAGAACAGAGTTATCTCATTGAATTTTCTAGATTGTGCTCTTTATAGAAGAAGATGGTCAGTTCTTTCTGCCCTTTGGCCTTGTTCAGCCGAAGAGTGAGCTTGAACTATCAACAATTCAATTAGCAGGTAAGTATTTACATATTGCACAGCCATGATTCTGAATTGTCATTGTTATGTTTCATTGATTCAGCTACAACTTATAGGGACCTTGTGAACAATGGCTGTAAATCTTTCCCTATCCTCAGTTAACCTCACCATCTCTGACATGCATATCCAGTTTCCACAGTCACTATGTCAACTGATTTCATCCAAAGCCTTCTTCTATGCTGACCTTCCACCCACCCTTCCAACCATAATGTCTTTCTCTAAGGACTGGGCCTCCAGACAACATACTCAAAAGTGTGTGAGACAGTTTCAAAATCCTTTCCTTCAAAGGAGCAAGTTGTTTTCACTTTCTCCAGGACACACCTGTTTGTTCAACTGACAGTTCATGCGATTTTATATGATACTGTTCTACACCACCACAGCTCCAAGACATGCTGCCTCTTCTGTAATCATCAGTCTAGCTCTCAGATGTGTAGCAAGCATTTGTAAAATCATGGCTTAGATCTGGCACACCTTGGTCTTTAGACCAACATTGTTTGGTGCTTTGTGTGTGTGTGTGTTTAATTTTTTTTATTAATTTCAATGAACATCTACAGAGATTTTGGACTTCCATTCATTCATTGTTGCACTTACCTCCCCGCCCACCCCACCCCCACCCCCAGTTCGCTTCTCTCCTTAAAAATCAAAAGAAAAACTCCTTCATTGGTGCACAATCCCCCTGCAACACCCCCAACCGAGTATACTCCATTCTGCAACCCTCATTCTGGACTCTTATGAGTATTCTTTATATTAAAGTTCAATCCATGCAGAAAACATAGACTTTGATCTTCTCCAGCAAGGGCTTCACATCTTCATTTTCTACAAGTAAAATTATGTCATCTGAACCTCTGGAAGCTGTTAATGTGATTTACTCCAGTTCTGATGCCACATTCTTCTTTAAATAATTGTTGTTGTTGTTGTTATGTGCCATCGAATCACTTGGAACTAATAGCGACCCTATGAACAACAGCCCTAAACTCTGCTCTGTCCTGTGCCAACTGCACCGTTTCCGATACACCCATCCCTATTTCCCCAGTCACTGAATCAATCCACCTGATAGAGGGCCTTGCCCTCTTGCGCTGTCCCTCCACCCTATCAAGCATGATGTCCCTCTCCAAGGACTGATCCCTCCTTACAACATGTCCAAAGTATGTTAGATGAAGCCTGAGAATCCATGTCTCTAAGGAGTCACCCATTTTAACCCTTTACAGAATGAATCTATTTGTTTTCCTAGCAGTCCATGGTACTCTCAATACTTTTCTCCAGAACCACAGCTCAAAGGAATCGATTCTCCTTCTATATTCCTTGGCCATTGTCCAACTCTCTGATGCATAACAAGTGATTGCAAAAACCATGGCCTGTATCAGATGCACCTTAGTCTCAAGAGAGACACCATTGTTCTTCAGTACTTTAGAGAGGTCCCTAACAGCAGACTTTCCCATGGCAATATGCCTTTTAATTTCCTGGCTGCTGGTGCCAAGAGCGTTGACTGTGGAGCCAAGCAAACTAAAGCTGTGAACAATCTCAATCTCTTCACCATCCATCCTGCCAATTGGTCCAGTGGTGAGAATCTTTGTCTTCTGGATATTGAGCCTCAATCCGTATTGGAGGCTGCAGTCCTTGACCCTCTGCAGCAAACGCTTCAGGTGCTCCTCACTTTTAGCAAGCAGGGTTGTATCATCTGCATATCACAGATTGTTGATAGATCTTCCACCAATCCTGACCCCACATTTCTCCTCATAGAGCCCAGCATCCCCGATACTCTCTTCTGAATACAGGTTGAAAAGGTATGGAAACAGGACACATGCTTGGCATATGCCCTTCTCAATTTTGAACTATACAATGTTTCCTTGCTCTGTTCTCACTACTGCCGCTTGGTCCAAGTATAGATTTCTCATTAGCACAAACAAGTGTTCTGGGATTCCCATTCTTCTCAGAGTCAGCCATAGTTTGTTATGATCAACACAGTGAAACACCTTTGCATAGTCAATGAAACACAGATATACATTCCTCTGCTATTCCCTGCCATCAGCCAAGATTCATCTAACATTAGCTACAATATCGCTAGTACCACGACTCCTTCTAAACACAGCCTGGACTTCTGGCAGTTCTCTGATGATGTGTTGTTCCAGTCGTTTTTGGATAATCTTCAGTAGAATCTTCCTTGCATGTGAAATTAATGAAATTGTTCTATAATGTCCACACTTTGTTGGGTCACCCTTCTTTAGCATGGGATCAAGTACAGATCTCTTCTAGTCAGTTGGCCAAGTGGTTGTTCTCCAGATTTCTTGGCACAACTTGGTGAGCACATCCAGGGCAGCATCTGTTAGCTGAAATATGTCAATTGGTATACTGTTTATTCCTGGCACCTTATTTTATGCTTTTTCCTTCAAAGCAGCTTGAACTTCTTACTTCATCACCATGGGCTTTTGCTCATATATTGTTTCATGAAATTCATCTGTGTCTGCCAATTCCTTTTGATACAGTGACTCGGTATATTCTTTCCATCTTCTTTTAATACTTCCTGGATCATTTCATATTCTGCCTAAAGCATCCTTGATTATAGCAACTCGAGGTTTGAATTTGTTCTTCAGTTCCTTGAGCTTAAGAAATGCTGAGCGAGTTCGGCCCTTTTGATTTTCATCATGATGAATGGAGAAGAGACTGAGATTGTTAACAATTCATTTGGCTCGGCTTCACAATCAACGCTATTGTCAGCAACAGTCAGGAAAACAAAAGATAGATTGCACTGGGGAAGTCTGCTGTGAGAGATCTCTTCAGAGTTCTGAGGAGCAATGATGTGCCTGATCCAGTCCATTTTCTTCACAATTACTTATTATACTTCAGATAGCTGGACAATGACTAAGGATGACAGAAAAGGGATTTATGCCTTTGATTTGTCTTGCTGGAGAAGAATTTTGAACATACCATGGACTGCCAGGAGAACAAATATATCTGTCTTGGAGAGGGTGAAACCAAATTTCTCCTTGGAGGCAAGGATTTTGAAGTTCTATCTCACATACTTTGGGTATGTGATGAGGAAGGACCAATTCTTGAAGAAGGACATCATGCTTGGCAGGGTCGAAGGACAGCACAGGAGAGGAAGATCCTGGATGAGATGTACTGACATGGTACAGGGGCAATGGAATTAAGTGTGTCAGAGTCAGTAAGATTGGCTCAGGATAGGGCAGGTTTCAAATGTGTTGTATATAGGGCTGCTATGAGTTACAGGTGACTCAATGGCACATAAATACAACCACAACATTGTACTGTAAAAGTCTGCCGTCTCCAAATTATTGAAGAGTAATGATATCAGTTTGAGGGCTGAGGTGCACCAGATTCCGGCTATGATCTTTCTGATTACTTGCTGTGCATCTGAGAGCTGGATATTAATAAAGATGACAGAAGAAGAATTGATGCCTTTGAGTTGTGCTGTTGGAGAAGAGCACTGAACACCCCATGGACAGCCAATAGAACAAACAAATATGTCATAGATAGGGTGCAGCCAGAGGCTCTTTGGAGACAAAGATAATGAGGCTTCACTTCACATACTTTGGACATATTGTTAGGAGGGGCTATTCCTTGGACAGGGACATGATACCAGAAACATGGAGGATCAGTGAAGGAGAGGAAGACCCTCAAACAGAAGGATTGACACAATGCCCGCCACAATGGAATCTAACATGTCAGGAATTGTGAGGATGGCACAGGGTATGACAGGATTCAGATCTCTCGTTCAGAGGGTCACTACGGGTCATACTCAACTCAATGGTATTAACAACAACAATGACACTTAATGACACCAACAAAAAAGTATTTTAGTGATACTTTTGTCATGTTGATGAGCAAGATATTTTGTATTGAATGTAACAAATTACATAGCTCATCCCAAAGTACAATTGAAGTATGGACAAGTTAGTGATTCTAATTAATTAACAGGTATAGAAATGAGATATCCATATTGGGTTATGGACCTTACTCTTCCTTTCTGGGGAATACTTGACATGGGTGAAACATCAACAACTTCTGCTTCTAAATTTTTCTTCGATCAAAGGATGTTTCCTTTTATTACCTGATGCTAAGAACTTTGTGCATTAAATATCATAAAAAGTAAAAAAAAAGATACTTAAAAAAAAAAAAGCTATAGCCAAAACATTCAACTCAAAACAAAACACCAAAAACAACAAAATAAAATATACATCTATTTTGAGTTGGACGATGACTAGGGAGGATAGAAAGAGAATTGATGCCTTTGAGCTGTGATACTGGAGAAGAGTATTGAGGGTACCATGGACTGCTAGGAAAACAAACAGATCCATCCTGCAGAGGGTTAAACCAGGCTGTTCTTTGGAGGCAAGGATTCTGAGGCTTCATCTGACATATTTTGCTCATGTTGTAAGGAGAGACCAGTCCTTGGATAGGTACATCATGCTTGGGAGGGTGGAAGGATGGCGCAGTAGGGGAAGGCCCTCTATGAGGTGTATTGATTCAGTGACAAAGGTAATCGGAATAGGTGTATTGGAGACAGTGTGATTGTCACAGGACAGAGCAGAGTTTAGGACTGTTGTACACAGAGTTGCTATAAGTCGCAAACGACTCGATGGCAAATAACATGCATCTATTTAAAAATACTCATCAGGAAAGTAAAATCTACTGCATCTATGTTTCCCTCTAACTGGTATGTACCCAGTTATATGACTAAATCTAGAACAAATTATTCTAGATGACATTAAGTCAGTCACAAAAGAGCAATTATAGTATGAGGCTATTCATATTAAAAGCTATGAGAAGATTTACACAGAGAATCAATACTGAAGAGTTAACAAGGATGAGAAGGAAGAGAGAAAATTTAAAAGAAACCCCAAAACACAGGTTGAATGATGGGAAAGATATTACAAACATTTTTTTGAAGCCCAATTGGTGGACTTGCAAATGTGACATCTGAACAACTATCAAGATTATTATCAGCAGTTTTAAAGAATGCATTGTGTATTATTTAAATAATCACAGTCAGAAACAACGGCTAAGATATTTCTTGTAAAATGGGCAAATTAAAGTCAATCGTGGACAGTTTGAGGCTAAAAGTAACTCATTGGTATTGCATCAGAAATCCCAGCCTATGGTTGCTTACTCTGGTCTATCCATCATAGAACTTAATTTTTCCTGACTTTAAGAGTAGAAAGGTTCCTCTACTCCTATCAGAGCAACAGGAGTTTCTATGACAAGCTAGCTCTGCCTTTAGGCAAAATGACAAGCCAGTACTTAAACTCTCTTACACATTTGTTAAAATAGTCTATTTGTTTGCAGGACACGACCCCAGTGCCCGAGGGACTCTAGTTCCAAGCTGCCACTAATGCTGAGAGGATGAATCATGGGAAGCTTTTGAATACATTCAATTCCTCTGCTTGTGTATATCCTGGGGTAGTTTTCCTCTTTAATTTGCTAAAGAAGTGAATTATATTGAGAAATGCTCATCAAAAACCTATGGTATGCACATGACAGAACCTTGCTTACTGACACTGAAGAGGACCTGAAGCATTTGTGGCAGTAGTTTAGACTGTAGTCGTCAATGAAGCTCAGTATCAAGAAGACAAAGATTCTCACCACTGGGCCAACTGGCAATATCATGATACATGGAAAAGAGATTGAGGTTGTTGACAATTATAGCTTGTTCAGCTCCACAATCAATACTCTTGACACCAGCAGTCAGGAAATAAAAAGATGAATTTCACTGGGAAAATCTGCTGTCAGAGACCTCTCCAGAGTAGGGAGAAGCACTGATGTCAGTCTAGAGACTAAGGTGTGCCTCAGTTATTTGCTATGTGTCAGAGAGCTGGACAATGATTAAGGATGACAGAAAAAGTAATTCCTTTGAATTGTGGTGCTGGAGAATTGTCTTAAACATGCCATAGACCTACAAGAAAGCAAATGAGTCTGTCTTGGAGAGGTGAAACCAAGTTTCTCCTTGTTTTTGTTGTTGTATTTAGGTGCCATTGAGTTGAGCATGACTCACAGTGACCCTATCCTGTGCCATCCTCACACTTTCTGAAACACTAGAACTCATTGCAGCAGTCACCGTATCAATCCACCTGATTGAGGGTCTTCCTCTCCCTCTCTGACTCTCAACCTTTCCCAACATCATGTTCTTCTACAAGAAACAGTATCTGCTGTTCTGCCCACGAAATGCCCCCCAAAGGAGATCCAATCACACGTCTGAAAATTTCAAGAGCGTTTATTAATTCCACATGTGGAGACTTTCTCCCTCCACGAGAAGGTGGCGAGGGAAAAAGCCCTGAGTCCCCCCTTCCCAATTGCTTTTATAAGTTTCTTTGGGTGCCCTGTCAGGGCAGGGGATTGAGATCATGATTGGTGGGTCGGCTTCTGATGGGCTGGCTACTTCGCCCACCTTTACTCCTTCTTTGTCATGTAGACACTAGTTAATTCTTTACTTTGCAAGGACAGACAAGACTCTACCTAGGACATTCGTGTTTGCCTTAAGAATTTTTATGGCTCACTTCTGCCTCTAGCATTAATGGGGGTTTATAAAAAAATGTGGGTTTTGCTGTCCCTTCACCTGCTAGCAACATATCCAAAGTATGTGAGAGGATACCTCATCATTCTTTCCTTCCAAAGAGCACTTTGGCTGCACTCTCTCTCCAAGTCACCCATGGGATGTTCAGTCCTCTTCTCCAACACCGCAGCTCAAAGACATCAATTCTTATTTGGCCGTCCTTATTCATTATCCAGCTCTTGGATTCATCACTAATAATCAGAAAGACTATGGCCTGAATCAGACACACAAACTGACATCACTACTCCTCAATAATTTGAAAAGATCCCCAATTGCAGATTTTCCCAGTGCAATGCATCTCCCTATTTCCTGACTGCTTGTACCAAAGGTGTTAATTACCCATGTAAGATGAAGCTATTGGAAATTTGAATCTTCTTTCCATCTGTGATGACACTGCATATCAGTCAAGTGGTAACAATGACATTGAGATGCAATCCTTATCGAACATTGCATGCCTTGATCTTCTGTAACAAGTTTCTTCTTGGAGGCAAGGATTTTGAAGTTCTGGCTCATATACTTTGCTCATGTGGCCTAGAGTCACTGGTCCTTAGAAAAGGACATCATGATTAGAAGGGTGGAGGGACACTATAGATGAGGAAGACCCCTGATGAGATGGACTGATTCAGTAAATGGGACAATGGGGGTAGGAGTGTCGGAGTCAGTGAGACAGGGCAGACTTCAGAGCTGTTGTGCATCAAATTGCTATGAGTCACAGGTGACTGGATGGTACATTACAGTTACAAGGAATGTTAAAGAATTAACAGAATTAGAGGAAGACTCAAGTGCCTTTATTATACAGATTGAAGAGCCTTTTTCCTTGAAGGTGAAAAGGACTTTAAACACTTTCTACAAAAGATCAAAGACAACAGCTTTCAATTAAGATTAGATGTCATCATCAAGAAAATACAAATTGTCACCAATAGACCAATAAGAAACATCATGATAGAAGGAGAAAAGATTGAATTTGGAAATTATCTAATTTTACTTGGCTCCATAATCAACACCTATGATAAGATCAGTAGAGAAATTAAGACATGTTGCATTGGGGAAATTTGCTCTCAAACATTTCTCCAAAATGCTTAAGAATAAAGACATAAGTTTTTGCTTTTTTTTCTTTAATGATTTTTTTATGCTAGTACATTTATAAAGTTCAAATACATTGTTTTTCACACCAAATCCTTCCCATTAAGCTCAACCTCCCCACCCATCAAATTGTATGATCCTATGATTAATCCCTTCCCCTACCCTGCACCTCCTTACCCACCTGCTTCTACCCTTCTCCCTGTGCCCCTCCCCCACCCCGGACCCTACGATAATGGTTATATTCAGTATTTGACCTTATGCGACTGAGTTCACTCTCTCAGGAGAATGTTCTTCACACCCTCTCAAGTTAGGTAATTTATATTTAGGTATTTTGTATAGTCAAATCCATAAGTTTTTCAAGAATAAAGTGTGCCTAATCCAAGCAATGGTCTTTTCAGTTACTTTCTATACATACAAATTTTTATTTTGAGCATTTCTTCATGTGTCTGTTGGCTACCTAAATATCTTTCTCTATTCATAGTGTTTCCGTGTCTTTTGTCCATATTGTAGTTGGGTTATCAGTCTTTTTCTTCTGGAGGCCAAGGAGTATTCTATAACCTTTTATTAGAAAATTCTTGTACAAAATGGTATTGCCAAATGTTTGTTCCCAGTCAATAGGCTTCATTTTCAGTCTGTTGAGGGGGGGAAAAATGATGATCACAGAAATTTAATCTTTATAAGGTTCCAATCATCAATTCTATCCTCTCCAGATTGTGCATTTCTGGCTGTATTTGGCAGTCTCTTTTTACCATCAGCTAATTGCCAACCACAAATAGAGATACTTGGGAGTGAACCTAAATAGAGACACAAAAGATCTTTACAAAGAAAACCATAGAAATTTATGTAAGACACAATTAAAGATATACAGATGTGGGAAAACATACCCTGTTCATGGATTACACTATTGTGAAGATGACAATCCTACCAAAAGCAAACCACATGTTCAATGCAATCCCAATATAGATATATACTCATTTTTCAATGAGATTGGAAGGGAAATTTTCACGTTTATTTGGAGAGGAAAGAGACCCTGAATAATCAAAGCACTTCTGAAAAACAAATATGAAGTTAAAGGCATAGCACCCCCTGACCTCAAAACCTACTACACAGTGGTAGTAACCAAAACAGCATGGTACTGTTATGATAGGCACACAGACCAACGGAAAAGAATTGAGAACTCAGAAGTGAACCCGGTTATCTATGGTCAACTGATATCCACGGGGAAATCAAAGCTATCAAATGAGGAAATGACAACCTCTTCAACAACTGGTGTTGGCAAAACTGGACTGCTCCTTGCAGAAAGCTGAAACAGAATCCACATCTCGCACCATACACAAAAAAAACAACTCAAGGTGGATCAGAGACCTGGGAGTAAAGCCCAAAACCATAAAGTTCATAAGAGATGAACTAGAATCTCTATCTCAGGAGTCACCAGGCCATTTTAAATCACAAAGTCCACAAAGATAATGTTTTACATCCTACGTTGGTGAGTAACAACTAGTGCCTCAAAGTTTAGTGGTAGCTGTCTAAGGTGTTACTAGTTATTTCTCCCAGTCTGGAACAAAGAAAAGGGATGAAGAGTAGTATGTATTGCAACTAGTAGTCCAAAGAACTAATGAACCCCAGCATCCACAGCTCCAAGACCAGAACTAAATTGTGCATGGTTACCACCACAGACTGTTCTAAAAAGGGTCATGGTAGAAGATCCTAGATAGAGTAGGGGAAATGTGCAACAAAACCCACAAAAATAAAAATAGACTGACTTAGTGGTCAAATAAGGAATTCTAGTGAGCAATGAGTAAGAAATGATGTTACCACAACTCAGAGGAAGGTGGTTTGAATCCATCTTCTTTGCAGGATAAAAATAGATAATTTCCTCCCATGTAATTTACAGAGCCTCTTTACCCTTCCCCCCTTTTTAAAATTATTTTTAATTTTAATGAAAATTTAAAGAGACTTTGGATTTCCATTAATTCACTGTTGCACTTTTCTCCCTACCCACCCTCCCTACACCCCAGTACACTCTTCTCTTTGAAAAGTAAAGGAAAGATTCTTTCATTGTTTTACAATCCCTCCCCCCAGGTCCACTCCACTATGCAGCCTTCGTTCTGGATTCTAGTCATGACAATGATACCTAATCACATATCCCTTTTAAACAGTTTTCCCCCTCATCTGTTTCAATGTAGTATATATTATTGAACCCATCTTTCTCAGTCTCCCCCAACCCCTATGACAGTCCTGTTTTACAACAGTGGCACAATGCAGTATTTGTCCTTTTGTGACTGAGATATTTCACTCAGCTTAATGTCTTCCAGGGTCACCCATTTTGAATAATATTGCATGAGTTCCTTGTTTTTCAATGCAATGTAGTATTCCATTGTGTGAATATATCACAGCTTCTCTATCCATTCGTTTGTTGATGGGCACTTAGGTTGTTTCCAACCTCTTTCTACTGTGAACAAAGCCGTGATAAACATGGGTGTGCATACATCTGCTTGGGGGGCAGTTATGGTCTCTTTTGGGTATATTCCCAGTAGTGGAATTGCTGGGTCAAATGGTATCTCTATTTGCAACTTTTTGAGAAAGTGCTGCAATGCCTTCCACAGTGGTTGCACCATTTTACACTTTCACCAACATACACAGCCTCTTAAAATCTTTGAAGTGCCACCTATAATTCAGTTATAATTTCACAGAAATTAATGAGTGAGATAATTTTCAAAAAAGAGACTGCCAGAACCTTCATGATTAAGGACTTTAGTTCCCCTTTGAACCTGCTACAACGTTCAGCCAGACATTGCACAGACCTATATGCTAATTATGATCAAGAGGCAATGGTGATGAAGGAGGAAGTTCAGACTGCTCTGAGGGACTTGGCAAAAATAAAGGCCCAGTTATTGATGGCATATCAATTGACATATTTCAACAAAGAGATACTGCCCTGGATGTGCTCACCAAGTTGTGCCAAGAAATCTAGAGGACGACTGCTTGGCCAAGTGACTGGAAGAGATCCATATTTATTCCAATTCCAAAAATAAGGAGACACAACAGAGCAGGGGAATTATCGAACAGTATCACTAATATCACAAACTAGCACAATCCTGCTGATGATCATCCAGAAATGCCTGGAACAGTACCTTGGCAGAGAACTACCAGAAATACAAGCTGGGTTTAGAAGAGTGCGTGGCACTAGAGACATTATTGACAATGTCAGATGGATCTTAGCAGAAAGCAAAGAGTACCAGAAGAATGTCTATCTGTGTTTCATTGACCATGCAACAGCATTTGACTGTGTTGATCACAAAAAAATTGTGACTAAACTTGAGGAAAGTGAAAATCCAAGAAGATTTGTATTTATGTGAAATATATACTTGGACCAGAAAGCAGTCCTCAGAACAGAGCAAGGAAACACTGCATGGTTCAAAATGAGGAAAGGAGTATGTCAGGGAAGCAACCCGTCTCCATAGATTTTCAATATATATGAAGAACAGATCATTTGGGAAGCATGGCTTTATGAGGAGGAATGTGATATCAAGATCAGAGGAAGACTTATCATAACCTATGTTATGCAGATG
>NW_006399875.1:166512-206054 GCF_000299155.1 Elephantulus edwardii
ATAATAAATTATTTTTATATCATTATTATTTACTTTAATGAAAATTTACAGAGACTTTGGATTTCCATTCATTCATTGTTGCACTTTTCTCCCTGACCACCAACAGTCAGGAAATCAAAAGACGAATTTCCCTGGGAAAATCTGTGATCAGGAACCTCTACAGAGTACTGAGAAGCAAAGATACTGGTCTTGAGACTAAAGTTCACCTAATCCAGGCCATGATTTTCACAATTCTAATTATGCTTTAGAAAGCTGGACAATGACTAAGGATGACAGAAATAATTGATGCCTTTGAGTTGTGGTTCTGGAGAAGAGTCTTAAATATACCATGGACTGCCAAGAAAACAAATAGGTATGTCTTGAAGAGGGTGAAACCAAGTTTCTCCTTGGAGGCTAGGATTCAGAAACTCTGTCTCATATACTTTGGGCAGGTAGCCAGGAGAGACTGCTCCTAGGAGAAGGATATCATGCTTGGAAGGTTGGAAGGACAGCACAGGAGAAGAAGACCTTGGATGGGATGAATTGATACAGTAACTAGGGCAATGGGGGTTGATGTGTCAGAATTAGTGAGACAAGTTCAGGACAGGGCAAGGTGTTTGTAGCTGTTGTACATGTGACTCAACCACACATAATAACAACAATAATATGTTAACCAATAAAACCAGATTGACACTCATCCCTTAGAATTTTTGTTGTTGTGTGGTTTCAACTCAGAACCGACCCAGAGCTGACCCTCAACAGGTTTTCAGAGGCAGTTAACTGCACCAGTGGGAGTTGCCCATAGTCAACCATGTATTGGCAAAAGGGCAGTATTTTCCCAAAGATAAAATTCAGAAGGCAGGAAGAAGTAAGAAAGAAAGATGAACAAAAAGAGGATTAAAGGAAGGAGGTAGGAGCAGTGAATTTTATGCATATTGCAATTATTGTCATATAAAAAAGTTCATAAATAGTTGAGTAGAATAGTAACTTGCTTTGTTAAGTTTCATTCAAATTCTGGAAGACTTGAGGCTGCAAGGGCAAATGCACATACAGAAATGGGAAGATTCAAATATTGCGCATTTGTTTTTTTTTCTGAATTTCTTCAGATATATCAGTATTGTGAATGGATTAAAAGATGTCACATAACAATTGTGAATGTATTTAAAGATGTCAAAGAATGCAACCTTTTCTGATCAGTAGCAGTTACCTGGAGCTTAGTGTTTTGGGGGGGGTTATTTTTAATTGATCCCCCCCCAGAATGAATTGATAGAAACTATGACACATCCACATAATGGAGTATTATGCAACATTGAAAAACAATAAAGAATACATTAAATACTACATAATATGATGAATCTAGAAGACATTATGCTGAATGGGACAAGCAGGTCATTGTTGTTATGTGCCACTGAGTCGCTTGTGACTCATAGTGACCCTATGTACAAGAGATCTATCTCTTAAAGTTCACAGGAGAAAAATGTCTCCCTTTTACTTAGCAGTATGTTTCTTAAAGCTAATTTGTGTTGAAAAGCCTGATGTTCCCATTTTGTTTGTGGACTTTTAGTATTTTTTATTCTGGCTTTGGAAGATTGTAGCAAATAGAACTATGAAATGCAGAGGGTTCATTTGAATGGCACTGACGTAAAGAATGCTTGAAGGCTGCTGCTTGATGTTGGGTAGTTGACAGCAGTTGCTAGATTGATGAGAAGTTTGCTTTGACTTCTACGGTGCAATGTTTAAAGAAGACATATATCACATAGAAATCTAGATATTCAACTACAATATTTCAGGCAAAATTTTAGTTACCATTTAAATAAAAATGGAAGAATTGAGTTAGTAATCATGTTAGCAGAGAATATTTGACCTATCCCATATTTTAGCTTGAATGATTATTCAGGCACATATTCTGAGCCTGTATTTGAAAGCCATTCTGAATAAATTGTGTTCTGATAAGTGTTTGGCTTGAATACCAAGTTTCTCCCCTAAATCAACACAAAGAGTACAAGTTCAGACAAGTAATGGAGACCTGTGAGCCTGCAGCACTATCTCTGACCGATCTTTATAAGATCTTTGTATTTAGGTTATTTCTTCTACCTTCTTTCCTGTGTAATGTGAAAAGGACAAGGTCATCCAGCTGAATGGTAGCTAAGTTCAAAAGAAAAGAAAAATCCAGTTTCTAAAACACTCAGTGATTGGGCAGTTCTGTATTTCTATATGAGAACATTGTAGAGAAAATGTGACATTTTTACTTAGAAAATATATTTCAGAATTATCTTTGCCTTTTCTATCATGAAGGAGAGAGCTCTGGTGGCTTAGTGAGAAGGAGCTGTCAATGCAAAGCTAAGTGGTTTGAATCCACTGGACGCTTCATGGGAGAAAGATGAGCAATCTCCTTCCTTGTGACTAATGATATCCCACAATTTGCTGGAGGGTCAACTATGGGTCAGTTCTGACCTCATGGTACAAACTAATGACAATAATGAAAAATTTCATTTTCTAAATTAAAATACATTGCATCCCAAGGTATAAAATATCTTACAAAATCATTGTTTCTTAGTGCTACACAGTTCAACCACAGCTGAATGGATTGAGAAATTGTGGGTACATTTACACAATGGAATATTTTGCAGCACTCAGGAGCAATGATTTAAAAACAATACTACATAATTTGGGAGAGACTGGAGAGCACTATGCTGAGTGAACTAACTTAGTTTCATAAGTACAAATACTTCATAAAACCATTATTATATAAATAGATGGATAACTAGTAAAATATGTATGAAGACACAAGGGGGGAAAGGTGGGAACCGAGGGGTGAGGATGGGTAGGGGAGACACCACAGTGTCATACATTTTGGTGGGTGGAATGAGGGGGTAAAGGAAATAAGAAAGATCCAGTAGGGTTCTTAAAAAATAAGATAATGATAGATATAATGCAGTGATGATTAATTTTATAAAACATAATGTATGAGAAAAACACAATGTGAATGAAAAATAGTGTGAAATAAAATGCATATGAACTTTGTAAGCAAACTAATATAAAACATTTTAAAAAAAAGAGTTTCAATCTCTCTAGATCCTCTCCAGTATTCATTTGTTTGTTGTTTTGTTGAACTTTGCTACTGCTTCTGGAGTGAAGTGGTATCTCATTCTTGTTTTGATTTGCATCTCTCTGATTGGTTGTGATTTTGAACATTTCTTCATGTGTTTGTAAACTACTGTATAACTTGGGAGAAACTAGAGAACATTTTGCTGAATGAAATATCCCTGTCATTTAATGACAAATACTACCTAAGTCCATAAATATGAAAATAGAAAGATAACTGATATATATATACACACACACATACATATATATATATTCAAAAGAGAAAAGAAAGGGGGAAGAAAACGGGGAAAAGAGAAAATCTCTGGGGCAGCAGAGGTTAGGGGGTAGAGTGGGAGGTGAAGTGATGGGGGAAAAATCACTGAGTTTGAAAAGATGGAGTGATGAGAGGCATAGAGCAATAGTAAATATATAAAATACACTGTATATCAGTGATTGCTTAAATACAAAGTACTTTACAAAACATGATTTATGAATGATTGTATACATACTGATTAATATTATAAAAATTCTATCAATAGAGGAAAGACAATGGTATGCTTGTCATGATTTTATATTTCTTAGAAAAATTAGGGGAAACTTCATGGTTCAGTTCTTTTCTGTCCCATGCAGTGAAGATGAGTTAGAAAAAACTTGACTACTGAATTTGATTTTTGGTTTGGATGGTCTCCAATTTGGGATCTCTTGTGTGAGGTGCTTCGATTCTGGAGGGTAGATTGTTTTTATTTAATTGAAAGTTGGTGTAAACCATTTGATGTTGTTTTGTTAAGGGTGGACTTTGTTCTAAGTGGTACAGTACTTGTCTGTCTGTTGTACTGAGATAACTTGAAGTCACTAGAATGCAGAAGTCTGTGCCACCACTAGTGTATCAAATTCTATGAGGGTTACCCATGGTGGACATAGGTTAGTAGAGCTCTCAGATTGAGACAGACTAGGAAGCAGGATTGACATCCACTTCTTAAATAACAGGCTTAAAAAATCTTATTAACACTAGGGGAATGATGCTGGGAAGGGTGGAGGGTTGATGAGGGAGAGGAAGACCCCCAGCCAGGTGAACTGATGCAGTGACTGCCATACTGGGCTCTTGAAGTCAGGAAGTGTGAGAATGGCACGGGATGAAACAGATTTCAGGTCTTTTGTTCATGCGGTTTTTATGTGTTATGCTCAGTTCAAAGGCTATAGGTAGACAAAATTCCCTAAAACATGCTGTTGTAATGTACCATCAAGTTGGAACCATCTCATAGCTGATACTCCAAAAGATTTTGAGGCAATTAATCACACAGGCTGGAAGCAGGAGCGGCATCCACTTCTGAAATGGCTTGCCTCCGGAAACTCTATGTACGAACAGTGCTCAGGCCGTTCGTTCATAGGGTCGCTATGAGTCGTCTATGACTCGACGGCATCAAACAACAACAACAACAACAGTCACACAGGGGAAGATTATCCATCCTTCTGTGGAGCAGCTGGTGGATTTGGACCATGTCTTTCAAATTGCAGTGCATTTCTTTACCACTAGGCTTACAAAGCTTCCATGTAAAAGTAAGGAAGTCATTGCTAGTCTCCAGGAGAAAATAAAAGAATTCTTTGTTTGAAAATCATTTGCATGATGGCTTGTTTGTGCATATGTCACTAATTAATTGTTGTTATGTGCCATTGAGTCATTTGCTACTCAAAGTGATCCTATGTACAAAAGCCTTGAAATCTACTCTATTTTGTGCTAACTTTACTGTCTCTGACACACCTACCCTCAGTACCCCAGCCACTGAATCAATCCATCTCTTAGATGGTCTCCCTCTCTTTCTCCATCCATCCATCCACCCTTACAAGTATTATGTCCATCTCGAAGGACTGTTCCTCCTTGGAACAAGCTCAAAGTATGTCAGGTGACACCTCAAAATCCTTGCCTCCAAGGAGCAGGCTGGTTTCACCCGCTCTAGGATGAATCTGTTTGCTCTCCTGGCAGTCTGTGGTATATTCAACATTCTGCTCCAGCACCACAGCTCAAAGGATTCAATTCTCTTTCTGTCATCCTGAGTCATTGTCCAGCTCTCTGATGGATAGAAATCAATTGCAAAAACTATGGCCTGGACCAGGCACAACTTGGTCTCCAGACTGACATCGTTGCTCTTCAGTAATCTGGAGAAGTCCCTTACAGTTGACTTTCCCAATGCAATTCATCACTTGATTTTCTGGTTGCTGGTACCAAGAGTGTTGGTTGTGGACCAAGCAAACTAAAGCTGTTAACAATCTCAGTCTCTTCACCATTCATCATGTAGTTGCCAACTAGCCTGCCTAGTGGTGAGGATATTTGTTTTGTTGATGTTGAACTTCAATCCATATTGAAGGATGTAGTCCTTGACCGTCATCAGCAAGTGTTTCAGATCCTCCTCAGTTTAAGCAAGCAGAGTTGAGTCATGTGCATAATGCAGGTTGTTTATGAATATTCCTCCAATCCTGATGCCACCACATTCCTCCTATACACAGCCCAGCCTTAGGAATGATCTGTTCTGCATATAGATTGAAAAGGTATGGAAACAGAATACATCCTGGTGTACACTCCACCTTATTTTGAACCATGCAGTGTCTCCTTCCTCTGTTTTGACGACTGCCTCCTGGTCCAAGCATAGGTTTCTCATAAGCTTGATCAAATTATCTGGTCAGAAATTGATCAAATATGAAATCAAGATGCATTAATAATAATGGATGACTGAAATGCAAAAGTTGGCAACAGGGAAGAAGGATGAGTAGTTAGAAAACATGGACTTGATAACAAATAAATCTGGAGATAGAATGATAGAATTCTGTATATTCAATGATTTATTCATTGCAAACACTTTTTATAAGAAACACAAACATAGACTATGCACATGGCTTTCACTTGATGGTTGTTGTTGTTATGTGCTGTTGAGTTGCTTGTGACTCATAGTAACCATTTGTACAAGCACCCTAAATTATGCTCCATCCTGTGCCAATTTCAGTGTCTCTGACACACCTACTCCCATTACTCCAATAATTGAATCGATACATTTCTTTGAGGGTCTTCCTCTCTTGTGCAATCCCTCCACTCTTCCAAACATGATATCCCTTTCCAAGGAATGGACTCTCCTTGCAACATGCCCAAAGTATGTCAGAGGAAGCTTCAGAATCCTTGCCTCCAAGGAGCAGCCTGGCTTCACCCACTCCAGGATAAACCTGTTTGTTCTATAAGTCCTTATTATATTCTACACTCTTCTCCAGCACCACAGTTCAAAGGCGTTAATTATCTTTCTATCATCCCTCGTTACTCCCATGTTACTAGTTACTCTAGTTCTCCCATGCATAGCATGCAATAGTGAAGACTATGGCCCGGATCAGGCACACCTGAGTCACCGGCCTGACATTGTTGCTCCTCAGTACTCTGTGGAGTTCCCAGAAAACTGAGTTTCCCATTGCAATTTATCTCTTGATTTCCTGGCTGCTGGTACCAAGAACGTTGACTGTGGAGCCAAGCAAACTAAAACTATTAAATATCTTAATCTCTTCACCATCCATACTGATTCTGCCAGTTGGTCCAGTGGTGAGAATTTTTGTTTTCTTGATGTTGAGCTTCAATTTATACTGAAGGCTTCATTCCTTGACCTTCTGCAGCAAGTGCTTCAGATCCTCATCAGTTTCAGCAAGCAGGGTTGTGTCATCTGTATAACTTAGGTTGTTGATGAATCTTCCACCAATCCTGATGCCACATTCCTCCTCATACAGCCCAGTGTCCTGGATGATCTGTTCTGCACACAGACTGAAAAGGTATGGAGAAATAATACATCCCTGGTAGACCACCCTCCCAATTTTGAACCATTCAGTATCTCCTTGCTCTGTTCTGACCCTACCTCTTGGTCCAAGGATAGGTTTCACATAAGCACAATTAAATGTTCTGGGATTCTCCTTTTTCACAGAGTCAGTCACAACTTGTTGTGATCAACACAGTCAAAAGCCTTTGCATAGTCAATGAAACACAGACATTCCTCTAGCCCACTCTGCTTTCTGCCAAGATCCATCTAACATTAGCAAGAGTATCCCAAGTACCATGGCCTCTTCTAAACCAGTCTGCACATCTGACAGTTCTCTGTTGACATGTTGCTCCACTCATTTTTGAATAATTTTCAGCAGAATTTTGCTTGCATGTGATATTAATGATATTGTTCAATAATTTCCACACTCTGTCAAGGCCACCTTTCTTTAGAATGGGAACAAATCTGAATCCTTTCTATTCAGTTGGCCAGCTGACTGTCTTTCTGATTTCTTGGCGCAACTTAATGAGCAAATCCAGCAGTGTCTCTTTGTTGAAATATGTCAATTGGTATACTGTGAACTCCTGGAGCCTTTTTTTTTTTGCCAATTCTTTCAGAGCAACTTGAACTTCCTTCTTCATCACCATAGGCTCTTGCTAATATGTTATTTCATTAAATTCTTCTGTGTTAGCCAATTCCTTCTGGTACAGTGACTCTGTAAACTCCTTCCATCTTCTTTTAATGGTTCTTGGATCATTTAACACTCTACCCATAGCATCCTTAAGTATTACCACTTGTGACTTGAATTTATTTTTCATTTGTTTCAGCTTAAAAAATGTTGATGCAAGTTTGACTCTTGATTTTCTGACTCTAGCTCTTCTCACATTTCATTAGAGGTATGCATATGAATAAAATCTATTACATCTGTGGAAAGAATCCCTGGAGTAGAGCAACATCAGCGGTGAAAATCAGGCCAGGTGCTGATTGTGGAACAGTAACTAACTAGCCGATGTCTTATTTTAACACCAGAGTGAAAATAGGACCCATGAGAAAAGACTACGTTATTTTCTCTGATGATTTTTTCCTTATTTACAATTTCTTTATCTTCTTTACTCTCACTAATACCCTGACTTTGTATTGATGTTAGGTGCCACTGAATCAAGCACAAATCATAGCGACCCCATGAATAACAGATCTGAATCTGGTCCTATCCTGTGGCGTCCTCACACTTCCTGTCACACTAGAACCCATTGCTGCAGTCACAGTGTCAATCTACCTGATCAAGGGTCTTCCTCTTCTTTGTAGGCTCTCCACCTTTCCAAGCATGGTGTCCTTCTTCAAGGAATAGTCCCTCCTAGAAAAATGCCCAAAGTGTGTGAGGTGAAAACTCATCATTTTGCCTTCAAAGAACACTTTGCCTGCACCCTCTTCAATAAATATTTATTTGTTTTTTTGGCTGTCCATGGGATGTTCAATGCTCTTCCCAACACTACAGCTCAATGGCATCAATTTTTCTTCTGTCATCGTTATTCATTGTTCAGCTTTCAGCTGCACAGCAAGTGATTGGAAAGACAATAGCCTGAATCAGACCCACCTAAGTCCTTAAATGTCATCATTACTTCTCAATAATTTGAAGAGGTCTCTAACTGCAGATTTCCTCCAGTACAATGTAATTCCTTATTTCCTGACCGCTGATACCAAGGCTGTTAATTGTGAATCCAAGTAAGATGAAGTTGTTGTCAGTTTCAATCTCTTCACCATCCATTGTGTTGTTGCCAGTGGTAAGAATTGTCATTTTCTTGACATTGATAAGCAATCCACATCAAAGGATGGCTTTTTTTATCATCTGCAACAAGTTCTTCAAGTCATTCTCACTTTCAGCAAGCAAGGTTGTGTTGTCTACATAATGCAGGCTATTGATGAATCTCCCAATTTTGCATTGGAAATCTTCACTGCCTTCATAAATATTTTTACATTGAGAGATAAAATCTATCATTTATTTGAGATTTTTTAAATCAGTAATGATCTTTCTCTGTGGATCATATTAAAAAGAGAAGCCAGTCCCCAAGGGAATATGGTCACCCAAAGAGTGAATCTTAACAACATAAATAAGCAAAGATTGATTAACAATAAACAATTGATTAACAAGTTTTTACAAGTGTACAGGAGATATTTAAATCTATAAACCTCTATTCCTTGGATATTCTTGGCTACTTTTAAAGTAAAGTCATGCATATGTTCGTTTTTGTTTTGTTTTGAAAATTTGTTTCCCTCCAATGAATCTCAAATTAACATGGTTGTTTCTCTTGTTCTATGGGATTTTTAATTGTTAAACATATGCAGGCATTTCAACTTATGGCAAATATATTTGTGTCAGAGGAGAATTGTACTTTTGAGGTTTTCAGTTGTTGATCATTAAAAGTAAGTTGGCAGGCCGTTTTTCCAAGGCACTTTTAGATATAACTAAATCCCCCCTTTTTCAACTAATAATATATTCATTGGATGAGTATTTATTCCTAAAATTGTGTTGTTAGATGCTATCAAGTCCGGTATGACTCATAGTGATCTTATGAACTAAAGATCTGAACCCTTTTGTATCCTGTGCCATCCTCACACTTCTGGACACAAAAGAGCCCATTGCAGCAGTCATCATGTCAATCTAACTAACTGGCTGAGGATCTTTCTGTCTTTTGCCAACCCTCCACCTTTCCCAGCATCATGTCCTTCTCTAAGGAATAGCTCCTCTTAGCAACATGCCCAAAGTATGTAAGGCGAAGCCTCATCATTCTTGCCTCCAAAGAGCACTGCAGCTGCACCATCTTCAAGATATATCTGTTTTCTTGGCCATATATGGAATGTTCAGTACTCTTCTCCAACACCATAGTTCAATAGACGGCAATTCTTTTCTTATCATCTTTATTTATTGTTCAGCTCTCAAATGCATAGCAAGTGATCAGAAAGACTACAGCCTAAACCAGACACATCTTAGTCCTCAAACTGATATCATTCCTACTCAATAATTTGAAGAGGTCCCTAACTTCAGATTCCCCCCATGCGATGCATCTCCTTATTTCCTGACTGGATGTTAATTGTGGATCCATGTCAGATGAAGCTCTTAACTGTTCTACTCTCTTTTCTATCATCATGGTGCTGCTTATTGGTCCAGAAGTAAGACTCTTGTATAATTTCATGTCCCCAAGTCTGGTGGCCTACTCCATATGGAGTTACGCTAAACTGTTATTCCCAAGATGAATACTCTTAACGCTTTTAAATCTATTAGCACCACTGAAGCAGACAGATGAGTAATTTCTTCTCTCTAATTGACAACCTTAGAAAAGTTCCTGCAGGGTAAGCTGTGAATTTATTGCTACTCAATGGCAATGACTTTGAGTATGAACAGCAGTGTGTGAGAAGGTCAGTGTGCTATTTTTGAAACTATGCTGCCTCCACAAGCATTTCTCTTTGGACCATATGTTGGGATTGTGTGTGGGATGAGGTGGCCAGAGATTTCATTGACCATGTTCTATATTTACTAACCAAACAAACAAGAATCCAAGCGCATCCAGTGACTTCCCGGTGACGGTGACACTGTAGAACAGAGTACAATTGCTTCATTGGGGTGTCCCAGATTGTAGCTTTCACAGAAACTGGCTGTCGTATCTGCCTCTCATAAGTGGCTGGTGAGTTTGAAGTGCTCACATTTGGGTTATAAATCAGATGCTTCAAACACGGTTTCCATGTCTTCACACGCCTTTGATGACTGAGATCTTCTTCTGTGTTTTGCTCTTTAAAATTTCTGTTTTGTGTTTGCTATTGAAACTTCATCTTTTCTATTTTATTGCCTGGTTGCCAAGGATGATCATAGTGCTCCTCTATCTTCTTTTCTTTTCCTGTACACAGTGAGGTGGTTTCTTTTCCTGGACCTCTTTCAGGCAGATGGGAGAATGAGCCACTGTGAGCACTGAGCTTTGGGTAATGGAAGTTTGTGGAACTCTGTGTTCTAGTCCTAATCATTCTCTATGACCTGAAGCTCATTCTCCTTCCTTTGACCTTAAGAAGGAAGACCTTTAATATGCACAATGGAAGCGATCACAATTGCTGAACAATTGGTACAAGGGTATTTCTAGGGAATTCCTTCATCCTGTCCATAAAAATACCAACCTTTTATATTGTTAAGCCTATTGATGAAACCCTAATGGAACAATCTGTGGGAGAAAGCTTGAATGATGCAAAAAGCATCACAAGAAGGTGAAAGAAAGACACAGAGTCATTATACCAAAAAGAAATGGCTAACCATTTTAGGCACTAAAATATGAGCAAGAATCAATAGTCTTGAGAGGAAAAGTCCAAGCAGCACTGGAGTAATTGACAAATAAAAGGGCCCAGGATTGATGTAATACTAATCCACATGTTTCAACAAATAGTAGCAGCTCTGGACGTGTTCACAAGTCTATGTCAAGAAATTTGAAAGACCATCATTTAGCTACCTGTCAGGTGCTTGGAAAAGATCCATAATTGTTTCTATTTCCAAACAACGTGATCCAAAATTAAGTGAAAATTATTAAACCATTACCTTAATGTCACATGTAAGTTAAAGCTTGATGAAGATTGTTTTTAAATGACTGTAACAACACATCAACAGGGAATTACCAGAAATTCAAGCTGACTTCAGAAGTGGCCATGACATGACGGATAGCATTGCTCATTGCAGATGGATCTTAACAGTAAGTATAAAATACCAGAAGGATGTCTGTTTATGTTTTATTGATTATGCAAAGGCATTTGACTATGTGAATAATAACAAACTATGGCTAATAATGAGAAAAATCAAAATGCAAAAACACATTATGGTGTTCATGTGAAACTTATACGTAGGCCAAGAAACAGTTGTCCAAACAGAACAAGGGAACAATGCATAGTTTAAAATCAGGAAAGGTGTGATTCAGAGACGTATTTTTTTCTCTCTCCATACCTATTCAATAAGTGTGCTCAACAAATCATTTGAAAGCTGGACCATATAGAGAAGAATATGGGTTAGGAGGAAGATTCATCAACAACATGTGTTACCCAGATAACTCAATGCAAAGACTGAAGAAATGAAGAAGACTTGAAGCACTTTTAGAAGAAGAAAAAATACTGTAATGTTCAATTTAATTTATATCTCAAAATCAAAAGAACAGAAATCTTCACCGCTGGGCCAATAGGAAACATCATGGTAGATATAGAAAAGACTAAGCTGTCAAGGTCTTCATTTTACTTGGAGGCAAAGTCAACACTCAAGGTAGTAGTATCAAGAAATCTAGACATGTTGCACATGTTATCAAGAGCCTCTTCAAAGTTCTAAAGGGAAAGGATGTTAAAGAGTAAAATATACTTGATCCAAGATACAGTATTTTTAATGTGCTTCCTGTGTGTCTGAAATTTGAATAATTAATAAAAAATGCCAAAAAATAACCAATGTCTTTGAATTGCAGTGACTGTCAAAGAAAAAAAGAATGTCTTGAAGGAAGTGAACCTGAATAGCCCTTAAAGGCAAGATGGTAAACTTAATCTCTCTTATCTTGGGCATATTTTCAAAAGGAACCAGTCCTTGGAAAGAGACATTGTGCTGAGAAAGGTAGAGCTAGGGTCAGCAGAAGAGAGGAAAATCCTCAAAGAGATGGGTTGACACAATAACACTAACAATGCTCTTCAACAGGGCAGAGATATTACGAGAACGGTGCAGGGTTTGGAGAAAGGTTCTGCTCTGTTGTTCACTGGATTGCTATGAGTCATAGTTAATTATCATGTGGCACCTAACAACAGCAATGACAACAAGATGATGAAACTATTATTGTTATTCTGACTGATTTGCCCAGATAGACATTGCTTGTGGTCTTGTTTCCTAAGAGAAAGAAAAAGTACTGGAGACTGAGATATGGAAGAGACTTTTTCCTAAAAAATTTGCAAGTGTAATGTGATGATGGATTAGAACACACTATGTAGAATTTGTGTGTGATGTGTGTGGTGTGTTCATACAAAAAATAGTCACACTGCTGTCTAGTTGAATCCCACTCACAGGTTTGCTATAGGAGAGACAATTGTTCCATGAGATTTTTATAGCAAAAATATTTATAGAGACAGACAGACCAATATTTCTGGATATGGGTTCAAACCAGTAACCTTTTGGATAAGATGTTGAGCTCCTTAAGCATTGACCAAGATTCCTTCTGCCAGTATTTATAGTTTACCCATCTGTAGTTCATGTCTGCAAAGTAGCATTGTATTTCCAACAATTAACTTACCTTATTCAAAAGCTTGATGAGATATAATAAAGACAATCAATAAAACAAAATCATCATTTGGAAACAGTTTTGTGTTTTGTGTTTGTTTGGGCTGTTTTCTCTGTACAGCTCCACTGTAGTCCTGGGATGAGGTATTAGTGTCATATGGAGGATTCACCACTTTTCTAAAAATTGTTGTCTATTCATTTAAATATAAAGACTCCCTTATGCTGGATGTTGTTGTTGTTGTTGTTAAGTGTCATCGAGTCGTAAGTGACCCTATGAACGAAATACCTGAACACTTATATAACTTTCGTCGTTTCTCCGTGTTTATAGAGTTTCCAGAGGCAAGCTATTTCAGAAGTCAATGCCACTCTTGCTTCCAAGCTTCTTTTAATCGGGAAGCTCCACCAAACACTGTCCACCATGGGTCACCATTATCACATTTGATACATCAGTGTTGCAGTGTTTAGCATCACAGTAACCACGCGTTACCTCTGTACAGCAAATTCACAGACCAGTGCAATACCACTTAGAAGAATGTTTGACCAAAAACAATTAAAACCAGGCCTAAGGGCCTTTGAGCTGTGGTGCTGGAGAAGAGTACTGAATGTACAATGGACTGCCAAGAAAACAAATAGATTCATCCTAGAGAGGGTTAAACCAGGCTGCTCCTTGGAGGCAAGGATTCTGGGGCTTCGCCTGACATACTTTGGACATGTTGTAAGGAGAGACAGGTCTTTGGAGAGGGACATCATGCTGGGCAGAGTGGAGGGACAGCGCAGGAGGAGAAGACCCTCTATGAGGTGGATTGATTCAGTGACTGGGGTAATCAGGATGGATGTGTCAGAGGCAATGAGATTGGCACAGGAGAGAGCACGGTTTAGGGCTGTTGTACATAGGGTCGCTATGAGTCGCAAATGACTCGATGGCACATAACAACAACAACAAAAGGGCCACATATTAAAATCACCCACCTTTGGCTTGGTAGCATTACTTTCTATCTACTAGGCCAACAGAGCTCTCTCTATGTTGTTGAATGATAGTAAGATTTAGGTCCTATCCTGAGTCTTCACGCAATTAAATGGTTTATAGACACTTTGAAAATTGTGAGATGCATTGTTGTTGTTGTTAGGAGCCGTCAAGTTGTAGATGACTCATAGCGACCCTATGAATGAAAGGCCTGAGCACTGTTCATACATAGAGTTTCCAGAGGCAAGCCATTTCGGAAGTGGATGCCGCTCCTGCTTCCAGGCTTGTTTTAGTCAGGCAGCTCCAGCCAACACTGTCCACCATGAGTGACCATTACCACATTTGGCACATCAGTGTCACGGTGTTCAGCATCACAGCTACCACGAGTTACTTCTCTGCAGCCATGCACAGACTACTGCTATACCACCTAGAACAATGTTTGACAGGAAAAAATTTGAACCTGGCCCAGGGCCGCAGATTAAAATCACCCAACTTCGGCTTGGTAGCATAACTTTCTTTCCTCTCGGCCAACGTAGCTCTTTCTCTGTTGTCGTTGTTATTGTTGTCAGGTGCCGTAGCGTCATAGATGACTCATAGCGACCCTTTGAACGAAAGGCCTGAGCACTGTTCGTACACAGAAAGCCGCCTCCTGCCTTAAACCCTAGGCCAAGCCTGGCTTGCCTTGCTCCTCGGGCCACAGCAAACCTGCACATCAAACACAAGCCCAGAAAAGCACTCGACTCCAGAGCTTGCCATGATTCCTGCGCTTGCACTTCCATGTTCCCTCTGGCAAGAAGTGTGAGATGCATTACTGTGATGAAACATTGTTGTTAGGTGCTGGTGAGCCAAGTATGACTCAAAGGAACCCTAAGAACAAAAGATCTGAAAACCGTTCTGTCATGTACCAGTCTCACACTTCCTGACATACAAGAGCCATTGTGTCAATCCACCTGGTTGAGGGTCTTCCTATCTTTGGCAAAACCTCCACCATTCCTAGCAGCAGGTCCCTTTCCAAACAATAGGCCTTCCTACCAACATGCCCAAAGTATGTGAGGTGAAGCCTCATCATTCTCGCTTCCAAAAATCACTTTGGCTATACCTTCTTCAAGACATATGTTTGTTCTCTTAGCTGTCCATGAGATATTAAGTGCTCTTCTCCAACACTACAGATCAAAGGTGTCAATTCTTTTTTCTATTACCGTTATTCAATGTCCATCTCTCAGATGCATAGCAAGTGATTGGAAACACTACGGCTTGAATCAGGCACACCTTAGTCCTCAATCTGACATCATTATACCTCAATAATTGGGATATTTGCAATAAGAAATCTACAATAACTCCAATTTTCTCAATGCAAGGTGTCTCATTATTTCCTAACTGCTGGTACCAAGGTTGTTGATTGTGGATCCAAGCAGGATGAAATTGTTGACAATTTCAATCTTTTCTCCACCCACCATGATGTTGCCTATTAGTCCAGTGGTAAAATCTTTATTTTATTGACATTGAGATGTAATCTATACTGAAGGCTGCTTTCCTTGATCTTCTGCAACAAGTGTTTCAAATCCTCTTCACTTTCAGCAAGCAAGGTTGTGTCAGACTATCTGTTATTCATAAGCACATTCAAATTAAGGTCGAAGAAAATGAAAATAAGTCCACAGGAACCAAGATACGATTTTGAATTTTAAGAGTATTTGAGTAGTAGATAGGTTTGAGGCATTGAACACTAATTATTAAAGACCATATGATTTATGAGATGCTATCATGGATATCATCCATGAAGAAAGCTTAAGGTCATTAGGAAAACAGAGAGAAAGAAAAAAAAAATCCAAATAGATGTTAGAAGAGACTCTAAATATTGCACTGGAGCATCAAGAAGCCAAAACAAAAGGAAAATATGTCAAAATGAAAGAGCTGAACAAAGGGCAGCTCAGGAGGACAAAACAAAGTATTAAAATAGGATATGGAGAGAGCTGGAATTGGAGAATACAAAGGGAAGAACTCACTCTGCATTTCTCAAGCTGAGAGAACTGAAAAACAAATTTAAGCTTCATGTCACAATGCTGAAAGATGCTATGAGCAATATATTGAATGACCCAGGAAGCATTGAAAGAATATAGAAAAAACACACAGAATCACTGTATCAAAAAGAACTGGTTGGCACTGAGAAATTTCAGGACATTCCATACGAACGGAAGCCAATGGTAATGAAGGAGGAAGTAGAAGCTGCATGGAAGGCATTGGCAAAAAATAAGGTCCAGGAGTCGATGGGATACCAACTGACTTGTTTTAATTAACAAATGCAGTCCTGGATCTTCTCATCAGTCTATATCAGGAAATTTGGAAGACAGCTGCTTGACTAAGAATTGGAAGAGGTCCATATTTGTTCTTATTCCCAAGAAAGATAATCTAACTGAATGTGGAAACTATTGAACAATATCATTTATATCACGTGCCAGTAAAATGCTGTTGAAGGTCATTAAAAAAACGTCTGGAACAGTACATAGATGGGAAACTGCCAGAAGCTTAAGCAGGATTTAGAAGAGGTTATGGCACTAGGGATATCATTGCTGATGTCAGATGAATATTGGCTGAAAGCAAGAAACACCAGAAAAATGCCTTTTTGTGTTTAGTGACTATGCAAAGGCATTTAACTGTGTAGATCATAACAAATTGTGTCTTACATTGAAAAGAATGGGAGCCCCATTAATATAAATTATTAATTATGCTCATAATTGTTAATATTAATTATTGATATAAATTATTAATTATGCTCATGCAGAACCTAATCTGGACTAAAAGGCTGCTGTGTAAACAGAGCAGAGTAACACCGCATAGCTTAAAATTACGAAGAGCGTGTGTTGGGGTTTTATTCTCTTTCCATACCTATTCAATCTATGTGCTGAGCAAATTATCCGAGAACTTGGATTGTGTGAAAAGGAATGTGGCATCAGGATCAGAGGGAGACTCATCAATAACCTGTGTTATATGTGATGAAATAATGTATGAAACTCTATGAAATTTGATGAATGTCAATAGTTGGAGAGGGGCTTCAGTCCTTTTGTTCATAGGGTTGCTGTGAGTCATGTTCGACTTGAAGGCAATCAACAACAACAACAAATAATTATTAGCTAAAAATAATGGTTGGTTTTCTATGCTAGGTTAATTTATGTTATAGAAACCGAACTTATATTGTTGATTTTTTTTCTTGACAATTCTATCTTCAATTAGTTACTACATGGATTTCTGGAATATAAATAAGATCAACATTGTAATACTCTTTGGAAGTGCATGCATGGAGTGGGAATATGAGATACTGAACCCTTCAGACCCTGTTAACTCTCCTCTCCAGGACTCAAGAAGACCTTTAATTTACATACTCAGATACTTATTAACCTAATGATTTCAAGTTTCTGTGATTTATTCCTTCTAATGATGATGCTAAAGCCAGCCTAGCCCACATCTAAGTTTGCTTTGATTATTTAATCACGGCTGAGGTTTTAATCGGCTGGTACCCTATCTCCTGGCCTGACAACTGTCTCCTTCAGAAATGCACTGATGAACAGTCTCCATCAGGCTAGTCTCAGATTTTATCTATCGGAAACTCATGCATAATTCTCTACATGTGTCTTGCCATCCAAATTTGAAGATATGGTTTCACTGGCCCTACTCCTAAAGCAGAAAGAACTAAAAGCAAACCGGCTTCAGTTCCCGAAAGGAACTAAGTAATCTCCCCATATGTCTGAATGGAAGCGGAGGAGGCGACTCAGGCTAAACGACGCTGCATGTGGTATGCCCTCCCATATGCATATCATCCAATAATGCTCATAATTGTAGCAACAAAGTCACGGAGCATCTATCAAACACCCAGCCTGGCCATCATGAGGCACCCGCGAGGAGGCTTCCTGTCAATCTTCTGGTCTGTTTCCCCTCAATGTGGTGTATCTGTATTCCACATGCAAATTCTCCAGTGGATGCTTTTCCTGTTTTGTAAGCTAGACTGCACCTGTAACATGTGGGATTGAGTTAAAAATGACAAGCAGACAAGCACAAGGCACATTATCTTGACAAACTCAGCCTCCGAAAATTACCCTGGGCCTGAATTATTAAAATAACAAGGAATATTTCACTCAGCTGTGCAGAAATGATCCTTATTGTCCACTTTAGCTAAATCCTTTCAGTCTCTGAGATCGGTCAATTTACATTGGTGGCTTGCAAATTCCTCAACTCCCATTAGGGAAAAGCACAGAGCAGCCCCAATGCACCCTCATTTATTTTAATGACCTGCCAAGCAGACATGAACATGTTAAAGTTGGAAAGCTATAACATGACAGGATCCTTCCTTGTCAGAGCCACATTATAATCTAGTTAAAATACTTTCTTTCTCCTTTTCATGTCTTCTCAGGTAAGTGGGGAACTAATTGTCAAATTACTAATTTTGTTGGCATTAATATCAATACCAAGACAAGCGGAGCATGAACTGTTGAGTGAGAGATATTTCTTCTGCACCTTCTGTTGCTGATGGGGAGAATTCTAGGGAATCAGGTAAAGGATTACATTTGTATGATCCAATTGCTGTTTGGAACGAAACAATTCTTGCAAGTTCTGTTTGCTAATACTCTTAATTGAACAAGAACCCTTTTTGCTTTCGCTGACTTGTTTGCAATTCTTAGTACATAGGGCACTACCATAATAAGAAAACATTCAGCGTTTTCTCTGTCCTACATTGTGTATGTGAAACAATGTATGTCCACTGTGCATGTAAAGAGAGAGTGCTGGTGGCTTAGTGGTAAGAACTTGTGCTGTCGGTATAAAGACATGCAGTTCAAATCCGCCACCGGCTTGCACTGCCAGAGAAAGATGGATAATCTCTCCTTGTGGGATTACTGCCCCTGAAAATCCACTGAAGGTTCAACTATGTTTCAGCTCACATTCCACAAAGCTTGTTGTGTGTGTGAAGGACGTAATATTTAAAATCATTCTGTAGGAAAGAGTGAAATAATGGGGCTATACAGTGTGGTGGTGTTGGTGGGGGAAGCAAATGGGAAGGATCTGGACAAAAAGACCAGGTTATGATGGGCCAGGTCAAATGGTGATAGAATTTGTAAAATACAATGCATGAGAATGATTGTATGAAAAATAATGTGAGTGAAGAGTAGTGTGAAACACAACGTAGGAGGGGGTGAGGGAAATGGAAAGAATTTGTTTGAATTTCTGTTAGAATTTTGTAAATAAACTAGTGGGTGAAAAAGAAAAAAAAACACAAACCAATATAAAAAAAAAAATAACAGGATTGAAACAAAGGTCACCAACACCTAAAAAAAAATCCACCAAAAAACCAAACACCAAAACCCAAAAATAATACAAAAAAAATTCCCCAAAACATTCAGAATGATAATATATTTGGTAATCCTAAATCCTGAAATATGAACAAGGAATTCTGGAGAATGAATAAGGAAGACCAAAGAGAGAATGGTGCTTTTCAGTCATCTCATTGTGAAGAATATTGAGAAGTCCAAAACTTGCCAGAAGGAAAAAAAACCCTATTTTTAGAAGAAATGCATCCCAAATGTTCCTTAGAAGCAAAGATAGCAAGACTTCATCTCACGTACTTTGGACAAGTTATCAGGAAAGACCAATTCTTAGGTAGGCCATAATGCTTGGGAAATTAGTTTTCAGGTGACACCAAGTTCACTATGACTCACAGTGACTCTGTGAACAAGAAACCCTGCCCTGTCCTGTGCCATCATAATGATCTCATGATACACAAGCCTGTTGTTGTTATCACGGAGTCAGTCAGTCTATATCTTTGAAGGCTTAACTCACTTTGACCTGTCTTTTCTCCACATAATGTATTTTTCTAAGGGCTCACTCCTGACAACATGCCCACAATACATGTGATAAAGTTTTGTGGCTCCTCCCTTGTGAGTTACAGCCTCTGAAATCCCACTGGAGTGTCAGCTTCAACTCTACCGGCACACAATAACAGCAACAACCACCTCAAAGCAACACACCCTGGTTGCACTTCCACCAAAACAGATTATTCTTTTAGTAGTCCCGTGTATATGCAATCCTCATTGACAACATCACAATTTAAACACATCAATTCTTAATTTTCTTTATTCATCATCTAACTTTCAAATACTCATGAAGCAATTAAAATATAATGGTTCTGATCAGGAGAAACGTTTTCAACAAGATGACTTAACACAGTGCCTGTAGCAATGGTTTGCAACATAGCAATAATTACGATGATTGTACAGAACTTACAAAATTTGATTCTACTGTGTGTGGGGTGACTGAGTGCAATGAATAGCACCTAACAAGAACAAAATAAACCTCATGTCCTGAAAAATTGTCAGCAGTATTATCATTTACTGGCAAGAGTGTCACATTTCTTTGATAAATCAAATGATTCCCTCCTCGTAGGAAAAATACTTTATAAAATATAAGTCACTCAAATTGTATCATGTAAAATATTTGTGTTTTCTGAGATGCAGGAAGAGCGTTCATGCATGAGGTAGAGAGCAGGGAGATTGAGTTAGGATTGTTTACCAGGATGATACTCTGTCAAAATGGGGATTTCCAGTAGTTTAACCTTTAAATGTTTTCTTTCTGGAAACAAAATGAATAGGAATATTTTCCAAAGCTCAGAGATTTTAGTACTACTTTGTTGTTATGTTGTTGTTATGTGCCGTTGAGTCATTTTCGACTCATAGCGACCCTAGGTACAACAGTACTATATACTACTTTACTGGTGATTTATTTGGGTTTTTTTTATTTTTGTTTTTACTAAACAGCAAAATTTCAATGGTAGAAGAAAGATCTCTTCTCTAAACTTATTTTCATTTTCTTTTGTACTGGTTTACATACAAAGTCCATAAAATTTTTATATACTGTTTTGTTTTTCCACACCAGATCTTTCCCCTTTCATTTACCCATCCCTCTCTCCACCCATCCTATTGTTTGACCTTATGATTGAGATACACCCCCTTGCATCCTCATACTCACTCTACAACAATGGTCTTATAAAATATTTATCCTTATGAGACTGAGTTAGTTCACTTATCATAATGCTCTCCAGTTCTTCCTATGTTAGGTAGTAATTTACAAAATAATTGTTCCTGTCCACTCCGTTGTATTTCATTGTGTGAATAAACAATAATTTCTCAATGCTTTCCATTGTGGTTGGGTACTTGAGCTGTTTCCATGTTCTTGCAATGGTGAATAACACTGCTATGAACATTGGTGTACAAGTCTCCATTTATGCCTCAGTTGTCATTTTCTTGGGGTATATTCAAAGAAGTGGAATAACTGGGTCATATTGAATTTCTACGTTCAGCCAATTGAGGAAGTGCCAAACTGCCTTGCAGAATGGTTATACCATTTTACAATTCTACGAATGTTGTTAAAGAGTTCCTATGTCTCCAAATCCTTTGCAACATTTATTACTTGCTGCCTTGCTAAACGTTGCTACTGCTACTAGGGTAAGATGATATCTCATTGTGGTTTTGATATGCATCTCTCTAATTGCCAGTGATTTAGAGCATTTCTTCATGTGTCTGTTGGCCATCTAAATACCCTCCTCTGTGTAAAGTCTTTTCATGTATTTTGCCCATTTTGTAATTGGGCTATCAGTCTTTTTCTTTTGAGATCCTGTAGGATCCTAAAAACTTTTGTGATGAGATCCTTCCTTGTCTGAGATGGTATAGCCAAATTTTTGTTTCCAGTCAGTAGGTTTTACTTTTACCCTATTGAAAAAAAAATTGGTGAGCACAGAGATTTAATCTTTAGAATGTCTCATTCACCAGTTTTATCCTCTTCAGATTGCACATTTCTTGTTATATTTGGCAGTCCCTTTTTACCAAAGAGTAGGCTTTCTAAGCTTGGTTCCAGTTTGTCTCTTATGAGCTGTATGGTTTTGAACTTTATTCTGAGGTCTCTGATACAACCTGAGTTGATTTTTTTGTATATGGTGTGAGATGTGGATCTTATTTCAGCTTTCTGCAGGTGAAAGTAGAATTCTGCCAGCACCATTTGTTGAAGAGGTTGTCAATATACCTGTTTGATAGGTTTGATTTCCTAATCGAATGTCAGTTGACTCCAGATAGATGAATCCATTTCTAGGTTCTTAATTGTGTTCCACTGGTCTATGTGCCTGTCATTGTACCAGTACCATACTGTTTTGGTTACTACGATCATAGAGTAGGTTTTGAGGTCAGGGAGAGCTATGCCTCCCACTTTATTTTTGTTTTTCAGAAGTACTTTGCTTATTCACGATCTTTTTTCTCTCCAAATAAACTTGACAGTTTCCCTTTCAATCTCCTTGAAAATTAATTTGTTATCTGTGTTGGGATTGTGTTGAACATACAGATTGCTTTTGGTAGTATTCTCATTTTCACAATATTCCAATCTATGAAGAGGGCACATTTTCCCATTTCTTCGACTCTTTTACTGTGTCTCCCAAAAATGTTCTGTAGGTTTGTTTTTGGTTTGGTTTTTTTTGTTGTTGTTGTTTGCTTGTTTGTTTTTGCTGCTTGTTTGTTTTATACTTTTTTTTTTATTAATTTTAAGGAAAGTTTACAGAGACTTAGGGTTTCCAGTTACTCTCTGTTGCACTTTTCACCCTCTGCCCCTTCCCTCAAATAGGTCTTTTGTGTCTCTAGTTTGGTTCACTACCAAGTGTCTCTCTTTGTGGTTGGCTATTGTAAATGGTATTGCTTTCTTGGTTCTCTTTGTTACTGTAGAGGAATCCCATTGATTTTTGGATCTTGATCTTGTATCCTGCTAGTTTCCTAAATTGATCTACTAACCCTACAGGGTTTTTTGTTGAGCCTTCGAGGTTTTCTGTGTATACTGTCTTATCATTTGCATAGAGTGAAACTTTAGCTATGTCTTTTCTGATTGGGATGATTTTTATTTTCTTCTCTTGTCATATTGCCCTCACAAGTACTTCCAATACAATATCCAATGGAAGTGATGACATCCTTCTCTGATCCCTATTCTTAAAGAAAATGCTTTTAGTCTTAACAGTGAGAATACTATTGACTCTTGGTTTTGTATATATACTTTTGGGTATGTTGAGGAAATGCCTTCTAAGGGGTGTTGGGTTTTGTTAAATGCCCTTTCTGCATCAATTGTTAGGATTATATGGATTTTGTTATTTATAGCACTGGTCTGTCCATTTGCTGTATAGAGGTAATTCGTGGTTGCTGTGATACTAAACACTGTGACACTCATTTACCAAATGCGATAATGGTTATTCATGGGGACAGTGTTTGGTGTAGCTTCCTGACTAAAATAGGCTTGGAAGCAGGAATGGCATCCATTTCTGGAATAGCTTGCCTCTGGAAACTCCATGAACTTGGAGAAATGATGAAAGTTATACAAGTGTTCAGATCTTTCATTAATAAGGTCCCGATGAGTCATCTACTACTCAACAGCACTTAACAACCACACAGTGTGGTGAATTGCATTAATTGTTTTTTTTATGTTCAATCATCCTTGCATAACTCTTATCTCACTTGATGAATTATTTTTTTAGATGTGCTTTTGGATTTTATTGACTAGAATTTTGTTAAGGATTTTTGTGTCTGTGTTCATGAGAGATATTGGTCTATAGTTTTCTTTTTTGGTAATATCTTTGCCTGGTTTTGGTATTAGGGTTATGCTTGCTTCATAGGATATTTCTGAGAGTATTTCTTCATTTTTTTTTTTTAATTACTTAAGCAGAACTAGTGGTAAATCTTCTTTGAATGTTTGGTAGAATTCATGTGTGAAATCATCAGGTCCAGGACTTTTTTGGGGGAAGAGTTTTTTTATGACCTTCTCCATTTCCTCTTTTGTATTAGGTCTGATCAAGTGTTCTACATATGACTAGGTCAATATTGGTAACGCATGAGTTTTAAGGAATTTGTCCATTTCTTCTAAGTTTTCCAATTTATCTTAGTATAGATTTTCATAATATTCCTATATTATAGATTATACTTTATATGAATGGACTTAATGCACCAATCAAGATAAAAAGAGTAGCATAATAGATAAAAATGCATATCCCATCATTATGTTGTGTACAAGAGACGCATCTAATAAACAAAGAGAAAAATATGCTCAAAATCAAAGGCTGGGGGAAAAAATACACCAAGCAAATGGCATCCACAGAGATCTCTGATAAAATAGAATTCAGAATGAAAATTACAATAAAAGATAAAGAAAGGCACCATGCAACGATTAAAGATCACGAAAACATACTACTACCAGTAGTTCAAATGGATTTTAGAAGAAACCTTGACAACAGAAATATCATTGGTGATGTTAGAAGGACCACGGCTGAAAGCAGGCAACACCATAAGGATATCTGTTTGTGTTTTATTAACTATACAAGGGTATTAGAGTCTGTGGACCATAACAAATTATAACTAACCCTGAGAAAAATGGGAATCCCAGAACACTTAACTGTGTGCATATGGGACCTATACTTAGATCAAGAAGCTGCTGTCCAACTGGAGCAAGGGAACAATTCATGGTTAAAATTAGAGTTGTTTTCTTTCTCCATACCTATTCAATCAGTATACTGAGCAAAGAATTCACAAAGCAGAACTCGGTGAAAAAGAATGTGACATCAGGATTGGAAGAAGACTCATGGGCAATCTGTGCTATGCAGACAACACAACTTTGTTGCTGATAGTGAAGAGGATATGACAACTTTGCTGCATAAGATCAAGGACTCCAGTCTTTGGGATGGATTACATTGCAACATCAAGAAAACAAAGATCCTCATTAAAGGACCAACAGTCAATGTTATGAGAGTGTAAGGACTGATATGTAAATAATTTAATCTTGCTTAGGTCAACAATCAACACCATTACTACCAGCAGTCAGAAAATTGGGAAATGGATTGCATTGAGTAAGTCTACTATCAGGGATCTTTCCAAAATGCTGAAGAACAACGGTGTCAGTTTGTCTGATTCAGGCCATGATTTTCTTAATCACTTGCTACATACAAGAAAGCTGGACAATGAATAAGGATGACAGAAGATGAATTGATGTCTTTGTGCTGTGGTGCTGGAGAAGAGTGCTGAATATCTCATTGACTTTCAAAAGACCAAAGATATATGTTTTGTAAAAAGTGCTTCCTGGAGACAAAAATGGTATAGCTTTATCATTTATATTTTAGACATGTATGTACGTCAGTCTGGAGATTATGGTGCACCTGATCCAGACCATAGTCTTTGCAACTCTTTGCTATGTGTTAGAAAGCAGAACAGTGACTAGGGATGATAGGAAGAGAATTGATGCCTTTGAGCTGTGGTGCTGGAGAAAGTGTTGAATATACCATGGACTATCAGGAGAACAAACAGGTTCTTCCTAGAAAGGGGGAAGCCATGCTGCTCCTTGGAGGCAAGGATTCTGAGGTTTCATATGACATATTTTGAGCATGTTGCAAGGAAGGACTAGTTCTTGGAGAGGGACATCATTCTTGGAAGGATGGAGGGATGGAGAAATAAAGGGAGACCATCGATGAACTAGATTGACAGTGTGACTGTGGTAATGAGGGTAGATATGTCAGAGATAGTAATGTTGACACAGGATAGAACAGGTTTCAGGGCTTTGTACATAGGGTCACTATGAATTGCAAGTGACTCGACAGCATATAACAACAACAAAAATATGTAGGTGAGGCCATTCCTTCAAACAGAACATCATGCTTGGTAAAATGGAATGTCAATGAAGGAAAGAAAGAAAGACCTCCAGTAAGAGGGATTGACATGATGACAGCAGCAATTGTCTGTAATATGTCAGAGGTGATGAAGAAGGCACAGGATAGGGCAGGGTTCAGTTCAGCTGTTCATATGTTCACTGTGAGTGTACTTGACTTAATGTCACTTAACAACAACAATAACAACACATATTTTATAAGGGAAAGACATAAATGATTCCTCCCTGCCCAATATAACTCTCATACAAACACCCCACATTGTCCCTGCCCCTGCTGTATCATATCCTTCTCAATATGGAAATGAGCGTCGTTGCCCTTGGATACTTGCCTAACACTCAGAAGGCACTCTCTCTATATCCAAACAGCTGACATTTTTGTTTATTTGTCTGTTTATATTAGCCTCTGTAGGAAAACAAAATCACCTCAAAGATTACATGTAAATAAAACAATGTTTGAGAAGCCTGTGTTTGTTTACGATATTATTGGAAAAAGGTTTGCAACCTGGATATTAACTATTTTTATTTATTTCAAAGAGTATTTAAACTTCTAAAGCAAATGATTCTTGGATAAATTAGAGAAAAATGCAGATCTTTTTATACAAGAGGAAGGTGTTGTAAATAAAAAGAGAATAAATACCAGAAGTATTTGAAAGTAAATTCCTGGTTGAGGTATATGAAGTAGAACAGAAAAGTAGAGAAACAGAATTATAAAAATCTGTCTTGGTTTTAGTTCTCCAGAGGAGCAAAAATTGAGCAGCAATGATTTCAGTTTGAGGACTAAGATTCATCTGATTTAGGCCATAGTATTTCTGATCACTTGCTATGCATCTGAGAGCTGGACAATGAATAAAGATGATAGAAGAAGAAGAATTGATGCCTCTGAGCTGTGGTGTTGGAGAAAAGTACTGAGCATCCCATGGACAGCCAAAAGGACCAACATATCTTGGAGAAATGCAGCTGGAGTGTTCTTTGGAGGCAAGGATTACAAAGCTGCACTTCACATATTTCTGGCATGTTGCTAGGAGGAGCTATTCCTTGGAAAGGGACATGGTGTTCAGAAAGGTGGAGAATTAGCAATGGAAAGGAAGGTCTTTGGCTATGTGGGTTGACACAGTGACTACTGCAATGGGCTCTAATGTGTCAGGAAGTATGAGGACAGCACAGGATAAGATGAGGTTACTATCTGTTTTTCATAGGGTCATTATGAATTGTACTCAACTTGATGGCACCTAACAACAATGACAGAGGTGCAAAATCAGTATAAAAATTAAAGAGCAAGAGAGAGAAAGATATAAGATTAGCTTAGCAACGTGTGGGTCTCATCAGCCCAAAATCTACAGTTTCAGGTGACAGGTAATTTTTTTCTGCTGGTATGTATGTTGATATGTATAAATCAGGTCATAAGAAGAATGCAGGATCAAGAAAGTCAGATACAGAAGGACAGAGAATAAGAAAGAGAGAGAGATATCTCAGGTTATCCATTTGTACAATTTATATTCTTCATAAAGATTATATCCTCAAGAAAAATTCCCCTTTCGAATGACTGGTTCATTATGTTAGATTGTACTATGGAAGTACAATTATTTGACATCCTAGAGTCAAAACCATTCTAATATTTTCAGAGTGTCCCTTAGAGACAGAGTTAGTGAAACTTCTTCTCATTTGCTTTTTTTTTCTTCCAGGAGGAACAGTGCTTAGAGAGAGACATTATGCTGGAAAAGGCAGAGGGCAAGCAAAATACAGGAAGACCCTCAAGGGGACAGACTGACACAATGGCTGCCTTAAAAGTGCTTTAGCAAGACAGAGATCATGAGCAATGTACAGGAGAGGGCAAGTTTCGGGATAGGGCAAAGTTCAGTTCTTTGTAGAGTCCCTGTGAGTTGTAGTCACCCTGATGGCACCTAAAAACAACATGAAGCATAGTATATTGCTGGGGAATGTTGGTGCAAGCCTCCCAGTGGCCTTTAATACAGGGTAGAAAAAGCTCTCCTGTGTTTGGCCATACCAGCTTGAGAAAGCTTACCACCTGGGAAGATGGCTCCACATCTGTTGAACTGGGAGTGGTTCACATGAGGCTGAAATTCTCCTAACCAATCCACATGTCCCACGTCTGTAAGCCCACCCTATCGTCTCTTCCTGTTTACTTGCTCATACATAAGTGCACTGCAGCCCCCAGTAAAATTAAGCTGGATTGACTCTCTGAATGGCTCCTGGAGTGGTGTGTCTCCATCGTGCTTACCCCCATCAGGGTGTTGCTGTTCGTTGCTGGTGAATGGACAAGGACGGTGTATGACCTCTTAGAAGTGCAACCAGTAGAGTATTTGACCAAACCACAGAGGATCATAGCTAAACAAGGTGACACACAAAATTAACTACCACAAAATAATTCAGTGCATGGAGAGAAAGCTCACTAAAGAAAAGAGAACTAGCTTTTTCTTCTCTGTGTTCACATATTTTATGCTCTTGAAGAAAGAGTCAAACTGTTAAGGATAGATTGAAAACCCTGCTGTTCATACTACAACTCTATGTCTATGCTACTCATTGGGCCATCCAACATCCTTTAGGTGAAGAGTCTAAAAATGGTGTATCCCTTCACATAAATCTTCCCGTGTGAAACTTTCTATCCAGAGAACACCTCATGGGAGCTACTATCAGTAGGGACAATCCATCAGTCTGTCTTCTCCTTGACTAGGCTGGGCTCTGACGGAAGACAACATCCTCAGGAAGCATGGCTCTTCCTTCAGTGTTGGAAAGATAATATACAGTACCTGCATTGATAAAGTAATGCAATATAGCTCTAGGGTTAATATATGTCAAGCAGGCATCTACAGACTTAGTTCTTTAGTGTTCATAGGGTTTTCAAAGGCCCATTATTTAGAAACTAGATGGGCCCATTCTGCTTCCTAGTCTGTCTCAGGGAAGCTCCACCTAAACTTGTCGACCATAGATAACCCTTCTGATATTTGACACAGCAGTGACACAGATTCAGTATCAAAACAACCCCAAGTTATCTCAGTTATGTCAGCAATCTGACAGACAAGTGCTGTACCACTGAGAAAAATAGTTTACCTAGGTCATGCTTAAAATAAGATTAATGAAGATATAATAGAATTTAGGAATTTCTTAAAATATTTAAATTTTTATGGAATGGGGACTTGTGGAAGGGGGGAAAAACCTGTGACACTGGGTGTTACAGTTGTTAGAATTGTTATCATAACACAAACTCAATAGCCCAAACGTGGGGATAAATTTAAAACTACAATGAGGTATCACTATGTACCTGTTGTGTTGTTAGGTGTTGTCTAGTCGAATACAACCCACAGCAACCCTGTGAACAACAGATCTGAACCTTGTCCTATCCTGTGCCATCTTCATACTTCCTGACACATTAGAGCTCATTGAAGAGATTATGGTGTCAATTCACCTGGTTGAGGATCTTCCTCTCCTTCAGTGACCCTCCCCCCATCTTTCTGAGCATCATATGCCTCTCAAAGGAATAGCCTCACCTAGCAACATGCCCAAAGTATGTGAAACAAAGCCTCACCATCCTTGCCTCCAAAAAGCACTCCGCCTGCACCCTCTCTAAGACATATTCGTTTGTGCTCTTATCTGTCCACCAGATGTTCAGTACTCTTCTCTAACAACACAGCTCAAAAACGTAATTTTTTCTTCTGTCATCCTTATTCATGTCTAGCCCTCAGATGCTTAGCAAATGATCATAAAGACCATGACTGAATCAAATGCACCTTAGTCCTCAAACTGACATCATTACTCCTCAATAATTTGGAGAGTTTCCTAACTGCAGACTTTCCCAGTGCAATGTGTCTCCTTATTTCCTGACTGCTAGAATCAAGGGTGTTAAGTGTGGATCCAAGTAAAATGAAGCTGTTGACAGTTTCAATCTCTTCTCCATCCATCATGGCATTGCCTACTGGTCCAGTTTTGAAAATCTTTTTCTTGACAGTGAGACGCAATCCATATTGAAGGCTGCATTCCTTGATCCTCTGCAACAAATGTTTCAAGTCCTACTCACTTTCAACAAGCAAGGTTGTGCCATCTGTATAACACAGGTTATTGATGAGTCGCCCTCTGATCCTGATACCACACTCCTCTTCATAGAGTCCAGCCTTCAGAATAATTTGCTCTGCATACAGATTGAATTGGTATGGAGGGAGACTACAACCTCGACACACCCTCTTTTTAATTTTAGATCATGCCACGCTCTCCTGCTCTGTTCATACAACAGTCTCTTGGTCTATGTGTAGGTTTCACATGAGTACAATCAAGTGCTCTGGGATTCCCATTCTTCTCATTGTCAGCCATAACTTGTTATGATTCACACAGTCAAATGCCATTGCTTAGCCAATAAACAATAACAACAAAAATAAAACCACTAAAAATGAACTAAACAAGTCTTTTCAAACTAAGAAGAATGCCAAAGAACTAAAATTCTCATCCATACATCATAATACAGCTACTTTAGAATGTATATGGGCTTAAACAGAGAAAGGACAGGAAAGGTGTTGCAGAATTAGACAGGATTTCATTCTGTTTTTCATATGAGTTAAAAAGAATGTCACTTAACAACAAACATTGTTTTAGAGGCGGTAAACTGGCAATAGACATAACAACTGAAAAGACAGGATAATAGTGAGCATAGATTAATGATGAGTAATGTAAAATATTATGTAGGGGAAGGGTGGTATGAAATAAAATGTGAATGAAGAAATGTGAAACACAATATATAGGAATGAAACAATATGTGCAATTTTTATGCAAACCAATATATTTTTAAAAAGTATAAAGATTAAGAAGAAATCTCAAATGCATGTGTATTTTTGTATGATTATAAAATATTTTAGTAATTCTTCATATTAGGGATATTATGAATTTCAAGCAATTTGCATTTTGCATTATGTACATGCATGATATTTTATAGGAGCAGAATTCTGCAAGCATGGAGGTAGAAAATGTATATTAAAATTGTAAGTTCTTCACAATCTTTCTGAATGTTTGCTGTCCTTGGAGAAATGTGACTTCAAATTTTAGCATCACACATCGAACACATAAATTTTGTCAGTACATGATAGAAAATTTATAGAATTTTTCGTGACATGATAACTTAAAATAGGCATTCCTTCCTATGAGTTGTCTCATAGAGACCATTGCTAACCCGTACGTGTATGGCATATTTTATATAGCAACTGATAAGCAATGACAAGCTGTTAAAAAATCTATGGCCGTCAAATATTTATACAGCAAACAAATAGGAATAATTTTCATTCTTTCCAACATGTAGGCAGACACTATTGCTACAACCACTTACATTTCAGTTACAATCAGTTGACAGGTTGTTTTCAATGAAAACAAACCATTCTCCAAACAGGTTGGCCATTTGCTACAGAAAATAAAATAAGCAAGTATCAAAGTACTTAGTGGATTTAAGAAAGATGTGATATGGGAAAATAAACTAATCTTAATCCCCCTATAATTTGAGTAAATAAATACTGCTTTAATTCAGGTGTACTGTAGCCTTCCGGTTACGCCTTTCTTTTACTTCATCTGTCAGCAGTAATGCCATGTAAATGAGCGAGGCTGAGCCCTTTCGTTCACATCTTTGCTAATCCTCTTCTATTCTTTTAATCATGCTACACAGAAGCCAATATCTATTTTCATCAGGCTGATAGGATCTCTGAAGGAATTAGAGAGGTTTTTCCACTTAGTTGTACAGTGGGCAAGGGTGCAGCTGTGAACTCTGCTTTGGGGAGTTCTCATTATGCACTGGCATTTGCCGGATCGAAGTGCTGAGTTCTGGCTGTGGATTTCTAATCCTCTTGTGGCCAGGGTTGGAACTTGCAGTTATTTAAGATCTTTGATTACTCAGCACTTGCCTTTAGATTGGGTGAACTTCTGAAGACAGCCTCGGACTGTGATTTCAAGTTAGACGTCTTAAAGTCACTACTGGAAGAAGAGATAGGAAAAGTCCAGTGATTAAGCTGCACTATCCCTTTTTAATTGACTTTTGGAAGTTGCACTATCCCTTTTTAATTGACTTTTGGAAGTTATCTGATGCTTAACTCATAATGTGCCACAAGAATAAGAAAATAAACAGAGTGAATAAATTTGATGTTCTCCCCTAAGGGGATCAAGTCCAGGCAATTTAGAAATGTGAAACTACTACAGGCTTGGTGTTAGTAAAGGATAGGAACTGACATGGAAAGGGGTTAGTGTAAAAAAAGAGGAAGTAAAATTTCACCTGTGGTTAAAAATGTCTATAATAAAGTTTTAGGTTTGAAGGAAAAAGTGAGAGCACTCATAAAATGGAATTCATTTAGAGAGTGAATATATTATATTTCCATGAATCAAAATGGCCTTTGTTAACATCAGACAAAGTGATGTCTTTATGTAAAATGAGGTAACTTTTCTATAAACATGTACTAGAATGTGTTCCTTGTAGCTGTGAGTCTGGAAGCTATTTCACTAGTCCTTTCAATACACATGGTGGATAGGTTTCAGCAGAACATCTAGATTAAGACAGACTATGAGGTGTCTTGGCACCAGTAGCCAGGAAATAAAAAAACTTATTGCGATGGGAAAGTCTGCGGTTAGGGGCCTCTCTAAAGTACTCAAGAGCAACGGTGTCTCTCTGGAGACTAAAGTGCGCCTGATACAGGCCATGGGTTTTGCAATCACTTGTTATGCATCAGAGAGTTGGACAATGACTAGGGAGGGAGAATTGACGCCTTTGAGCTGTGGTGCTGGAGAAGAGTATTGAATGTACCATGGACTGCCAAGAAAACAAACAAATTCATCCTAGAGAGGGTTAAACAAGGCTACTCCTTGGAGGCAACGATTCTGGGGCTTCTTCTGACATACTTTGGACATGTTGTAAGGAGAGACAGGTCTTTAGAGAGGGGCATCATGTTGGGTAGAGTAGAGGGACAACGCAGGAGGGGAAGACCCTCTATGAGGTGGATTAATTCAGTGACTGGGGTAATTGGAATGGGTGTGTCAGAGGCAATGAGATTGGCACAGGATAGAGCACGGTTTAGGGCTGTTGTACATAGGGTCGCTATGAGTCGCAAATGACTCGACGGCACATAAAAATAACAACAACAACAACAACAACAACAACATGAGGTGTCTGGCAATCTATGTCTAAAAAAATGTCTATTAAAATTTAGTTAATAGCAAACTTTATTAAAAGACACCGAACGTCATCTGACATAGTGCTAGAAAATTAGTCACTCAAGTTGTAGACTCCAAAATAAGACCGAAAAAGTGGTGCCTTTTCAAAGTCAACAGTCTGAAGGGTCAGTATTAATGATGGAGATGTAGTCAAACTTTCATGTGCTGAAGCAACACGTCTGAAAAGGAGAAGAGTGTTCTAAAATCATGATCAATTGAAACAGGGAAAGAATGAAGTATGGACTAGGAAATTTGCAAATTTACAAACATGAACTAGAGATTGACATCTTGGACACTGTTGTTGTTCAGGGCCACTGGGTCGACTACACTTCAGAGTGATTCTATGAACCTTGCCCCAACCTGTGCCATTCTTGCAATTTCTATTGTGCTCAAGTCCATGGTAATAGTCCTAGACATAGTGAGCGGACATGGACTGATATTGTCCATTTCTAATTGAACTTATAGTAAATCTTACGTGGCATTTATGCTATCACAGTCTTATGCCAGAAATGACTTCTAGAAGAAAAATGGTGCAAAATTTATTAAGAAAACAAAATCAAGATCTATTCTGAAGAAGTTAACCCACAGTAAGAGATGACAATGAACCCTTAGTAGTGTATTGCATTTTCAGGACAGATCTTGATTTTTTGTTCTGTTGTTTTCTAACTAATGAAAGTAACATTGTTGTTGTTGTTATGTGTCATGGAATTTCCTGCCACTCAGAAGAGATTCCGAAATTTACTTCTGAATGTATATTCTTGTTATTTAGTGCCATCATGTCGATCCACAGAAACCCTGTGAACAATGGATCTGAAACCTTCCCTATCCTGTGCCATTCTCACACATCTTGGCCCACTAGAGCCCATTATAGCAGTCTCTGTGTCAGTCCACCTGGTTGAGGGTCTTCTTCTCTTTTGCTCACCCTCCACCTTCCCATGTATGATGGGAATCGAGGTATCGTCTCCAGTTCAGTCTCTATGATGTCTCCAAGGCATAGTCTCATCTAGCAACATGCCCAAAGTATATGATATGGAGTTTTATCATCTTTACCTGCAAGGAACACTCGGCCTTCACTTTCTCTAAGACATATTTGTTTGTTGGTTTGCTTTTTGTTTGTTTGTTTTGTTCCATTTTGTTTTTTGGTAGTCCTTGGGACATCCAGTGCTGTTCTTCAATACAAAGACATCAATTCTTCATCTGTTGTCCTTATTCATTGTCCAGCACTCAGATGTATAGCAAGTGATTAGAAAGACCATGGCCTGACTCAGACACACTGCAGTACTTAAAGCTATATCACTGTTGCTCAATAATTTGTAAAAGTCTCTTACTGCAGACTTTCCCATTGCAGTCTGTCTCCTGATTTCCTGACTCAATGGTTGACTGTGGATCCAAGTAAGAAGGAATTGTTGACAACTTCAATCTTTGCTTCATATATCCTGATGATGTCTATTGGTCCAGTAGTAAGAAATTTTTCTTCTCTTGACATCAAGATGTAATCCATATTGAAAGCTATATTCTTTGATATTCGGCAACAAGTGCTTAAAGTCCTCACTTTCAGCAAGCAAGGTTGTGTCATCTGCAGAGTGGAGGTTATTGATGAGTCTTCCTCTGATCTTGATACCACACTCTTCTTCATAAAGTTCAGCGTCTTGAAAGATTTCCTCAGCATACAGATTGAATAGGTAGGAAGAAAGGATTCAGCCTTGATATACATCTTTCTTGATTTAAAACTATTGTAGTGTTCCCTTTGCTCTACTTGGTAACAACTTCTTGTCTCTGTTCAGACGACTTCTTTTTATAGGTTTTGAAAAACACAATTTAGTGCTCTGGAGTGACCATTCTTCTCAGTGTTAGCCATAATTTGTTAAGATTAATACAGTCAAATGTCTTTGCATATTCAGTAAAGAATAAATAAATGTCCTTCTGGTGTTCTGTTTTCATCCAAGATCCATCTGACATTAGCAAATATATCCCTGGGGTGACTGCCTCTTCTTAATCCAGCTTGAATTTCTGGAATTCTACCTATACCATTATTATGCGGTGACTTCAAATTCAGTGTAGTATTAAATGTAGAAGAGCTCCTGTCATACCACTCAGTTGTTAATGATTTTTAAAAAATACTTAGACTTTTTATTTCTTCCCATTTGTAATCTAGCTCCCTTGATAGATTAATTGATAAACCACTGGACTTTATCTGTCACTTTGAGTGGGCTCCTTTTATTTTTTGTTTTCATCCATATGCACTCACGCAAAGATTCTCACCTCTGGGTTGATTGGCAGAGTTGTGATAGGTGCTGAAGAGATTGAGATTGTTATCAGCTTTCATTTGTTTGGATCCACAATCAACACTCTTGATACTAGCAGCCAGGAAATCAAGAGATAAATTGCATTAGGAAAGTCTGTCAGAGACCTCTCCAGAGTAGTGAAGAGCAACAAAGTTAGTATGGAGACTAAGGTCTGTCTAATTCAGGCTATTGCCTTCACAATTGCTTGCTATGAGTCAAAGAGCTGGATGATGACTATGGATGATAGAAAGATAATTGATACCTTTGAGCTGTAGGGCTGGAGAAGTGTTAAATATACCATGGACTGCCTGGAGAACAAACAGGTTCATCTTAGAGAGACTGAAATTAAGCTATTCCTTAGAGGCAAGGATTCTGAGGCTTTGTCTGACATACTTTGTACATGTTACAAGGAGGAACCAGTCCTTAGTGAGGGATGTCATGCTTGGAAGGGTGGAGGGACAGAGAAAGACAGGAATACCCTTAGTGAGATGGAGTGATTCAGTGATTGGTTTAATGAGGGTAGGTGTGTCAGAGGCAGTGAAGTTGGCACAGGATAGAGCAGGTTTCAGGGATATTGTAAATAGGGTCTCTATGAGTTGCAAGCAACTCAACAGAACATTACAACAACAACAACCACAACATAGACACAAAAGGGAGCTTCAGTGGCCTAGTGACATGAAGCTGCACTGCAATCTCAAAGGCACACAATTCAAACTGCTGCTTTGTGAGAGAAAGATGAGCAGTCACCTCCTATGAAATTTGCTGCCTCTGAAAACCTGCTGGAGGGTCATTTATGGATTAGTTTTGATTCAATGGTACACCACCACCACCACAACAACGTACACTAATAACTCTAATAGATATCATTCTTAGTAGTTGGCTGTTCTTAAATTCACAAATGTATTCTTTCAAGTAGTTCATAGAGAGTTGTACTGATAACCCAAAGCTGGTACCTTTCAGGGGATTTTTAATCCACCAGGCCTGCTTTGGAGAAAGATGGACAGTTTACTCCTATGAAATTTGCAGCCTCCTAAAAACTACAGAAGGGTCAGTTTTGACTTGACTGTGACTCAAAGATAATGAAGAGGTTTTCCTTTTTGTCTTCTGCATATAAAACTCACACCTCAACATTAATCATATGTATCACTTTCTATTCAGCCACTGCTTTTTTACAAATATCTTTTCCCATTTTGTCTGCAGGTATTTAGTACTTGGTGATATAAGCTGTTGGGAATTCTGTGGATAACGCAAAAGTACCCCCTTTCTAGTTGTCTGAAGCTACAAATGTCTCCTCGGGCAAAAAATCTCTTCCTGTGGATTTACGGCTTCAGAAACCCAATGCATAGCCAGCTATGCGTTAGTTTCAACTCCATACCAATCAAACAGGTTTGAGTTTGATACCTACTCCTAGCCCTAGTGCTTCTCAGTAAATAAGAGAGAATGGATACTGAACATGATCCCTGTAGTACATGCTCCCTGTAACTGGTGCCACTGAACTGAACACATAAAAGATGTTGAATCTGCAAAGGTCATGTTACCTAGGTTTTCACAACAATAAAAAGATAAAACAAAGCAAATAGAATAGAATTTATTTATCACTCATGTATTTTTTTTTAAATTTTATGTTGGTTTGTTCACAAAGTACATGTATATTGTATTTCACACTGTTTTTTCATTCATACTGTGTTTTACACAATTGTTCCTATGCATTATGTTTTATAAAATGAATCGTTATTGGGCCTTGCCCATCATTACCTAATCTGTTCAAGTCCCCACTAGATTTGTCTTATTTTCTTCACTGCCTCACTCCACCCATCAAACTGTGCAACTCTGTGTTTTTCACCCCATCTGCACACCAGTATTCATAGAAGCCTTATTCACTACTGCAAAAACATGAAAGTAGCCCAAATGTCTAACTACAACGGAGTGGATTGAGAAACTGTGGTACCTTTGCATAGTGGCATACTATGCAGTACTCAAGAGCAATGATTTTGAAAAATACTACATAAGTTGGAAAAGACTGGAGAGCATTATCACACATTTTTGAGAAATATAGGCAATATCCCTGTTGAGACAGTTAAGAAGACAATATAGAATAAAACAAAACCCATTTTCAAATGTATTTATCTATTTTAATTTTATACTGATTTATTTACAAAGTTTGAATACATTTTTCTCACACCAGATCTTTCCCATTTCCTTCACCCCCCTCCACTACCCATACAATTGTGTGACCCTATTTTTTACCACCAGCCCGCTGCTAATCCTAACCCCTCTGCTTCCACCCACCTCCCCCCACACCTGGATCCTCATACTCATTCTACAATAATGGTTTTATACAGTATTTGTCCTTATGGGAAAACCCATTTTTAAAGTTACCATTTGAGTTGTTCTCTCTAGGTTTATACGAGACTATGGGAAATGAATAAGGATGACAGAAGAAGAGGCAATGCCTTTGAGTTGTAGTGTTGGAGAAGAGTGCTGAATGGAGTTGTCATGGATTATCATGAGAACCATCAAGCATGGCTTGCGAAAAGTGGGGCTGGGGTGCTTCTTGGAGGCAAGGATGGTGAAATCTTGCCTCACATATTTTGGGCATGTTGTTAGGAGAGGCCTGTCTCTTGCAACGGATTTTTGCTTGGGAAGATGGGGGATCAGCAAAAGGAGGAAGATGGCTAAGAAAATGGATTCACTCGTTGACTGCCACAAAGGTCCAAGCATATCAGAGATATTGACGTTGTCGCAAGGTAGGGAAAGGTGTGGATCCATTGTTCACAGGGTCATTATGGGTCATAGGAGACTTGATTTTACCTAAAAACAACAAAGACAATTTTTGAGATTTGCCTGGGGAGATTGTTATAAAGGAATAGAGTTTCATAGACACTCTGTCTTCCGTTTGTTGTTGAGAACTGCTTTTCAGTTGATTTTGTTACTCTGACAACCAATTGGTAACAATGGAATGCTACTAGCCCTGTACCATTTCCATGATTATTAGCATGCTGGCAGCCACTGTTGTACCTACTATGCCTCCAATGTGGAAAATTAATTTTCTAAAAGCTCTTTTGGAACCTATTCACCATAAGCGACCCTGTTAGTGTTTGAATATAAATGGCATAGTGTCCAGTATTACAGCAACAAGGGAAGTCACAACAGTGTGTCCGATTGACCGATGAATCGAGGCTTTCTACAGCCACCATATTCATGACAAAATTGACTTACAAAACCTTTTTCTCCTTAAAAGAATTGAGAAATAAACTCATCAATGTTAGGAGAATATTTCTCATGGCCACACAAATGCTCTTATTCTCTTCAGATACTCAATGAAGTTATTGAAGCTCTTAGCTAGGGATATAGTTTTAGTAAAGATTTTCAGAATTATACAATTACTGCTGAATCTTCTTACGTATTCCTCTCTTGAAATATCAAATCCTGACTTTCTGATTCTTTCTTATCCTCACAGACTTTAAGAGAGTAACAACTTCATGACAAAGTAGGGGTTATAATTCAATGATTTCTGTTTTGTTAGAAATTACCTGATACCCTAGAACATTTTATATTTATCTATCATCTATCTATCTATCTATCTATCTATCTTTATAATCTATTTATCTAACTAAAAGGAAGCTCTGGTGGCCTAGTAGAAAGAAGACACACTGTAATCCTAAAGGTATGTGGTTCAAGCCCACCAGATGCTCTGTGGGGGAAGGATGGGCAATCTCTTTCCATGTGATTAACTGCCTCTGAAAACCTGCTGGAATGCCAGCTATGGGTTGGTTCTGACTTGGCAACATACAAAAATAACAACAATATATATTGTGCTAATAGCTGCTCAAACCAGACAGAGCTCATTTATCTGCAAAAATACATACTGGTGGAAAATACAATGCAAAGTGGAAGGAGCCGTGTTCTAGTTTTGTGGGTCAGTCATAGAATGGTCATCATTACTTAAAAATCTTGACTCACTCATCCCAATACTGGCAATACACCCATGAAGGACCTTATATCAAAGCTTGTTTTTTTAAAAAAAATATTTTAAGAATTTTTTTTTTCTTTTCAAATAGAAAGGTGAACTGGGGGTAAAGGGTGGGCAGGAAGGAAAATGTGCAACGAATGACTAGGAGAAAATTAAATGGAAAGAATATGCTGTAAAAATGTATATGTTGCATTAAAAATCATTAATTAAATTCTGGATATAAGTCCCTTATCTGATATGTTATTACCGAATACTTTTTCCCAGTCAGTGGCTTCCCTTTTTACCCTACTGGAGAAGT
>NW_006399875.1:209008-213084 GCF_000299155.1 Elephantulus edwardii
GATGGCGGGGAAGAAGAACAAACTGGGGAGGAGGGTGGAGAGAAAGGTGCAGCAATGAAGGAGTGAAAGCCCAGAATCCCTGTGAATGTTCATTGAAACTAATAAAATTTAATAATAATTTTAAAAAAATCATTAATTAATAAAAAATTAAATCATAAGTTATTTAATTTAATCAACAAGCAAATATCTTCTGTGTCTTTTGAGACTTGCAGATATGTTTCCCAGTCATTTAGTCTACCAACATCTAGGGTCAGCGAAAGAATGAAATGGAATGCCTTGTACTTAAAGCTGAATATCTTTCCAACTGGCTACATGTAAATAAAATGGCACCACTTCCTCTCTGTCATTCTGCAAAGTTCTGCATTTATTAAAGGATGAATCACCATTGGCCAAGGAAAGTCTTCACAGTGGAGAGGAGGATGGACATCATCAAACTTTTATGATTCCAGACATTTGACTATAACCTAAGATCAAATTGCTATTGTTGAGTTCCACCATTTGATTGTCATTTATAGTGACCTCATGTGACAGAACAGAAATATTCTATACAAGTTTCACGCCTATAGTCATTAAACAAAAGCAAACCATGAAAACCACTCAATTGCTGTTGAGCTGGAAATTACTCACAGTTGGGTTTTTAGAGACTGATGAAATTATTTCTCTTTCTCCCTTGGATTTTTGCTGGATCCCAGTTGCCAGAAAGGTACCACCTTTGGGTTTGCAACACAACTATCTACTGGCTACACCTCCGGACTTGTAATCTTTAAGGAAGCAGAATTTGAAGTCTTTCTCCTACAGAGGTGCTGGCTGGATTTGAACTGCTATACTTTCAGTCTGTGACCCAGCATCTCAACCTTGGTCCATCAGGGCTCATAAAGATAGGATAAGCAGCCTTTATTTGTGTATCTTTCAGAATATTAATGACATTTTTATTGCTATAGTGAAGCCCATTGCCCGACTGAGTGGTAGTATTTACAGAGGCAAGAAAGAAAGAAGTCACGCAATTTGTAAGCTTCAGTATCAGGTCTGCGGTGAAGGTCCATGCCTCAGTAAACACCTGGCCCAAGCACCTCACTATTTGCAGATTAAAAATAGCTTTCCAAAGGCATCTGCATTTTTCTTTACTAAGAAAAGAATACTGAACTTTTTACTTGAAACTCCATTTCTCTCCCCCCATAATATACAAAGGTATAATATCCCTGTTTTTGGAGGGGGGAGATCACTAATTGGATCACATTTTTTTTACTTGTTTGTACTCTCTATTCTTGGTGCACTGAAAACATTTCTGCAAGAGCTGCTTTATTCTTAGGGACAAATTGATTCACAAATAAAGTTTGGTGGGGAAAATGCAATGAGAAAGAATGAGTCAGAGAGAAAAAGTGGAGTAGGAGATGGGAGAATCAGCAAAATTGAGAGAGTAAAAAATAACTCAGGTAGAAATATGCCTTTATTAAGAGAATCGATACCTTCTAGCTAAGTAAACCAGTGTCTCTCATCATTTTCATTATAAAACCACAGGTATTTGGGATAAAAAAGGGTCCCTGTACTATATAATAAGGACATAGTTATAAGTTTATAATTCTAATACTAATGCTTATTAGTCAATATGTTGTTGTTGTTGGTAGGTGTCGTCAAGGTGAGAATGACTCGTGGCAAATGTAGGAACAGCCGATCAGAAGCCTATCCTTTCCTGCACCATCATCTCAGGCACACTGTGGCCCTTGGCTGAAGTCACTGTGTCAATCTGTCTGATTGAGGGGCTTCCTCTCTTTTACCGATCTGTCTTTCCAAACATGATGTCCCTTTGGAAGGAATAGCCTCTCTTAGCCACATCGCCAGAGTATAAAAGACAAAGCTTCGCCACCTTGGCCTCCAAGGACCACTTATGGCTGCACTTGTTCCCAAGACATTTCTGTTTTCTCTTTTGACAGTCCATGGGATATGCAGTACTCTTCTCCAAAAACGCAACTCAAAGGCACCAGTGAGTCAGGATAGTTTCCTCCTATTTCTAGTATGATCTTGTGCAATTCATTATTACCTGCTAGAGGCTCCTTGGTGTTGCAGCATGCAACGTTTTTGGATGCTAACAGAAACGTGTAGCGTTCAAGTGCTCTAACTTCTCTCAGGGCGAAAGGTGGACAGTTCCCTCCTTTATACATATTTGATCCTTGCTGTCAAATCAGAACCAATTCATAGATGATCTTCCAGGGGATTTTTGAAGGCTGTAAATCACACAGGAGGAAATTGCCTCTTTTTCTTTCTTGGAACATCTGGTAGATTCAAATCACTAAAGAAGTGTCTTCTTTGGGTTAAAAGAACATTGCCCTGCAGACTTGGCTGCCAGAGTGACCTCATAGAAATATATGACCTCAGAAACCCTATAAATGGTTTTGTTAGTTGTAAGGCACTCAAGGACAGTGGGTTTGGTTTTTGGGTTTAGATAGTCCTTCGAGGCAAGAATGACAAAACTGTATTTCATGTTCTTTGAACATGTTATCCTGTTATAGGTAGGGACCAGTGCCTGGGCAAAGTAACCTTAACAATGTAGAGTGTCGGTTAAGAGAGGAAGACCCTCAGCATAATGACCTTCAGGGTCACCCATTTTGTGCCATATTTCGTGAATTCCTTGTTTTCAAATGTCACATAGTATTCCATTGTGTGAATATACCAGAGCATCTCTATCCATTCATTTGTTAATGGGCACTTGGGTTGTTTCTAACTCTTTGCTATTGTGAACAATGTCAAAATAAATATAGGTGTCATTGTATCTGTTTGGGTGGCAGTTACGGTGAGTGAAATATCTGTCACAAAAAGACAAATACAACATAATGCCACTGTTATAAAAGAGGACTGATATAGGGGTTGAGATAAATAATGTACACCGCATTGAAACAGATGAGGGAGAGAACTATTTAAAAAGGATATATGATTAGATATTATTGTTATGACAGGAGTCAAGAATGAAAGGTAGCACAGTGGAGTGGACTTGTGGAGAGAGATTAAATAACAAAGAAAGAATTTTTTTCTTTCACTTTTCAAAGAGAAAAGTGAATTGGGGAGGAGGGGTGGGCAGGGAGAAAAGTACAACACCTAATGAATTTAAATCCAAAATCTCTGTAAACTTTCATTAAAATCAATTTAAAATTTAAAGAGAGAGAGAGAGAGAGAGGAGAGGAAAACCATCAATGAAGGATTGATACAATGACTCCAACGATGGACTCAGTCAAACATAGGGAAGATCTGAAGATGATATAGGACCAGGCAATGATTTACTTTGCTGTATGTGTGGGGTCCCATTGACTCAGAATTGACACAAAAGCACAGAGAGAGAGAGAGGAGAGGAAAACCATCAATGAAGGATTGATACAATGACTCCAACGATGGACTCAGTCAAACATAGGGAAGATCTGAAGATGATATAGGACCAGGCAATGATTTACTTTGCTGTATGTGTGGGGTCCCATTGACTCAGAATTGACACAAAAGCACCTAACAATAAGAAAAGCAGATGCAAACAACTTCTAACTTTTCTCATTCCTTTGACCCATAGTATGTGCCACAATCCAAGCTTATTTTTTTCTCTTAGTATTAGAGATATTTCCTAAATAAATGACTGATTTCTGTCATTGCTTGGTTTAAACAGAAAATTTAAATATAAACAGTAAATACTATAAGGACTACTCAGGCATAAACATTACTCAAAATTTGGTAACTTATGACAAAATCTTTAACGTAAATGAAGGCATATGACTTGGAGACAGACAAGTAACTTGCCAGGTTTCTTTGTAGTGACACCTCCAGAATATTAGAGAACATCTCACCAACATTTGCTAGGTTACAAAGACCAGGTTGTTATGTGAAAAATAGCATGTATGAAAAAATTCCATTACATTAATTCCATTACATTCCTATCTCCATACCTTTTCAACCTATATGCAGAACAGATTATCCGTGAGGCTGGGCTCTATGAGGAGACATGTGGGGTCAAGATTGGTGGACGATTTATCAACAATCTGCGTTATGCGGATGACACAACCCTGCTTGCTGAAACTGAAGAGGACCTGAAGTGCCTGCTG
>NW_006399875.1:213644-238365 GCF_000299155.1 Elephantulus edwardii
GGAGGGGAAGGCCCTCTATGAGGTGGATTGATTCAGTGACTGGGATAATCGGGATGGGAGTGTCAGAGACAGTTCGATTGGCACAGGACAGAGCAAAGTTTAGAGCTGTTGTATATAGGGTCGCTATGAGTCGCAAGCAATTCGATGGCACATAACAACAACTACAACATGAAAAAATTAGAGAGTTGTTGTTTTTTTTTCTTACCAGGGATTTGTTAGCCGTGTTTGAGTATGAAAAAAAAAAATTTAAAAATTTGAGACATGATGTTAGAAATAATAACAGCTAGAATTTTCTGATGTGCTTTTGTGTGCAGTCAGTTCTGGATTATTCTTCTATGGATAAGGAGACTTGGAGGAGGCAAAGCTGGATGAAGTCAGACTGTGATTGAATATTTGAGGTTTCAAGCCTTCCCCTTCTTCCTATGCTGAGTCATAGCTTCCTTCACGAAGCCACCTCTATTCAAAGTACTGCACTTTATGATTGTAAATTACTGTACAAAACAGTAATTACAATACTGAGATTGTGAAGACCATGATACATCTGAGGGCTTCCAAGTGTTCACCTTTCAGTCGACCTGACCCCAGGTACGCTGAAGACTCTGCTAACTCCTTTCAACCATTCACCTTCCTAAGCTCAAGTTGACGTGTTTCTCTAAAGTCTGTTCTATTAGTCTCCTTCCAGCTTCTCCAGGCCCACCAAAGCCTTATGCCCACAACACCTTCCAACTCTCATCACATTACTCCCTTTCCACTCTTAACTTTCTCTTTGCCCTGAATACAAAGAAAAATACAAGGGGGTAAAATGATGAAAGTTGTATAAATTCTCAAGAGAAATGCAAGACAGATTTAGAACTATAAAGGTATATATTTCAGCTTGCAAAAAGAGGTTATTTAAAATCACTGACAAAAGTTTAACATCACCATAAATTTTCTTTGAATTCAATGTCAAGATTAGACACAATAAGGTTTTATTATATCACTAAGAAAATTTGTGTGTGTTCAGCACAGCATTAAGAATTTTTAGTGTCTAAATTCTTTAGAATTATTGTACTAGAGCTACCATAAGTGGATGACTTTAACACAAATTTCTTCTTTAAAATCACAGGGTGATAATAAGCATTGAACAAGGATAATTAATGGAATAAAATATAATGTACATGAATGTACAAAACACGAAATATATATATATGAAGCATGATGTATATAAATGTTTAGACACAAATAGAAAGAATTGGGAGACTCAAAATCCATGTTCAGGAGAAAGCTCTCTTCCTGTCAATTATAAAGAAAAGTTCTGTTTCCATCAGCATCTGTGTTATTGTTGTTGTTAGGTGCCTTCAACTCGAGTATGACTCAAAGTGACAAACCTGAACCCTATCCTATCTTGTACCATTCTCATAATTTCTGATACATTCAAGTCAATCCTTATAGTTACTTTGTCAATCCACCTAGTTGAGGGTCTTATCCTTCATATCCTCCATGTTTCCTAGCATGATGTCTCTTTACAAGGAATAGCCTCTCCTAGAAAGGTGCCCAAATTCGGTGAGAGGGAACTTTATTATTCTTGCCTCCAAGGAGCACTCTGACTGTATCCTCTCCAAGACATACATACCTGTTTGTTCTTTTTGACAGTCTATGGGTCTACTATTCACTACTCTTTTAAACATTACAGTTCAAAGGCATTAATTCTTCTGTTATGCTTATTCATTATCCAGCTCTTAACAATATAGCAAGAGATTGAAAGCGTCTTTAAGACCAGATTTTACTGGAGACCTTCCTGTATCCTTGTGTCAAGGAACTTCATACACAGGGGTCCAAAAAGAGATATTCTTTAGAACTCTTGGTGGTACTAAGGGTCCCCTTCTTGTTTGCATTCCTCTGCTTTTCTTTCTGATGAGATAAAAGTAATCAAAGGTATCACCTTTGGGGAATATAACTTATATCTAACTAAGATTGTAATGGAATTAAGAAGTACTGTATACTGCCCTTAATCTTCCCACAATTATCAGACTTACTAGATCACAGGGAAAAATTGCACAATTATCACATCATATGCATATATTTTGAGGAAGAATATAATTCAATCCATGAAGGGAATAGAGAATATATATCAGACAACGTTTTGTTCTTTACTCACTGTCACCAGGTCAGTTCCACATCATGACAACTCTCCATTGCTTTTTGTTTTTTGGTCTGTGTGAGGTTTTATTATTATTATTATTATTATTACTTATCTTTTTATGTCTACAATAATGGTCTTATGTAGTATTTGTCCTTATAAGCCTGAGTTAGTTCACACATCATAATGCTTTCCAGTGTCTCCCAAATTATATAGTAATTTTCTAAATCATTGCTCCTGAGTGCTGCATATGTATTCCATTATGTGAGTGTATCACAATTTCTCAATCTATTCGATTGAGTTTGAACATGTGGGCTGTTTCTATGTTCTTGCAATAGTGAATAACACTGCTATCAACATTAGTGTATTAATCTCCATTTTTGTTTTAGATATGATTTCCTCAGGGTATATTTCTAGCAGTGGAATAGTTGGGTCATATGGAATTTCTATGTTCAGCTTTTGGAGGAAACATCAAATTGCCTTCCAGTGTGATTGTACCATTTTACAATCCCACCAACAGTGGGGGGGTGTGTTTCTATCTCTCCATATCCTCTCCAACATTTATTGTTTGATGTCTTATTAAACTTTTGCCACTTCTACTGGGGTGAAATAGTATCTCATTTTAATTTCTTTTTAATTTTATATTGATTTCTTTCAGCATTTGATGGGTGTGACTGTCTTTAAAATGCCGTAGAGCCCAAAAGTTTGCAGCCCTTACACAAAATATTAGTGTATTTTAGGATGAACATCATTTTAAGTGGTACAGCAGTGCTCTATTTACTGTTCTGAAATAACTTGACGTTTCTATGACGCTGAACACTGTACCATAGGTCTGTCAAACACCATAATGGTTATCCATCATGAACAGTGTTTGCTGAAGTTCCCAAATTAATTTGGGTTAGGAAGCAGAAGTTGAATCCACTTCCTAAATCACATGCCTCTGGAAACAATATGAACATAGTGAAATGATGATAGTTTTAGAACAGGGTTCAGGTCTTTTGTTCATAGGATCGCAATGAGTCATATTTGACTTGATGGCACTTAACAACAACAACAACAACAACAGCTGGTTTATTTACAATCCATTGAGTTTTTAGAGTTGTAGTTCTGTGAGGGAGAAGATTATTTATCTTTCCTTTTAGGAAAAGCTGATAAATTAAAATCCCTGACCTTTAACAGTTCAAGATCTCAACATCAAGAAAACAAATATCCTCAATCTGAGGCCAATAGTCAGCATCATGATAGTTGGAGAAAAGATTGAAATTGCCAACAATTTCATCTATGTTAGACCCACAGTAAATACCCTCGGTACTAGCAATCAGGGTGTTGGGAATCAGCTATTTTTCCTTTAAAAGCTAAGGAGCTCCTAATTCAAGGCACAGTCTTCCCAATAACCTGCCATGCATCTGAGAACTGGACAGTGAATGAGGATGGCAGGAGAATAATTGAAGCCTTCAAGTCGTGGCATTGAAGAAGAATATCAATATCCCATGGGTTACCAAAAGAGCAAAAAGATATGTATTGGAGAAAGTACAACTGGAATGTTGGATGCTAAGTTGGTGACATTTCATCTCATATATTTTGGATGTGTGAACAGAGGTGATTCCTTGGGAAAGGACATCAAATTTAAAGAGATGGAGGAACAGTGAAACAGAAGAAGGCTTTTATGGGGATGGACTGATAGTGTCTGCAGCAAAGGACTCAATGAGGATAATAAGAGAATAGGGATATTATCAAGGATAATAAGAATGGTACAGAATAGGATATAGTGCAGGGACATTGTTCATAGCATCACTGTGAGTTGGACTCAACTCCAAGGTCTCCAAGAACAACAACAATAATGTCCTTACATAGCTTACTCTGTTTGGTGGTCCGTGAGACATTCAGTAATCTTTGCCATGACTCTAATGAAAAGGCACCAATTTAAACAGTTTTAGCCAATGTTTTTGTAGGAATTATGTGGCAAAAAACAACCCATATAAAAATGGATTTGCTGTATCATAGATGATCACATACTTTTAGGTCATGTAAATAATTTGAGATCTCAGTGTAGATCTGCACATAGTATCCCTAGTCATTGGGACTATGATGTTGTCTCATACCAACATATTAAATGCAAAACAAATGTTAGGGTTGCCTTCAGACAGATCAATTTCATAAATACATATAAGACAACAACTATGTAAACTGTATTCTAATCACCTTGTCTCTTTTGCAAAGGACTTATCATATTTTGGACCTCATTTTGCCCAGAGCCATTTTGTGTTACAAACAAACAGAAATGTTCACTCTCCGAGTAAATTAGTTAATAAATGCATGAGAGTTGTTTTTAATTAAATCAGATTACTGGTTAAAAAATGTCTACAAATGAATTATCAGATTCACTGAATCAGAAATCTCTTTAGCAAAGCAAAATAATATATGTCTACCTACCCAATTTTATCCAGTACATGACCCAAAAATGCCAGACTTAAGGGAAAGATCCAGTCTACTTTTGATGAGACATTAATGAGGCAATGTCTGGTTTTATTAAATATTATACATTATTCATAAGCCACCCATTCTGGGAACTAAAATATAGACATTTTCATATTATAAGCATCAATACTACATGAGATTAGCCTGGGGGTCACCCAGAGGGACGTTGGGGACCAAATACATCCCAGATCAATTTGTGAACAGTTTCTGTAAATGACATCTATTGGTGGATTTGGGATACTTTGTCTTTGGGGAAAACACACACGTTTAAAAGTTTATTTTTACAGTGTTTCTTTGTTCTTTGGCCTCTGTGGTAGATATTTTCCTAACATGTTTGTTTCAAAAATCCCACACAGAATGGGAAATTCTAAGAATAAGTTACTGTTTCCATTATGGAAAATGAACTAGATTTGAATGAGAACCTTGTACAAAATAATTTGTGCATCAAAATACAACTTATTCTCCGACTCTCAACTAAAGAGTGATGTATTTCAGGTAGAGTTTTATTTTTTAGTGTCTGTTCTAAGAGTAAATTAATACTCATAAAAATTGATACTCTCTAGATAGAAAGACTCCATGACACAAATCCTCTATATGATAGATTATTGTTGTTGTTTGTCAAGTGCAACCATCTAGTTGAGTATAACACATAACGACCCTATGAACAACATACCTCAATCCTGTTCTATCCTGTGCCATCCTCACAATCTCTGATGCTCTTTCTCTCTCTCTCTCTCTCTTTCTTTCTTTCTTTCGTTTAAGCCATATACTGTTCTCTTACTCTACACAACAACCTCTTGGTGTAGATGTAAGTTTTGCATGAGCAAAATTAAGTGTTCTGGGATTCCAATTCTTCCCACTGTTAGTCATAATTTGGAATAATCCAAGCAATCAAATGATTTTTCATAGTCCTTAAAGCACAAATAGACATTATTTTGTGATTCTTTGCTCTCAGTTGGGATTCATCTGACAGTAGTAATGAAGTCCCTGGCACCACGACTTCTTCTAAATCCAGCCTGAATATCTGACTGTTCTCTGTCTATGTACTCTTCTAGCCATTTTTGAATGATCTTCAGTATCATTTTGCTTGCATGTGATGTTAAGGGCATTGTTTGATAATTTCTACTTTCTACTGGATCACATTACTTGGGAGTGAGAACAAATATAGATTTCTTACAATCAGTTGACCAGGCAGCTGTCCTCCAAATTTTCTGTCATAGACTGGTAAGCACATCCAGTAAATTGACTAGGTAGCTGTCTTCCACATGTCTTCACATTTTTTCAGGGTCTGTTTGATGAAACAGCTCAGTTAATAGTCTGTCAATCCCTTGTTGTTGTTATGTACCATCGAATCATTTGCAACTCATAGCGACCCTATGTACAAGAGCTCTAAATGCTGTTCTATCCTGTGCCAACCTAGCCATCTCAAATGAACTTATTTCCATCACTCCAGTCACAGAATTGATTCATCTCATCGAAGATCTTCCTCTCCTTCACTGTCCCTCCCCTCTGCAAACCATGATGTCCCTCTCCAAGGACCAGTCCCTCCTTTCAATATGCCCAAAGTATGTCAGACAAAGTCTGAAAGCCCAAAGTATGTCAGCAATCCAGCTTCACCTTCTCCAGGACAAAGCTGTTTCTTCTCCTAGCAGTCCATGGTATATTCAACACTCTTCTTCCAGCACCACAGCTCAAAGGCATCAATTCTTTCTATCAACCCTAGTCACTGTCCAGCTCTCCAATGCATAGCACACAATTGTAAAGACTGTAGCCCAGATCAGGCACACCTTAGTCTCCAGTCTGACATCATTGCTCTTCAGTACTCATGAGAGGTCCCTCACAGCCGAATTCCCCAATGCATTTCATCTCTTGATTTCCTGGCTGCTCTTACCAAGAATGTTGATTGTGGAGCCAAGCAAACTAAAACTGTTAACTATTTCAATCTCTTCACTATCCATACCGATGCTGCCAATTGGCCCAGTAGTGAGAATCTTTGTTCTCTTTGATGTTGAGCTTCAATCCACATAGGAGGCCGCAGTCCTTGACCTTCTGTAGCAAGTGATTCAGTCCAGGTCCTCCTCAGTTTCAGCAAGCAGGGTTGTGTCATCGCCATGATGCAGATTGTTGATTACTCTTCCACCAATCCTGATGCCACATTCCTCTTCGTACAGCCAAGCCCTAGATCCTTATTTTTTGTCAAGTACTTCAGAGTAGCTTTGATTTTTTAATCCAACACAATTGATTCTTGATCTTATGCTACTACCAAAATAAAGAACTTAACACATGGTAAGGATAAAATTTGACATGCATGGACATGGGTAATGATGTCAGTAAGGTGCCTTTGATTCAAGCTAGAGTCTTTTCAATTATTTGTTATGCATTTGAGAGCTGGATAATGAATAAGGAAGAGAGAAAAAGAATTGACACCTTTGAGCTATAGCGTTGGAGAAGAACACTGAATATCCCATGGATGGCCAGGAGAACAAACAGATATGTCTGGGAGAGGGGGCAGATGGAGTGTTCTTTGTAGGCGAGAATGATGAGGTTCACCTCACATACTTTGGACTTGTTGCTAGAAGGGCTGTTCCTTGGAGAAGGAAGTGATGCTGGGAAGAGAGGAGGGTCAGTGAAGGAGAGGAAGACTCTAAACCAGGTGGATTGACACGGTGACTGCTGCAATGGGCTCTTACATGTCAGGAAGTGTATTGATGGCACAAGATAGAGCAGGGTTCAGATTTTTTATTTGTAGGATCACTATGAGTCGTACTAGAAGTTAAAGGCACCTAACAATAATGGTAAAATATTCACAAAATTTTGGGTAGACCATTATTCAGAAGTGGATGACAAGTTCAGCTGCTTAGTTTGTCTTACTCTGGAAGCTCTGCTGAAACCTGACCACCATGGATGACCCTGCTGATATTTAAAGCGCCAATTACCTAACTTACATCATCACAGTAAGGTACCACAGTGTGGCAATCTGGCAGTAATGGTAGGCTAGACCATATAGTAATGAAAACAGTAACTAATTAAAATGATACTACAAACAATAATTGAAATCAGACCTGTACTTGAAAACATCTGTGCTAACAATGACTGATTCTTTCTTAAAATTAATATGAGTGGTCTAGTTATGTAGCACAGATGCTGTTGTGGGTGCTAGCAGAAAGGACAAAAGTGTGAATGAGCAAGTCACTCTGTGAGAGAAAATTGCAAGAGAATATGCATAGAGAGCATGCTTCTGTAAAGATTTACTCTTTGAAAGACCATTGAAAAATAGAAGAATGGCAAGTAAAACATGTATTGGAATCCAAGGATGGAAGAGGTGGGAGCAGAAGGATGAGGATGAGTAAGGGTGAAATCACAGGGTTGGACAATTTGGTGGGTGGAGGCAGAGGGTAAAAGAAATAGAAAAGATTTAGCAGGGACCTGAAAAAACCAGATAATGGTGGGCATGGTCGAATGGTGATTACTTTTATGAAACATAATGAATAAGAATGATTGTATGAGCATATGCATATGAACTTTACAAACAAACCAATATAAAATAAAACATATTATTATTATTTTTTAAAAATCCCTGTAGCAAAGTTCTGTGTCTTATGGAGAGGCTATAAAATAGAATTAATTTGATGAAAGTGAGTTTTAGAGAGTTAACTTTTTCATATATGTGGACCCCATGTTCCAACTGTGGATACTTTTTCTCTTATTTTAAGAAAATTAGTTTCATTTTAATCTAAGTTTACAAATAATTTGATCATTTAATTTTTGTATTCCTCAAAACCTTTTTCCAGTAGAATGAATATAAAGTATATAGACTGTGAAAAAAATCTTTCAATTAGATTTCAGACAATAGAAGTATAACTAAAATTGACAAAATATGACAGGGCTTCCACAAGAAAAAATTCTGAAAACCCAATTACAAAATGAGCAGAAGACTTTAAAAGGCTCTTCTCCAAGGAGGCTATTCTGAGGGCCAACAAACATATGAGGACATATTCCAAATTGTTAGCAATGAGAAAGATGCAAATAAAAACATTATTGAGTTACCAACTCACTTCAGTAGCAATCTTAGGTGTCATGGAGTCAAATATGAGTAATAATAACTATAAACAACACATCTGAACTCTGTTCTATTCTGTGGCATCCTCACCATTTCTGTCATACTTGAGCTCATTGCTGCAGTCACTGTGTCAGTCCATTTCTCTGACCATTTTCTCCTTATCTGGCCTTCCACCATGGCGTTCCATTCCGAGGGAAAGGCTCTGCTAGCAACATGCTACAATTGTCAACTATGTAATCTCACTTGGATCTACAATCAACACTTGTAGTACCAGGAGTCAAGAGACAAGAAGATGCATTGCATTGTGCAATTATGCTATTGGGTCCTCTCCATTGTCAAAAGCAATGATGTCAATTTGCATATTGAAGTACAGCTGATTCAGGTCATGGCATTTTCAGTGACTTGCTACACATCTAAGAGCTGGACAATGAATAAGAATGATGCAGAATTGATACCTTTGAGTGACATTGGAGAAGAAAATGGAATGGGCTCTGAAAAAGGGCAAATAGATGTGGCTTGGAGAAGGTGCAGTCAGAATGCTCTTTGGATGCAAAGATGATAATGCTTCACCTCACATACTTTAAGCCTCAACCATGTGGTTTGACAATGTGACTATAGAAATGGGCTCAATTATGTCAGAGATTTTGAGAATAGAATAATTGGTGGTTTTGAGTTGTGGTACTGAAGAAGATTATTGAACATGCCATGGATCACCAGGAAAACAAATAAGTCTGTCTTGGAAAGGGTAAAACTATGTTTCTCCTTGGAGGCTAGGATTCTGAAGCTCTGCCTGACATACTTCGGACACGTGGCCAGGAGGAACCAGTCCTTGAAGAAGGACATCATGCTTGGAAGGGTGTAGGGACAATGATGGAGAGGAAGATCTCAGATGAGATGGATTGACACGATAAGTGAGGTAATGGGATTAGGTGTGTCAAAGTCAATGAGGCTGACTCAGGAGAGGGCAGGGTTCAGAGCTTTGATGGCATATAAACAACAACAGCAACAACAACAACAACAACAACATGAATCACACTTAACAGCATCGAATTGTAACACAACAATAACTAATGTTGTTAAGTATTTATTCATTTACATTTTGACCAACTGAGTTTTCTTCTTATCCTCTCTCTGATTTGTATGAGTGTTGTTTTTCTTTCTCTTGTTTAGGTGTTGACATTTTCTGTAAATTTTATAGATGGATCTCTTGTCACAATCTGAGTATCTTAACGAATAAAAATTCATTAGAAAATATTTGAGCGTTGTTCTCATTATGACACAATCTTGTTTTCTGAATGTGAAAAAGATTTGAAGAAGATTGAGAACTACATTCTTCAGTATGGATTCCAGCTCAACATCTAGAAGAAAAAAAATTCTTATTTTTTTCTCTTAATAGAAGGAAGTCTTCTTAAAATTGAACCAGTAGTTAATACCATTGATTGTTAGAACAAAAGCTGAATTTGTCAAAGATTTAATTTTACTTTGATCTACAATAAAATCACATGGGAGCAAAAGTGAAGAAACCAAAACCATATTTTATTGGAAATTCTATCATCAAAGGCCTCTTTAAAATTATAAAGAGGAAGGATGTCAGTTTAGATGAAGAGGCCATTCTTGAACTTGGGTAGTTTTTAGAGAAATAGGTATACCTACAGCTCATCATGTGAGCAATATAGAAACCCAGGTGTTCATAACAATTGTCAGAGAAGGAAAATGAAAAGTTGCTCACATACTCAAAAGATGAATCAAGTATATTTGTTATAATTGATCATTTATTAAATCAATGGCAATGAGAATTCAAAGAAGAAGAGTAAAAACTAAATTGGTTATTTAACAACCCAGAGGAAAAATTAACTTTGTATATTCTTCATATGTTTGGACAATTTTAGCTTCTTATAATAATACTAGGTGATCAGAAGCCATCATTTCCATCTTTGAATAGTGATTAATTTAAAAATGAATTGAAGGGATGTTTAAATTCATGAATGTCCAGAAATTGGTATCTAATTGAATGTGGAGTAGGATGTTGTTGTTGTTAGGTGCTGTCAAGTCGACTACTACTTACAGTGATTTCATGAACAATGAATCTAATCCCTGCCCTATCCTGCACCTTTCTGATCATCTCTGACATATCTGAGCTCACTGTTAGTCACTGTGGTTCAATCTCATTAAGAATCTTCCCTTTCTTTACTGATTCTCCATCTTTCCAAGTATAATTTCCTTTTCCAAGGAATGGCCCCTCCTACAACATGCACAGAGTATGTGAGACCAAGTTTCACCATCTTTGTCTCCAAGGAGCATCCTGGATGCACCTTATCTAAGGCATATTTGTTTGTCCATTTGGAAGTCCATGGGTTATTCAGTACTCCTCAACAACACAACTCAAAACTTTGTTTTCATTTTCTTATTTATTGTCCAACTTTTAGACGCATAGCAAGTGACTGAAAAAATTAAAGTATGGATCAAGTGCACCTTAGTCTTCAAACTGACATCATTACTCTTAGCACATTGGAAAAGTCCCTGTCAGCAGACTTTCAAATGCAATAATACATCTTTTGATTTTCTCTCTGAGGGTTTCAAGGAATTGTGTATAGGCTAAATTATACATAACTTTTAAATGAAATATGGGAGTAACAATATGTGGTGAAAATTAGGGGTACCTGCACAAAATAATTGCTGTGATTGTCATCACTAATCACACACAATAAAAATTATTGATATGATTCTTGTTATTGTTAAGTGCTGTCGAGTTATAGGTGACTCATAGTGACCCTATGAACAAAAGTCCTTGACCCTTTGGTGATTTTCATCCTTTCTCCAGGTTCATAGGGTTTCTGTGAGGTAAGCTATTTACGGAAGTGGATGCCACTCCTGCTTCCAAGCTTATTTTAACCAGGGAATGCCACCAAACACTGTCCACCATGGGTAACCATTATCACATTTTACACATCAGTGTCACAGTGTTCAACTTCATAGCAATCACAAGTTACCTCTGTATGACAAATGGACACACCAGGGCTATACAATCTACAAGAATGTTTGACTAAAAACAATTAAGAACTGGCCCAAGGGCCACAGGCCCAAAGGCCCTATAGTATTTTATCATTCTGGCATGCCCAAATGCTGGCAAACTCTGGGCCAGAGACCCCTAACTCATCTACGCAAGCCCACTCTGCTGACACCTACTTGGGACACACAGAAAGCCAACAAATGCCCCAGACTTACCTATGACTTGCCTCGCTCTCTCTTCCAGGCTCCAGAGGCCACATGCATTATGTAAGATAAATGGGTTAACCGGAGATGAATGAGGATGAGGTAACCAGAACCCAATCAGATGCAGAGATTTTTGCTGTGAGCTAAGGTTGATTGCAAATTGATGCAAACATGATGGTGTGTTCCGGACTTTATTCTCCTTGTGTGTGAAGATTCTCAAAGTTTGATATGAACAATTCTTTAGCAAAAGAAATATGCTGTTCCTTCAGAATACTCATTTGATGTTGTCATTGCTATGTATTGTTGAGTCAAGTATGATTCATAGCAATCCAATGAACAACAGATTTGAACCCTGACCTATCCTATGTCATCCTCACACTTTGTGACATTAGAACCCATTGTGACAGTCACTGAGTCAATCCATCTGGTTGAGGGTCTTCCTCTCCTTTGCCGACCCTCTGCCTTTCTGAGCATCATGTCTTTTTCCAAGGAATAACCCCTCCTAGAAACATGTCTGAAGTAAGTGCGGTGAAGCCTTGTTATTTGCCTCCAAAGAGCACTCTGGCTTCATCCTCTCCAAGACATACTTGTTTAATCTTTTGTCCGTCCATGGGACATTCAGTATTCTCTAACACCAGAGTTCAAAATCATCAATTCTTCTTTTGTCATCCTTATTCATAGTCCCACTCTCAAATGCATAGTAAGTGATGAGAAAGACCATGGCCTGAATCAGAGACAGCTTTGTGCTCAAATTGTCATGATTACTCCTCAATAGTTTGGAGAGGCCCCTAACTGCAGACTTTTCAAGTGCAATACAACACTTTATTTCTTGACTGCTAATACATGTCAGAATATGTACTGGTTTTATAGGGATGGGTCAATCAGAAATTGTCCATCTAAAATAGGGATATTATGACACGAAGCATGAAGTAGGGGACATATCTTTCCATGAAAGTAGTTATTAGTAAGATGATTGTAAGAGGGGGAAAAACCCTCCACAATATACAGGAATGAAATACAAAGAAAATGGAAAATTACATGAAACACAATATACATACATCATACACAATGTATATGAATTATTGTATGTAAGCCAATAAAACTACTTTTAAAAAAAGAAAGGATAAAGGGAAGCTTTGGTAACTTAGTTCCTAAGGAGATCATCTGCTAACCCAGAGCCTGAGTTTCTTTGGTGGTTCAAATCTGTAAAACTCTGAGAGAGAAAGAAGGTCAATCTGTCATGCCGTTTACAATCTCAGAAACACAATGGAGAGCCAACTGTAAGTCAGTTCTAAGAATAAGTGGACTAACTGAGGCTAATACAAATATGTACAAAAGTAAAATAGAGAAAACCCAAATAAATTAGCAATAAACATGATATAAAAGTGTATTTCCAAACCTTGAGCTTGAGGATGTTGATTCCCCCCAAACTTCAATTTCCTCTTTTATTCATAGAAGGTTTATTAAAGGGTTGCTTTGACATCAGTATACCTCTTGGCCTCCATCTGCAATTTTCCCGTTAGTTTGGTTGTGCTAATTATGCGATGATCAGTAGATCAATGAGATGTGGTGACATAAGGAGTATATTACTAGAATTAGAAACCAGATGATGTCATCTATGCCTGAAACCTGTTCTGGGCCAACCCACACTCCTGCTGGTACTTGCCACTGACCACTGAGGAAAGGTGTGTGGTACATCATAAAGCATCCTCGGTTTTGCACTAAACTCATCATCCATATTTTAAGTCATAAATTCAGCTGCCTTTCTTTAATTCTCTGAAAGGGGAAAAATGCCCTATGGAAATTCAAAAGGTTGCAAATTTAAAATTCATCGGCTTGAATATATATTGACAATCCAAATAAAGGGAGTGGATTCCAGCGATTATACTGTGAGACTAGAGTTGGAGTGTTATTTGTCTGCAACTTTAAAATCTGGCTGTTAAAATTAATTACATTCCAGGAGAGTTTATCAGGATGAAAGCCCACAACGTGATATTTTTAGTCTGGAATTAAAGTGGCACCCACGAGCCAATTGATCACACTGAAAACAGCCAGCCTTGCTGTTTAGAGTTCTTTAAACAGACTTATTCTGATTGTAACAAAAACACCCATAAATCTATGCACATATATATTGATCCCAGCTTCCCCTTAAAAACGACTCTGTCCTAGTAAGTTGACATATTTCATAAACAAACCAACAAATTATTGATCCATCATATACTCTAAAAGTCCTATGAAGAATCTAGGTTGCTTTTAAGTTCAAGCTGCACCTAAGGGAATGAGCAACTCTGAAATGAAAAATAGATACTTAAAAAGAAGCCCAGAAGATGTATAGCTGTCCCTTCCACTTCTCCCCAACCTCCTATTGTGATTCAATCTGTGTAGACTGCATCCCACATTGTAGTTACTGATGTGACACTGAGTCCATTAGCACCCTTCCTTCCAAGTACCATTAAGGAACTCTTTCCCTTATAGTTATTAACGTACTTTGCCAAAATGTGTACCTCAGTTGCACAAAAGAGATACAAATGAATATGTGCGCGGGACATAACCTATTAAATTCTCACTGAGCAAAAAGATAAGCAATTATTTCTGTTAATCCGGAGAATGTTGTTGTGAAATATTTTAGCAATGCTATACAAATGATAACAGGAATTATTTTATGAATGTAGTGTAGACTTCTCTGAAGGCAAGGAGGTCTGATGGTTTTGCAGTCAACATACTCATTTTATAAACAAAGGGCTTGCCATTTGAACCAAGCTGCTATTCTTAGGGAGAAGGAGAAATAGTCCATCCCCACTAGTTTTATAGTCTTGGAAGCCCAATAGACAGTGCTGGGCTGTCTTACAGGGCCCCAGTGAGCTGATTTAATTCAGTAGCAGTGGGTTTTGGAATTTATACTAAGTTGTTTCCTACAAGATGAGTGAGGCAACCCCTGTCGGTGATCAGGGCATTGGAACAGGGTTGAGTATATTGATTATAAAGAACATAGTTAATTCTGAGGAGTTCATTGCTTCTAGTTAAAGGTTCTAACAATCGATTCAACATAGCTGATAGAGTAGGATGGGGTTGTGTTTTGTTCCGTGATATGTAGTATCACTATGAATGGGAGCTCTGGTCATATATAGTGGTAAGAAGTTGTATCGCAAATCCAAAGTTACACAGTTTGAACCCACTAGTTGCTCTATGGGAGAAAGATGTGTGATCAATTCATGTTATAGTTACTGCTTCTGAAAACTAACTGAAGAGTCAGCTATGAGTCTATTCTGACTCAACAATACATAAAAATTAACAATAATAAAGAGTTTGTGCAAGGATACCAGGTGATGCACTGCCAAGCAAAAGGTTAGTGGTTTGAACCCACCAGCTGTGCAGAGGAAGAACAGTAAAACTCTAAAGCGTCAGAAATCCAAGTAATGGATGACTCAAGTAAAGAGGTAGATGTATGTACCTGTATCAACCGGAGAGCACCCAACAAGAGCAGTAGAAGTCAGAAGGTGACATAACATGTGAACTTTAGACCAAAACCAGTCTAAATGAATTGCTGTTGTGTAACATTGAATCAAACCTACACCTGAGCCCCCAGAAGGTTTTTCAGAGATAGTTAATTGCTGAGTATCCTTGCAATTTTTTAAGATAAAATAAAGGCTTTCGTCTTTTATCAGAGACAGAAGCCATTGTGTGCCAGTCAATTCTGATTCTGGTTACAAACTACAAGGTAGAATTGCTCCGTGGGCTTCACTTAGTTGTAGTCTTCATGAAAGAAGATTAACAAGCTTTTCTCTCCCAGTATTTTTGTTGTTCCTGTTGTTTTTGTTGTTGTTATGTGCCGTCGAGTCGCCTGGGACTCATAGCGACCCTATGTACAACAGCCCTAAACTCCACCCTGTCCTGTGCCAATCGCACTGTCTCCGACACTCCCATCCCAATTACCCCAGTCACTGAATCAATCCACCTCATAGAGGGCCTTCCTCTCCTGTGCTGTCCCTCCACCCTCCCAAGCATGATGTCCCTTTCTAAGGACCGGTCTCTCCTCACAACATGTCCAAAGTAAGTTAGACGGAGCCTCAGATCCTTGCCTCCAAGGAGCCACCCGGTTTAACCCTTTCCAGGACAAATCTCTTTGTTTTCCTAGCAGTCCATGGTATTCTCAATACTCTTCTCCAGCACCACAGCTCAAAGGCATCAATTCTCCTTCTATCCTCCTTGGTCATTGTCCAACTCTCTGATGCATAACAAGTGATTGCAAAGGTCATGGCCTGTATCAGACGCACCTTAGTCTCCAGAGAGACACCATTGCTCTTCAGTTCTTTGGAGAGGTCCCTAATAGCAGACTTTCCCATGGCAATGCGCCTTTTAATTTCCTGGCTGCTGGTGCCAAGACTGTTGACTATGGAGCCAAGGAAACTAAAGCTGTGTACAATCTCAATCTCTTCACCATCCATCCTGATGCTGCCAATTGGTCCAGTGGTGAGAATCTTTGTCTTCTTGACATTGAGCCTCAATCCATATTGTAGGCTGCAGTCCTTGACACTCTGCAGCAGGCTCTTCAGGTCTTCTTCTGTTTCATCAAGCAGAGTTGTGTCATCCACATAACACAGATTGTTTTTGTTAGGTCCTGTCAAATCTTCCACAACTTACAGAGACCCTAGAATCAACAGACATGAACCTTTTTAAATCCTGCACCCATCCTCACAAAGCTGTTACAGTTGTTATTGTATTTTTTTTTCTTCTTGTTAAAGATCGTCCTCTCTTTTGCAGATCTTTCCAAGAATGATGCCTCTCCAAGGACTCTTTTCTATTGAAAATATGCCATCAGTAACTGAGATGCTTCATTATTCTCACCTCTAATGAGCCTTTGGTTGCACTTTCTTTAGGATACATTTCTATTTTCCATTTGCAGTCCATGGCATATTCAGTTGTCTTCCACAACACCTCAATGCAATGGCATAAAATTCTGATTTCATCTTTGTTCATTGTCCAACTTCCAGATTCATAAAAAGTAAGTGAAAATGCCAAAATTTGGATCAGGCACATCTTCATATTTAAAGGGATATCATTATTCTTTAGCACTTTGCTGAAAAGACAGATTTTCCCATGCAACAGATGGATTTTTATTTTATTTTATTTTATTTTATTTTAGTCTTGACTGCTGCTGCAATGGTGCTGATTGTGTGTCCAAGTAAAATTAAATGGACAATGTCAATCTTTTTCCATCTACCACCATGTTACCTATTGGTCCAGTGGTGAGGATCTTGGTTTTTTTGATGTTGATATGTGACCCGTAGTGACCAATATGTGACTGTAGTCTTTGAACATCTGCAGTAAGTTCTTCAAGTGTTCTTCAATCTTCTTCAAAGCACTTTTAAGTGGGTTCAGATCACCAATTTTCAGTTAAGCAGCCAAGAGAAAATCATATGGTCAGCTCAATGATATTAAATGCACATTGGATCACATTAAATAAGAATAAAAGGACAGTCAAGGGCTGCATTTCTGTGCTCATGAGAAGAGAAAGGAATGGGATAATGATACCTTATTCCATGGTACAAGTGGAAGTTATTTGGCAAGAAAGACATTTGGGAAAAATTTAAAAAATAAAAATGTGAGCCAATTACCTGGAGGTGGAGCATTCTGGGAAATGAAAACGATACCTATCTCAGGAATGGAATATGTAGACACTGCCAAGATTGAACCCGAAGCTACTTTGGATGAGAACAGTAAGAGATTCACTGGAATAGGGGAGAAGCAGCAGAGGGTCAGAACATGCATTATGATGTCCATCTTGGGTGGCTCTTTGGAAACAAATTTTGAGAACTTTATCATCCAGTCTAAATGAAATGGGACTGTCTTGACTTTGGAAAGTCAAGCATAGAGACAGAAGGGTATGGGGGAAGCTATTGCAGATGTCTAGATGTTTGTCACTTGGATTCCAGACTCTAATTTATTTGCTGCTCTAGGTAATTGGTTTTAGAGCTCTTATTTAAAGTGAATATGACTTGAGGTGATTATTGAGGATCAAACAACATAGTCTTTAGTATACTTTATCTCACAACATAAATAAAACAAAAATGTTCACAACTGGACTAATAAGTATATCATCATATTGAAAAGGCATTGACATTTAATTTAATTGAATTGTCGATTTAATTTTACGATACTTATGGCAGCTTCTTCAGTCAAGAAATCAAACCATATTGTATTGGAAAAATTTGCTTTCTAGGACCTTTTAAAATCACTAAAGAACCAGGATGTCAGTTCAAAGACTAAGTTGTTCCTGACCCTCACTGCTGTGGAGTCATCACTGACTCATGACTGAACCTCCAGGGAGTTTCTGAGATGGTCAATTGCTCTCAAAACTGTGAATTGTCCCTCTTTCTCCCCTAGAGTGTTTAATGGATTCAAACTATCAGAGAGACGCACTTTTAGGCATGAAGTGCACCTCCTTACTGGCTAAATCACCAAAGCTCCCTGCACATGACCCAAGCCATGATATTTTCAGGAGTTTAATATTTTTGTGAAAGGTAGACAATAAAAAGGAAGATCAAAGAAGAGTTGATGCATTTGAAATGAGGTGCAGGCAAAAAGTAAGATTATTCTACATATTGCCAAAAAAGCTTTCTTGGAACAAGTCCAGCCAGAGATCCTTTAATGCAAGGATGATTACATTTTGTACCATATACTTGAGATGTTGGCTGTCAAGGAATTATTGTTTAAAACGGCCCTAGTTGACTTTAATTTGGCCATATGGATGTGTGGGGATTGACTAGTCTCAACACTAAATTGAGCAGATTCAGCAGCAGATTTTTAAAATCTCACCACCAGTAAAGAAGAAGTAGAAAATGCAATGTGTGCCCTTTGAGGTCAGACATTCTTGGGCCATCCAAACCTACAGGAGAGTAGCTGCAGTAGATAACCTGCAGAGGTACAACATGAGACAGAGTTGACCTGGGACTGCTACTTCACCGAGCCAGAACCAGAGGCCTTGGCTCAAGTTTTCTAGAGAAATCGGGAGAAATACCATGGTTGACAGGAGTAAGCTAAGTAAACTAAAAGCTGAGAGCTTTGGATCTCACTGCAGAGGCTCTCCTGACTGAGAGACTGTATCCTATTAATTTCCTTCAGAAACCCCACAATTCTAAGTATAGTGCTGCATGATCTGTGAGCTATTGCAATGTATTTTGTATCTGGTAGAGCAGTTTAAGACCGATGTAAGAATTAATATAATTAGTTGCAGGAGCGCAGGGGACCATGTATAATTATATAGGAATTAGTTTTGTACTGTGGATATTATTGATGGGGACAGTTCCCTTTATGGAGCTAGTATAGGTCATAATAAAGATCTGACTACCCTCACACTGCATATATTCTTTTTTACAGGTATGTTATAGCGAAGGATGAGTTCTTGGGAAAAGATACAATGCGTAGAAAAGGCTCACTGAAAGAAAAAAAAATCTTTAATATAATGGAGGCTAATGTGTGAAGTGTTTGGATTGTGGAAGGTGGAATGGTTTGTGTTGGTTGAGGGTCGGGTGTGGACTGTTTGGGTTTTTATATTTTGTTTACAATTTTATGTGAGCTGATTGGATTTTGTAGATTTAGCTAACAATGAGCTATGGGGAAGCTGTTTATTTAGAGTTAATAGAACCTGGTAGAGGGCCTTGGTATTTAAATGTTTGGACCCACAGTCCTGGTGTTAATTAGGTGTGGGACTAACATTCTTCTAAGTGGTACAGCACTGGTCTGTCCATTTGCTGTACTGGGTAACTTGGGATTACTTTAATGCTGAACATGGTGCCGCTGGTGTGTCAAATACCATAATGGTTATCCATGGTGGACAGGATTTGGTGGAGGTCCCAAATTGAGATAGGCTTGGAAGCAGGAGTGGCATCCACTTCCTAAACACATGCCTCAGGAAACTCTATGAACCTAGAGAAATTATAGTTATAGAACAGGGTTTAAGTCCTTTGTTCATAGGGTCACTTTGAGTCATGTTAGACTTGGCACTTAACAACAACAACAATCAAAATATGAAAACAATTACCTGATCAATTGACTGAAAGGGATACATATGCAAAGAATGGCAATTTGAAGACACTACAGACAAAATATTGAATGTTAAAGAGGTATCAAAAGCTGGAGGGAATGTAGTCATTGTACTAAAAAAAATTGTTGATAGTAAATCATTTAAGAAAATAGCATATTATCAAGAACCAATAGTAACAAAGGAAGAAGTCAACATTGCACTGAAGACATTGAGGAAAAAATATGCTCTGGGTAGTGACAGAATATCAACTGAGACATTTCAGCAAACAGATACAGTCTTGGCTATGCTCTTTCACTTATTCCAAGAATTATAGAAGACAATTATCTGGGAAACTTACTGTAAGAGAGCCATATTTATGCATATTTGAAAAGTTATGTTTCGGTAGAATATAGTAATTATCAAACAATAACATTAATATCACATGCAAATAAAGTCTTGATGAACATTAGAAAAAGAAATGACTGCAATAGCTTCACAGCACCTAGACAACAATGTAATTAATTACATATAACCAATTCTTTTGTGTGCATTTTCTTTTCTCTTCATGAAATTTATCCGTTTATTAGTTTTTACTCCCCTCTTTCTCCCTTCATATTCTTGTTAACCTTCCAAAATGGATTCTGTGTGTAAACTTTCCTTTAGAGTTTTATAGTAGTGATCTTATATCATATTTGTCCTTTAGTAACTGATATTTATGTCACTCAGCATTATCTGTTCTAGATTGCTGTGCAGTGTTTCATAAATTCTTCTCATTTTTTTAGTGATGTCTCATACATCATTATATGGTTGTACTGTTGTCTCTTTAACAATCTGTCCTTTGATGAATACTCGTGTTGTTTACAACTCTTTATTATTATAAATAGTTCTACAATCAACATGCTGTTGTGTGCCATAGAGTCTGAATCAACCCAAAGCTGACCCTCAGGTGGGTTTTCAAAGGCAGTTAATTGCAAGAGAGGAGATTGCCCATCCTCCAAAGGAACAGCTGGTGGCCTCAAACTGTATATCTTAGGAATTGCAGCACAGGTTCTTGCCACTGTTGTTGATTGCCTTTGAGTCAATCACGACTCCTTGCGACCCTATGAACAAAAGGCCTGAAGTCCCTCTACAACTATGGCCATTTATCAAAGTTCATAGAGTTTCTGGAGGCAAGCTGTTTAGGAAGCAGATGCCACTTCTGCTTCCAAACCTGTCATAGAATGTTATTGGTTGAGTCACCTGTGGTGCATAGCGACCCTATGCGCCAGTCTCATTAATTCCAACACACCAACACCAGTCGCGGACTATCTACACCATACTCAAATCCATTATTGCAGTCACTGAGTCAATTTGTCTCATCAAGGGTCTTCTTCCCATTCTCAGACCCACAATGCCTCCCTGTGTAAAGTTTTTGTCCAAGGATATTTTCTCTTGGCAACAAACACAAAGTATGTGAGATGAAATCCCTTCATCTCTATATCCAAGGAACACTTGGCTGTTCTTCTCCCAAGACACATCATGACTCATTATGCTACTTAACTTTGAAATTCAGTGTCTGGAACGCCTATCTTGGGGTCAATTTAAAAATGCATTTGATTCTTTGTCTTTCTGCTCCTCCTATTTGCATATTGAGGTTTTTCTTCTGGAGAACAATTGTCTAAAGCTTAAAATAGCATAGTTTTCAGGAAGCACACACACTTTTTAAAATGCTTTGTACTTTTTTTTGTTTGTGTCAATCATATTCATATATATATATATATATATATACATATACACACATACATTTATATATTATATATAAATATACTATATATTTATATATATTATATATAAATGTTGTTGTTGTTGTTGTTGATTGCCATAGAATCGAGCGCGACTCATAACAACGCTGTGAACAAGACACCTGAAGCCTTTCTATAACTATGAATATGTGGGCAATATTTCATTATCTTAGACCCTCTTGTTTGCAGAGCATTTTCATGGGGACGGGACAATCAAGTAATAAGAATCAGAGGACAATTCTGAAGATGTTAATTGTGTTAGATTCATGACTAATTGAGCCAAAATGTCATCTCAGATCACTCATTGATGCAAAATAACATTCCTCATGTATGCAGTCTTTTTCATATTTTCATGGAAATACAATTAACCTTGACAACCTGTAGACATATCCTCTTATCCTCAGTTCTCTTGTATAAGATTTATGTAACATTGTCTAACAGTTGTTTACATATTCTATGCATAAATTTGAATTAGCTTTTCTTTTTCCTTTTTAATTTTTTCCAAATTGTTTTAATATCACTGTGCTTTTGATTTTTTTTTTCAGTGTAGAATAGAACGTTTTCAACAGTAAATGAAAAGAAAATTTGGCCTATGTCAGACTTGAAAATTAAAATAAATATGTTAACAGGATAAAATTAAAATAGATCCTTTTAAGGTTTTAAAATACCTTTTTAAGTCACATGCAACATTTCCACAATTATATGTAAGGGGACAGATTAATATGTTCAGTAGATAACAAATTTTAAGCCATTAAATGTCTTTAAACATATTTCTTTATGATGTTTCTTTTTCTAATTTTCAGGCTATTTTATGAATTTAACAAATCTGCAGCATCATGATAGACACTGAAGAGAATGAGATTATTAACAGCCTTAGTTTGACTGGCTACACAATCAACACTCTTAGTACTAGCAGCCAGGAAATCACAGAAAATCAAAAGATGAATTGCGTTGGGAAAGTCTGCTGTCAGGGCCTCTTCAGAGTGCTGAAGAGCAACAATGTCAGTCTGGAGACTAAAGTGAGCCTGGTCCATACCATAGTCTTCATAATTACTTGATATGTGACAGAAATTTGGGCAATGAGTAGGGATAATAAGAGAATTGATGCCTTTGAGCTGTGTTACTAGAGAAGAATATTGAATATACCATGGACTGCCAGGAGAACAAACACGTTCATCCTGAAGAGGGTGAAGCCAGCCTGCTTCTTGGAGGCAAAGATTATGAAGCTTCATCTGACATACCTTGGGCATGCTGCAAGGAGGAACCAGGCCTTGGAGAGGGACGTCATGCAAGGGAAGGTGGAGGGACAGTGCAAGAGAGAAAGACCCTCAATAAGATTAATTGATTCAGTTACTAGGATAGTGGGGGAAGGTGTCTCAGAGACAATAAAGCTGGCACAGGATAGAGCAGGGATCCGAGCTGTTGTACATAGAGTCACCATGAGTCACAAGCTACTCAGCAGCACATAACAACAAGTATTTTGACTGAAGTTCTCCAGAAACTATTGAAATATGTTTGTATGTTTTAAAAGAAAATTAAAATAGAAGTTAGCTCTGTCCCTTCCTTTAGCAATGAAAATAAAGCAATGGAAGAGATAAGACCCATTTAGGCCCCCTACACCATAATTACAGTGTAGTCTGTTACATGGATGTTTTGTGTTTTGTAAAACGAAACACGCTCTCCACCTTTGAACTATTTATCAGCCGGCTTGATTTCCACTATACCCGCAGCTGCAGTAAGTTTTGTGCACTCAGACTGTGGACTTGAGGTGTCGATTAGAGGATTTTAGAAACCTCTTCGACTGGCTGCAGACAATCAATAGAACATATTTTCTCTGTATTTCTTGTGGGGAAGGATAAAAATCACCATGCAATTTATTGGTTTTAGAAGACATTTGGTATAACTAAAAAAAAAAAAAAACAAACACCCAAACAGGATAAAACAGCATAGATAAATAAACACATAAATGTAGGCATAAACATAATTAATTTGAATAGCTTAGTGCAATGTCTTGTAGAAAGAAACAATTTCCTCAACTTGGATGTATTTTAAATCATTTGAAGTATCAGAGAATATGGAAATATGGACAAGAATAACTAGGTTTGTCATCAAGAATGAAGACTGAGTGCAGAGACAGGTTTTACATTCCCGTGGTATTGGTCTTGAGGAAGGGATATGGCCACTCAGTTACCAACTGACATCTCTCACATCGTCTTTAATCATCTTCTTATAGGTTGAACTTAATTATGTGAAATTATGGACTCATATCCAACTTTCTGAGTGGCTCTGTTGATATTGTTCTAATGGGCTATTTGATTAAATATTTAAATGGAACAAAGTCTTTCACAAGATGTTTTAACCACCAGAACTATTCTAAGAGGCTACAAATGAAAATTTATTTAGATTGGCAACATATTTTCTTCTAATACAATCAGCAACAACAAAAAAATCTGCTTCTTGGTTTCAATATTACCAATTATTAAATAATACTCTTACTTTTCATATCCTATTATAGCTACAAATATAACATTCCTAGTCATTAAATAATTAATGACTGTTCCTGTCATTAATTTGTAGCATAAATACACCTCCCACACATTAGTTTATGCAAATGTGTATACACACATATGTATACATTTTATATAGCAAAAAATAATTTGTCTGATTAATTTAATGCTATTAATATTTAGAATTTGAAGCAGGAGTGGCATCTGCTTCCTAGACAACATGCCTCTGAAAACTCTTTGAAATTTGATACATGACAATAGTTATAGATAGTCATCAGATTTTTGTTCATAAAGTCGCTATGAGTTGTGCTCAACTAATCAACAACATCTAGAAACCATACATAACTTATGTTAATTATTTCATCTTATTTTAAAATATCAATCCACCTCATAGAGGGCCTTCCCCTCCTGTGCTGTCCCTCCACCCTCCCAAGCATGACGTCCTTCTCCAAGGACCGGTCTCTCCTCACAACATGTCCAAAGTATGTTAGATGGAGCCTCAGAATCCTTGCCTCCAAGGAGCCACCTGGTTTAACCCAT